>NC_138221.1:36332577-36677504 GCF_964197995.2 Scardinius erythrophthalmus
GACCATGTTAGTAGTTGGATTCTTACTGATTGTATGGGGTGGACAGGTGTCTTTATGCAGCTAACGACCTCAAACAGGTGCATCTAATTTAGGATAATAAATGGAGTGGAGGTGGACATTTTAAAGGCAGACTAACAGGTCATTGAGGGTCAGAATTGTAGCTGATAGACAGGTGTTCAAATACTTATTTGCAGCTGTATCATACAAATAAATAGTTAAAAAATCATACATTGTGATTTCTGGATTTTTTTTTTTAGATTATGTCTCTTACAGTGGACATGCACTTACGATGACAATTTCAGACCCCTCCATGATTTCTAAGTGGGAGAACTTGCAAAATAGCAGGGTGTTCAAATACTTATTTTCCTCACTGTATATAATGTATATATGTGTGTGTGTGTGTGTATATATATATATATATTGTATATGTGTGTGTTTGTATATGTATATGTGTATATGTATATACATGTTCATGCGAATGCTTATGTTAGATGCCATTAATCAATTTGACAGCACTAAAATGTCATAATGAATACATCTTTATAAGTGTGTATGAGGGGCCGTACAAGCCAAAATCCATTCTTCGACTCTCACACACATACATTCTTCTTTCACATACATACATTTCTACTCTCTCACACACATACATTCCTACTCTCACACACATACATTCTCCTTTCACATACATACATTTCTACTCTCTCACACACATACATTCTCCTTTCACATACATACATTTCTACTGTCACACACATACATTCGTACTCTCACACACATACATTCTCCTTTCACATACATACATTTCTACTCTGATACACAAACATTCTCCTTTCATATATATACATTTTACTCTTATGCAAATGTATTCAAAGTATGCATCTATTATTATAAATAATACATGTATGTAAGAAGAAAATGTATGTATGTCTGAAAAAAAATGTGTGTATGTAAGAGAATAATGTATGTATGTGAGAGAGAAAGTATAGTGGAAACGGAAGGCGTATAGTGGAAACGGAAGGCGTATAGTGGAAACGGAAGGTGTATAATGGAAACGGAAGGCAGGTCTGGTCAAGCGAGCCGCGGTTTGAAAATACCGGAAAATACACGGTCAGCCGCCAAAAAATGGGTGTGCGCTTATTAAGCCGCCTTTCCACTGCACATGACAAACGATAGCCCTTTGACCGGAAGTCATTCATTTCCAATGAAGAGTCGTACGGGAGCTGCGTGGAGTTCCGATCATATAGCCTACGTTCAGCGAACGTCTATTATGATTACGGTAAATTCAGGAACTGCAGCAAGATAACTTTTTTTTCATCCGATTACGTTAGCTACTCAGGCGGATGTCCGCGGCCGCGCTGTCGGATGTCGTGCGGGAGATCGCGACTTGACAGTGTTTAAAAGAGATCCATTTTCAGTGCACTCAATGTTTTTGTAAAGAGAGTTTACAGTTATAAAGTTAAATCTGATTACTGAAATGTTAATGTCAGTATTGTTTTATTTGGTGGAATACACGGTTTCATTTTCTGTGACCATACAGTTCAGATAAATGTGTAATGTGAGTTTACTGAAAGAGCGTTTCACTTTTTGACAAGTAGTCACACTGCCAGCTATTTCAACGCTGTGAAACGAAAACGAATTTATTGTTGTCTTTGTTGAATTTGCAGATTGTACAGTGTGTGACAGAAATAAAAATTATATGTGCCACCAGAAAAACAGCCTCTTCTGTGTGTGCAACAGGACATAACTGTTCTTAGACCTGATTCTTTGTCTGGATTCATAAGCAGTCTGCACTACATTTAGACATCCATATAATGACTCCAGTGTATACTGCTGCTCTATTTCTTGAATCCTCAACAAATCTTGAGACTGACAGAAATCCACATAGGGTTTGAATGTGATCACAAAGATCTCAATGCAGCCTATCATGCACAAAAAAATCTGTTTCTCTTTGCATTTGGTCAGTACATTGGTCAGCACATTATTAAAAAAAATGTCTGATTTCATGTTCATTGCTACCTACTCCAAAAAGTAAAAACTGTAACTGAAAAGAAAACAGGATTACTTTGAATAGCATTAGCATCATTGTAAAGTTGTGATGAAGAGCTGAGCAAGTATTGCATATGTATTTCCGGGTCTGAGAGTGTATATGTACAGTGCTATGCATAAGTTTAGACACCCATACTAAAGTTGACTAAAAAGAGGAATAAAAAAATCATCTTTTGGAAATTGAACTTAATGCCTTAATTAAAAAAATTAGGAAAAATCCAACCTTTAAGGACACCAATTTTTTTTGTGAATGAATAATGTATCGTAAATAAATAAATGTTCTTCCTTAAAATACAGGGTGCATAAGTTTGGACACCCCTATGTTAAATTCCCATAGAGGCAGGCAGGTTTTTATTTTTAAGTATTTTAAAAAAAATTTTTTTTAGGATACTATGCATCCTGCACATCATCACATAGCCTTCACCATACCTAGAGATTAGCATGGTTTTATTTCAGTTAGCCTAATAGCTGGTTTGATTTGCATTGAGAAATGATCTTATGGAAAGTACTCCATGCCAATCTCTAGGTATGGTGAAGGCTATGTGATGATGTGGGGCTATTTTAATTCCAAAGGCCAAGGGAACTTTATCAGGATGCATAGTATCCTAAAAAAATAATTAAAAAAAATTAAAAATAAAAACCTGCCTGCCTCTATGGGAATTTAACATAGGGGTGTCCAAACTTATGCACCCTGTATTTTAAGGAAGAACATTTATTTATTTACGATACATTATTCATTCACAAAGAAAATTGGTGTCCTTAAAGGTTGGATTTTTCCTAATTTTTTAAATTAAGGCATTAAGTTCAATTTCCAAAAGATGATTTTTTATTCCTCTTTTTAGTCAACTTTAGCATGGGTGTCTAAACTTATGCATAGCACTGTATATATATATATATATATATATATATATGAAAGGAGAATGTATGTGTGTGTGAGAGTAGAAATGTATGTATGTGAAAGGAGAATGTATGTGGGTGTGCATATAGAAATGAATGTATGTGAAAGGAGTATGTATGTGTGTGACAGTATAAATGTATGTACTTGAAAGGAGAATGTATGTGTGTGTGCATATAGAAATGTATGTATGTGAAAGGAGAATGTATGTGTGTGTGCGTGTAGAAATGAATGTATGTGAAAGGAGTATGTATGTGTGCGAGAGTATAAATGTATGTATGTGAAAGGAGTATGTATGTGTGTGAGAGTAGAAATATATGTATGTGAAAGGAGAATGTATGTGTGTGCGTATAGAAATGTATGTATGTGAAAGGAGTATGTATGTGTGTGACAGTAGAAATGTATGTATGTGAAAGGAGAATGTATGTGTGTGAGAGTCGAAGAATGGATTTTGGCTTGTACGGCCCCTCATAAAAATGTCATATAATGAATACATCTTTATAAGTGTGTATGTGTATATATATATATATATATATATATATATATATATATATATATATATATATATATACATACATACATACATACATACATACATACATGCATTATTTATTTATATATATATATATATATATATATATATATATAAATATAATAGACTGCTTAACAAATATAATTAATCAGACTATTAGATTTTTCAAAAAGTTATTTAATCAGAATACAGCTACTTTAGAAATGCCATCAGTGGAGAAAGATACTTTTTGCCCTCAGATGGTGCAGTTACGACATCTACCAGCAGGAGCTAATGTGGAGCTTCCAACAAAGCTGACCAGCAGAACATGTACCCCTTGTACCAGTAGGCAGCTCACATTTCATCCAACATTTGTGTCCTCTGCATCAATGCGAATCCCACACCCAGCTGACAATGATCACAATCTTATACCTCCTTAACTTCTAACATCCGTCTCCCCTCCACACACACTGCCGCTGGCATCTACTCCTCCCCTGCTCCATCTGCAGTCTGCTCAGTGCTCCGGTCTTTACAGGCCGGATGAAGACTGTTCATCGCCATTCAGCCCGACTGTGTTGGCTAATTACGACAGGTTTGTGAGAGTCATTCACAGGCCATTATTGGAGCTCAGTCCGCGAGGTGATATCATCTGTCACTTCCTCTACTCCCCTGCAGTGCTCCAGTGTCTTTGGCATCAGTCTGCATCCCTCAAACCCTGAAACAAAAGCCTTAAATCTTCTTCGTAAGCCTTGCGCTTTAGTTCTTTTCCTTCTTTTGTGAAGTATGCACACCTGGCTAGTGGTTTAATTGCACAATTAACACGATCAGAATATCTTCTGTAGCCAGATGTGAGACGTAGGGAACAAACCTTTCAAAAAAGCTCCTAAATCCTCCCAACTGTTTCACATCTAACCTCAGTGAAGGCCGTGAAAATAAATAAGACCATCAAATTATGCTTATTTACCTTTGAGATGCAAATTTTTCGTTTTACGTCGTGCCTCTATATTCAAGGGCAGAGGGACGATGAAATGATGAAAAATGTGTTGAATACCAATCAACATAGGCCCCCTTTGTGCACATGCTGACCTCTAACCGCGACTGCGCTATAAAGATAATGCATTGGTCTCATTAGAGCGACAGGGAAAAGTGAGAATTGTTTCAATGTGACCAACAATAATTGCTGTTAAATTATTTGGAAAACCTTTGATGAGAGGTTTGTTCACTAAAAACATGAAAATTCAGAAAATCCTTTACTCACCCTGATGTCTTTACAATCACATATTACTTTCTCTTTTTTTTCCATTAAAGGTGTCCTATTATGCTTTTTTCACTTTTTCAACTTTAGTTAGTGTGTGATGTTGCTGTTTGAGCATAAAAAAGATCTGCAAGTTTACAAAGTTCTAAGTCCACTCCAAATGGAGATATTTTATTTAACAGAATCACTATATATTATCATAATATAATATTTTTGTACACCTCAAAAAAAAAAAAAAAAAAGAACAACAAAAAAAGATCACAACTAGGGCACAATAGGACACCTTTATCAGTGAAAGTGAGACAGGTGCTGTTGAGCTACACCTGTAAAGATGTTATAAAATGGTACAATTTATGTGCTATATTTCAAGCTTTCTGATGCTAGCATTGTGTTCGAAAAACAGAAGTTATTTGTATTAGAAAGTTATTTGATTAACTTGGAATTTTCCATAAATGTTTCAAATCTAATTTGCATTTACGTGTGAGATATTGCATGAGTAATATCAACTTACCATTTCACAAAATTAATGGAATGCATGGCTGATATAAAAAATTGGATGACTAGTAATTTACTACTTAATTCTGAAAAAATACAGATTCTAATTATTGGACAAAAAACTTCCTCGCGTAATAACCTAGAATACTGTCTAACACTTAATGGCTGCTCTGTTAAGTCTTCGTCGTCGGTTAGGAACCTGGGTGTGCTCTTTGATACCAATGTTTCATTTGAAAGTCACGTGTCTAGTATCTGTAAAATCGCATTTTTCCATCTTAAAAAATATATCTAAATTATGCCATATGCTCTCATTGACAAATGCGGAACAATTAGTTCATGCGTTCATGACCTCAAGGCTAGATTATCGTAATGCTATTTTGAGTGGTTGCCCTGCACGCTTAATAAACAAACTATAGCTGGTCCAAAACGCAGCAGCTCGAGTTCTTACCAGAACCAGGAAGTATGACCATATTAGCCCGGTTCTTTCAACACTGCATTGGCTCCCTATTAAACATCGCATAAATTTTTAAATATTGCTGATCACTTACAAAGCACTAAATAGTTTAGCTCCACAGTACTTAAGCGAGCTCTTAACGCATTATAGTCCTTCACGTCTATTGCGATCTCAATATTCCGGCCAGTTAATAATACCTAGAATATCAAAATCAACTGTTGGCGGTAGATCCTTTTCCTATTTAGCACCAAAACTTCCTAACATTGTCCGGGAAGCAGACACACTCTGTCAGTTTAAATCTAGACTAAAAACACATCTCTTTGACCTAGCATACACATAACACATTATAAACTTCTATAATTCAATCTTAGGCTGCATAGATTAGGTCAGCCGGAACCGGGAACACTTCCCATAAATTCTGATGTACTTGTTACATCATAAGAAGAATGGCGTCTACGCAAATATTAGTCTCTCTGTTTATCCCAAGGTTTACAGCAGTCCATTGGATCCAGGCTGTATCCAGATCTGATGAAGGACCTGCGCCTGGACACGATGACAACGCAGTCCTGAAGTGACAACTAGTCTCTCCCCTGTGAAGGCCTCGTTCCTTTCCCTTTTTCTCTGTACAGATAAAACATTGTCGGTATAAATCCGGTTCACGTCACATACCTATAGACTAAACACGTAATACGCATGTGCACGCCATCAGCGTTCTCACAGGTTTGTGTTTTTAAAGTTTGCGCAGAGAGAACTTAAGGGTTTTCTGTTAGAGCAGTGTTGTGTTAGCGGCCCCTAAGTTAATAACTAATGGTCGTTGCGACGGAAGTGACTCAATCAAAACTAACTTTAGCTGGACAATAACTTTATTCTAGAGCTGATATAAAGCCAAAATAATCTCTGTTACTTTAATTTCCTATTATCACTGTAAAGCTGCTTTGAAACAATCTACATTGTTAAAAGCGCTATATAAATGAAGGTGACTTGACTTAACTAAGAGTGTCAGAGACCATCCATCGAAACTTATTGGGATTCACTGGGGTGTCACAATGTACTGGTATTGGTAATAACCATGGTAATTAAAAAAATGAAATATTCAGTTGCACTTTATTTTAAGGAGTCATTGTTAGTGTAAAGGCCCATTCACACCAATGACGATAACGATTAAGATATAGTTCTAAAAATTTTTTATCAGTATTAAAGAATAGCAAAGTTCACACCACAACTGTAAAGATAACGGCACAAAGAAACATTATGGCACAAAGAAACATTAACAGAACGGTGTCGTCTGCTGGTGTGGACACTAATATAGTTATCTTTATAGTTAACGTTCTTGGTGTGAATGGGCCTTAAGTATATATTTAAGTATACTGAATAATCTTACGCCTCCTGCACGGGGTGAAAATGACTTTTTTGGGGGATTTAGTAAAAAGACGAGGTGTTAGATACCCCTGTCTGCAGGAAGTGCCGATCAACAGTAAGTTCTGTTTGGACACTTTTGTAAAGTTATAGTTACAAACTCGCTGCCTCCCTACATTCGTATTTCGAGAGTAATTCATTGATGATTCTTATGATGGATACTTCTGCATAATTTATTTCACTTAACATTTAATCCTAAATTGGTCTTGGCTGGTTTATGCTGGTAGTGCTGGTCTAGCATGGATATTTCCGCAGGGTTTGGAGGCACAAAGTTTGACTACGCAAATGAATGAGATACAAGAACTACAGGGTCCTCATTAACTTTTAATGTATGGAAAAGAGCAGTGTGAACATTTTTTCAAAATAGTCTTAGGTTTGTAACGACTTGAGGGGAGTAAATGTCTTTTTCCTTTTCTTTGAGTGAAGAATACCTTTAACTAGACCATGTTATTGTCAGCTGAGAACTACAGCTCTTTTTAGTATGCTTGCACACTGCTGCGGTTCCCTTTGGTTTCCCCAATCGTACAAGAAGTCAGACATTGTCTGGATCACTTCCCATGACTTTAGAAAGAGAAGTAGACAGCAGCCACATGGATGAACCTTTGGTTACGCGCCACTCTGATACAACAAGAAATTTTAATCAGCACAGATGGCGTCATTTATGCACATTTACCTTGTCCATCATACTGTGTTCTTCTTGTTCACACTCAATAATTTCTCTCTCCCACAGTAAAGCTGGTTACTTTAGTAATTCACCAGTGGTTTTCATCCCCTTTGTCCCCTTTCTCTGACTTGGCCCTGGAGAGTGAACAGAACTTTGTAAGAAAATCAATAATAATTGATTCCTCCAAGGCTAGACATAGAGGGCCACTATTCAGAGCCAAGCATAGGAGCATCAGAGTGAGAGGCAGAGGACCTTGGGTTTAACATGCACACAACAAACCCTGCTAAAGGTCACCAATGTGATGCTGTTTACAGCTGCAGATTATCAAAAAGAGCCCGAGCAACAGTGTATTTGCAGCTTTGTGGAGCCCAATTACAGGGAGGCTTTCTGTTTTATAAAGATTATTTGAAGGCCTAGATCTTGGATCATTAGACTGTATTATGTGCCTGAAAGGTTTATTTGGTGTGCTTTGTGCTACACATTTGTGGCTCTCTTTTTGCTTTATTTTCACTACTATATTTTTCACCTATCACGCGTTTTTTAGGCCAAAACATTTTTTGTCACACACAGCAATCATCTCCTCACTATCCGCTAGCTGCCTGTCCCCAGAACACACTGTAAAAAAAAACGCGGTCTCTGTAGACACCACAGGCTCCACAAACGGCAACAAAAACAAATTGGGCTCACCCGCACCACGAAACACAACAGTGTTCCAGCCAATCACCGACAAGAAGTATTTGAGGGTGGGGTTTGGGGGGTTAGTGCGCCTACACAAGAAGGGGGTGTGTGGAGGAGAGAGAAGCATGAAGAGGGACACGCGACCAAATGTCACATGCCTGTCCTGTCTTGTGCTGCACATGGGTGTTTTGTTATTTTGGGCCATGTGCTCATGTCATTGTCTGATCCCTCCCACTTGTTATCTGATTATTGTTTGAGTTTTTCCACCTGTTCCCTCTTGATTAGTTCCCTTTATAAGTCCCCTCTTGTTTGCAGTCTGTGTCGGTTCATTGTCTAATGTTCTTGTGTTTTGTTCCCAGTGTTTTGATCTGTTTAAGTTTTGTTCTAGTGTTTTCCCCCACGTGGGAGTTTTGTTTGTACCTTTTTGCTTGTTTTGTTAATTAAAGTCTTATCTTGTTTTGCTGCATTTGAGTCCTCGTTTATGTTTCTTGACCGTATCGTGACAGAATGAACCGACCCATGAGGACTCAGCGGAGAAAGGGGGCGCAACCAGTCTCCTGTCCGCACTGGGAGCGGATTCTCCAATTTCAGAAACTAATCTCCCTTCGTCAGCAGGGGACGGGGGTGAGAGAATTCAGTCACGTGTTTTGTAGCGCAGCTGAGGGGCTGAATCTTGACGTGGAGGCTCGTAAAGACTTATTTAATCATGCGCTCGACGAACCGATGGACTGGCTGATCCGATCGGCGTTTGACGGGGTCACTTTTGAGGCGATGGTGGAGGGTCTTATTCGCCATCAGGAGAGAATGGCCAGGAAGGTGGTCCCAGTTCTGGTGATCCCGAGTCCGATGGTCCCGAGTCCAGTGGTCCCAGTTCCGGTGGTCCCGAAACGAAGGAGAAGGAAGACTCCCTCCGTCCCAGTCCCGGTGGTCCCAGTCCCGGTGGTCCCGAGTCCGGTGGTCCCAGTTCCGGTGGTCCCGAGTCCGGTGGTCCCAGTTCCGGTGGTCCCAGTTCCGGTGATCCCGAGTCCGGTTCACGTCACGCCTGCCGAGCCTGTGTCTTCGGACAAGATGGCCGCCGCCGAGCCTTTTCACGTCACGCCTGCCGAGCCTGTGTCTTCGGACAAGATGGCCGCCGCCGAGCCTGTTCACGTCACGCCTGCCGAGCCTGTGTCTTCGGACAAGATGGCCGCCGCCGAGCCTGTTCACGTCACGCCTGCTGAGCCTGTGTCTTCGGACAAGATGGCCGCCGCCGAGCCTGTTCACGTCACGCCTGCCGAGCCTGTGTCTTTGGACAAGATGGCCGCCGCCGAGCCTGTTCACATCACGCCTGCCGAGCCTGTGTCCCCTGACAAGATGGCCGCCGTCGAGCCGGTGTCTGTTCCTGAGCCTGAGCCGGTGGTGCCAGTTCCAGGACCTGAGCCGGTGGTGCCAGTTCCAGTGCCTGAGCCGGTGGTGCCAGTTCCAGTGCCAGTTCCAGTGGTGCTAGTTCCAGTGCCTGAGCCGGTGGTGCCAGTTCCAGTACCAGTTCCGGTGGTACCAGTTCCAGTGCCTGAGCTGGTGGTGCCTGAGCCAGTGGTGCCAGTTCCAGTGCCTGAGCCAGTGGTGCCAGTTCCAGTGCCTGAGCCGGTGGTGCCAGTTCCAGTGCCTGAGCCGGTGGTGCCAGTTCCAGTGCCTGAGCCGGTGGTGCCAGTTCCAGTGCCTGAGCCGGTGGTGCCAGTTCCAGTGCCTGAGCCGGTGGTGTCAGTTCCAGTTCCTGAGCCGGTGGTGTCAGTTCCTGAGCCGGTGGTGTCAGTTCCTGAGCCGGTGGTGTCAGTTCCTGAGCCGGTGGTGTCAGTTCCTGAGCCGGTGGTGTCAGTTCCTGAGCCGGTGGTGTCAGTTCCTGAGCCGGTGGTGTCAGTTCCTGAGCCGGTGGTGTCAGTTCCTGAGCCGGTGGTGTCAGTTCCTGAGCCGGTGGTGTCAGTTCCTGAGCCGGTGGTGTCTGTTCCTGAGCCGGTGGTGTCTGTTCCAGTTCCTGAGCCGGTGGTGTCTGTTCCAGTTCCTGAGCCAGTGGTTCCAGTTCCTGAGCCGGTGTCTGTTCCAGTTCCTGAGCCGGTGGTGTCAGTTCCTGAGCCGGTGGTGTCTGTTCCAGTTCCTGAGCCGGTGGTGTCTGTTCCAGTTCCTGAGCCAGTGGTTCCAGTTCCTGAGCCGGTGGTGTCTGTTCCAGTTCCTGAGCCAGTGGTTCCAGTTCCTGAGCCGGTGTCTGTTCCAGTTCCTGAGCCGGTGGTGTCAGTTCCTGAGCCGGTGGTGTCTGTTCCAGTTCCTGAGCCGGTGGTGTCTGTTCCAGTTCCTGAGCCAGTGGTTCCAGTTCCTGAGCCGGTGTCTGTTCCAGTTCCTGAGCCGCCGGTGTCTGTTCCAGTTCCTGAGCCGGTGGTGTCAGTTCCTGAGCCGGTGGTGTCAGTTCCTGAGCCGGTGGTGTCTGTTCCAGTTCCTGAGCCGGTGGTGTCTGTTCCAGTTCCTGAGCCAGTGGTTCCAGTTCCTGAGCCGGTGTCTGTTCCAGTGCCTGAGCCGGTGGTGTCTGTTCTAGTGCCTGAGCCAGTGGTTCCAGTTCCTGAGCCGGTGGTGTCTGTTCCTGTTCCTGAGCCGGTGGTGTCGTCTCCGCCGTGGCCGCCCGAGGGGTCGTCTCCGCCCTGGCCGCCCGAGGGGTCGTCTCCGCCCTGGCCGCCCGAGGGGTCGTCTCCGCCCTGGCCGCCCGAGGGGAGGTCTCCGCCCTGGCCGCCCGAGGGGAGGTCTCCGCCCTGGCCGCCCGAGGGGAAGTCTCCGCCCTGGCCGCCCGAGGGGAAGTCTCCGCCCTGGCCGCCCGATGGACAGTCTGCTCCGCCCTGGCCGCCCGAAGGAGAGTCTCCACCCTGGTCTGTTCCTCCCGTCCCGCCCTGGTCTGTTCCTCCCGTCCCGCCCTGGTCTGTTCCTCCCGTCCCGCCCTGGTCTGTTCCTCCCGTCCCGCCCTGGTCTGTTCCTCCCGTCCCGCCCTGGTCTGTTCCTCCCGCCCCGCCCTGGTCTGATGGAGCGTCTGGTAGTCGCTCCGTAGGGAGGGGGTAATGTCACATGCCTGTCCTGTCTTGTGCTGCACATGGGTGTTTTGTTATTTTGGGCCATGTGCTCATGTCATTGTCTGATCCCTCCCACTTGTTATCTGATTATTGTTTGAGTTTTTCCACCTGTTCCCTCTTGATTAGTTCCCTTTATAAGTCCCCTCTTGTTTGCAGTCTGTGTCGGTTCATTGTCTAATGTTCTTGTGTTTTGTTCCCAGTGTTTTGATCTGTTTAAGTTTTGTTCTAGTGTTTTCCCCCACGTGGGAGTTTTGTTTGTACCTTTTTGCTTGTTTTGTTAATTAAAGTCTTATCTTGTTTTGCTGCATTTGAGTCCTCGTTTATGTTTCTTGACCGTATCGTGACACCAAAGAGACGACGTTCCGATGAACAAATTGCAAAGAAGAGGGACAAGGATAAGGAACGCGCGAAGTCCCGAATTTACATCGGAAAAACCTTTCGAAAGGTGGCGAGAACTCCGCCGGCAGAAGGGATTCCAATCCGACATTCAGTTGCTCTGTTTTTGCAGAACAGGTAAATCCATTTTTCTTTCTAAATTGACGTTCATGTTCGCCAAAGCAACACAAGGATGTAATTAGCTAGATCTATGCAGTCAGCGTTAACTTTGGTGAAAACAACATGCATGTTTCTAGCAGCTAGCGATCAATCTCTATTGTAAATGATCAAGCAAATTCACAGTAGGGCGACAATTTATGTGAATGATTGTTTTCATCCACTGTTTGTTATGAATTTGAATGTTAATTTATAGGCTATTGACAACTTTGACTAAATTTGTTCACGACGCCGCCGTTGTTTATGCTCACTGGGAAACACAAAGCTAACGTTATCTTGCTATTATTGCGTCCTTGAATGGGAGCTATAGTTATAACCTCAGGTGGCGAAACGATTTTAAGATAATGTTTCTCTTTTTCTGTATTCTGTTCTGCAATATATAAAAACATTTATCTAACTTGGCGACATTACTCATTGAATGAAGTATCAGTAAAACTTAAGTTTGTTTGTAGTGACTACTTTGACTTTCCTTTATGCTGGAAGGGAGGAGACGGGATGAGGAGGAGGGAGGGTCTAGCTAGCCTCCGTTTTGTTTAACAACAATTCGAACGTCAACAAGAAGTTACGTCTCCCAGGATCGCTTAGAGCACCTTCAAGGAAACATAAAACTGAGAACAGATTTTCAGCAAGAGAAAAGTGGGTGGGTCTTCATTTTGTCCATTCGGGTATTGATAACACATAAAAATCAAGCCAGACTGGAGTTGTTGTTGATTGTGGTGAGGAATATTTTGGCATTATTTATTTATTAGTTTCTTCCTGCTGGGAAATTTGATTTGGACACAGAGGCTGAAGGTCAAGAGCAACTCGACATATTACCAAATCTATTTGTTATTATTGCTGATAGCTTATAAAGTTCAAGTCCTCGAATTTGATTGTGTATCATAGTTTGTATCACTCCATTTGTGTGTTCACAGCTTTGATTCTATTGAAACTTTTTCACTAGTATTTAAATATAAATAAAACTAATTGGGCGGATTTTGACTAAAACATACAGCAAGTTTCTCAATATTAACTTCTTGTTCATACAGTAGAATGAAATCACAGCATTTTTGCTCTTGTGTCATTGCCTAAAGTGATAGTTCACTCAAAAATTAATAATCCCTCATCTTTTACCCATCATCTTTTACAAACAATATCTTTTATTCATGTTGTTCCAAATCTGTATCACTTTCTTTCGACTGCTGAAGACAAAAAAATAAATAAAAAATCATTGAAAACTAGCTAGATCGCAAAACAAACATGATAAAAGCGACCATTTGCTGGCATTTTTGTTGTTTACTTAAAGATTTAAAACCCAAGCATTGATGTTTTACCACAGGTTTACAATAAAAGTGATACATTGATCATAATTAATTCATTTGTATCAAGATTGCACATTAGTCACACAGAAATAAAGTAGTCTACTTTAGGCCTACTTATTTAGTCACTTCTGTTTCTGTTTATTTGTAGTTACAGACATAGGCCTATTTACATCACATTTAGAAAGAATGATAGTTTCTACAAATATGCCACCAAAAATACGACCTGAGGAGCTTTAGCACCCTCTCCCAATGGCCTATAGTTATATTTTCAGTCAGAGAAACAGAGGAAGCACCCGGAAAATAAGTTGGTTAATTTTATGACATATGCAGAGATAAATATGGATATCAGACAGTCCGGTATAAAGAGACGAGATGTAGACTACTGACAGATTTAAAAAAAAACATGGTTGTGATAGCCAATATGATTAGTCTGATTTTATCAAGCGGTCATACCATGTTTACTGGTAATGGTTAGCGCGCATAGTCTTTTGCATCGCGTATAAATATGTTTGCCTTATACGGTGATCAAAACCCACATTGGATAACAAACATAAGGTATTCAAACATGACCGTGAGTTTTGAGCTAAAATGAATTTAAAGCTACACTGTGTAACTCAAGCTTCGCCTTTCGCGTTTTACGCTCAGTGACACCGTGACGAATGCGAGAGGGAGATTACTCGCGACTGCCGGCAGATTTGAAAGATTGCTGAAGATGGAGGATCACGCCTATTTTCGAGGACATGTAGCAGAGTCACCAAGGAAGCGAAAGAGAGAATTAAAACGTCAGCGCGACAGGCAAATCAGCAAGACCAAAGTCAATATTGGAGCAACTTTTTCCAGATGGAAAGAGCTCATGAGGAGCAAAGATTTTAAAACGGACACTGAAGTTGCCTGCTTTCTTCTCGACAGGTAATTCAGCATATTTGTGTAAATTCAAAGTTTTATAGTTGCTTGTCTAACCATAGCATGGTTGTGCATAACGCCAGAACGACCTCTAGCATAACTTGCATCACTTTTCCTCGCGTCAATAGTGAAAAATATTGTTTACCTTGTAACATAAATCTGTGCTGCAACGGATCACAGGTGATGAATAGTTTTAAAGGCGCAATTTTTTAAGCTATATAAAAAAAGGACACTGTAAATTTGAGTTATTTTTAATTGCTTTTACTTTGTACACAATGTAACGTTAGCCTAATCTGATTATGCTGGGATAGCCGATTCCAAGGGTGACGTGACTAAATGCACTTTGTAATAGTTTTCTAAATTAACCTCATCACTTGAAGGAACTGGAAGCCATGTTAATCTTGGAATAATACAGCCACCGTATGAGTTAAAACGCCCTCGGAATTGAAAGGAACAGAAACTAATATTCACTGGGTAGTCATATACAGTTTCACCGCTAGATGGGGAAAAATATCACACAGTGTAGCTTTAAGTCTTTATGCTGATATTAGCTGGTATATGGAATTATCCGGTGCTGCGGTCTATTAACGTCTATGGCTAAGCCACGTCCTATTCATCATTTTTAGGTTTTTGTCTGCTTGACAGGACCATACAAATTTGTGTATCTTGTATTAGAGCAGTTAAAATGTGTGCTTTGAGTACAATTCTCTCATACTGAACACTGGATGTTCAACATGGCACTTCATGGCAAAGAACTCTAACAATTTGAGAATTAGAATTGTTGCTCTCCACAAAGATGGCCTAGGCTATAAGAAGATTGGTAACACCCTGAAACTGAGTTACAGTACAGGGCAGGGTCATACAGAGGTTTTCCAAGATGGGTTCCACTTGGAACAGGCCTCGCAGGGGTCAATCAAAGAAGTTGAGTCCTCATGCTGTGTGTCAGGGGCAGAAGCTTGGTCAGTGCTCAGACCATACGCCGCACACTGCAACAAGTCAGTTTGCATGGCCGTCGTCCCAGAAGGAAGGCTCTTCTGAAGCTGGCTCACAAGAAAGCCCACAAACAGTTTGCTGAAAGCAACCTGTCCAAGAGCATGAATTACTGGAACCATGTCCTGTGGTCTGATGAGACTAAGATAAACTTGTCTGGCTCAGATGGTGTCCAGCATGTGTGGCGACACCTTGGTGAGGAGTACCAAGAAAACTGTGTCTTGCCTACAGTAAAGCATGGTGGTGGTAGCATCATGGTCTGGGGCTGCATGAGTGCTGCTGGTACTGGGGAGCTGCGCTTCATTGAGGGAAACATGGATTCCAACATGTACATTTGACATTCTGAAGCAGAACATGGTGCCCTCCCTTCAGAAACTGGGCCGAACGGCATTGATAAATGACCCAAAACACACCGCCAAGATGACGACTGCCTTGCTGAGGAAGCTGAAGCTGAAGGTGATGGAGTGGCCAAGTATGTCTCCAGACCTTAACCCTATTGAGCACCTGTGGGGCGTCCTCAAGTGGAAGGTGGAGAAGTGCCATGTGTCTAACATCCAGCAGCTCCGTGATGTCATTATGGAGGAGTGGAAGAGGGTCCCCGCAACAACCTGTGCAGCTCTGGTGAACTCCATGCCCAGGAGGATTAAGGCAGTGCTAGATAACAATGGTGCTCACACAAAATATTGACACTTTGGACACAGTTTTCACATGTTCACTTAAGATGTACTCACTTTCGATGCCAGCTATTTTGACAATAGAGGCCTTGAGACGAAGAACCATATAAGTCCATATTTTCACATTTTGAATACTATTTTTTTATTTTATTTGGACTGTGAACGTTATATTATATATTTTTATTTTACTTGAAGATAGACAACAAAAGCTTCCCAATTCCAACGAGATAAGTTTTTTCAGTGTCAATCTTAAAAATAAAAAGTTAGAGTAATTTACATTTCTGGAATGTGGAAGAACAGTTTTAAACTTTTAAACGCTTTAAACCACTGGAGATCTGATTCCTTTATCTTAGTTTTAATACAGTAACAGAACCTTAAGCTGTTATGAAAGTATTTTCAGAGGTGAACCAATTTGTTACATTGTGATGAATGATTACAAAGCTAAACTTTTTTTTATATGTATTATAATTTGGATCAGCATGCACTGATCACTTGTGCACAGCAAGACCAGTAACTTGTATTTGATTTCATGTTGAGTTATAGGCTCAGCTGTTTCAGACCAGGAATACATTCCGCTACTGTTCGTTTCCTGTGTGTCAGTTTCTCTTTCCTCGGGTGATTCTATCATTACCTTCGTAGAGTGATGTGTGGAGTAGAGATTCAACAGGAACAAACCACCCAGAGCATGGCCACAGATAAAGAGGTCCGAGATGTGTCTCTCATGTGGTGCGATGAGGTTAACTGGGCCGACAGCTTTTAGATTGATGCAGGACATCTTCCCAGACCACCGCAGCCCACTGGGTAAGAAAGTTGAACAACATGGGCGGTAATCCGAGACCCCTGCAGGGATTTCTGGACACTAGACTCCCTGCGGTCTTGATGAGTCTCTCCCCTGCTTCACACCCTCATCATGGATTGTTTCAGGACATTCATCCTCTAAACCCCCCCGCTCGGGGGAAGACCACACGCTCGGAAAACACAATGTAAGCGTGCAGAAATATATTTGGGGGGCCATTGTTCTTGTTTTGAAATGACTTGCTATAATTTCCTTTTCTTTCCTGTCTGATGTTATCTGTAGAAACAAATACAGAGTTTATCTGGCATGCAACAAAGGCACAGTGTTTGACTGAGATCCCCATCGCAGCAATTCAAACCCAAGCTTGATTTTAATATAGATATTTGGGGTTCATGTACTCAGCCGTTAAGCAGAGCTCAAATGCCACATGATTTTTATCTCCCATCATGCTGGATGAGTTGCTCTAAGATACTGATACTCAATCTGTTTCACTTCATCTAACATCCCGGGGATTTTCATTTAAAATGATTCTCAAACTCTGTCTTTGTCATTGTCAGACAGTTTGATGTGGGCAAAATTTGTTTTTTAAGAATTATTGCTGCCCACGTCCCACGGGATGTTGAACCAGAATGACAAGTCAGATTTTTTTGCAAATGTAGTGACAGTAAACACATTTATGTTTTTTTTTTTTTTTTTTCTATTTTAAATAAATCCTATTCTTTTGATTTTTGTATTCAGCAAAGAATCCTGAGGATATTAAGCAGCGCAACTGTTTTCAACATTGATAATAATCAGAAATGTTTCTTCAGCAGCAAATCATCATATTAGAATGATTTCTGAAGGATCATGTGACACTGAGTAATGATTGCTGAATTTTTTTTAAAGCTTTTGAAAGCTTCAGATCACATTCATTGTAATTACATGGAAAGAAGCAAACAGCACAGTATTCAGAATTTATTTGGTGTTCCACAGAAAAGAGAAATTCATAAGATTGGGAATGTCGTGTTGGTAAGTAAATGATGACAGAAGTTTCTTATTCCTAAGATGGCTTCCTGTTTGCTAACTGAATTTGAATTGGACTTCCCAGATATTTTAAATTGGGTTCTGAATTGTGCACAATGGGGAAGACATGTTCCTGGATCAACATATTTTGTTGATCCTGGAATAACATTCCTGTCTGAAAATTTAGGCCTAACCCTATCCACACCCCTAAATCTAACCCTACCCACGCCCCTAAACCTAACCCTACCCATAATTTATCCCTAAAATCAAAGGGAAATGATAGTGAATAACACTGATGTAGAGACACCTAACCCTGCTGTAAGCCTAAAACTGATATAAACTGTAAACTTGTCCCTCAAATGTGATTGGTTGATTAGAACGTTGATCCAGGAACATGTTGTACTTGGTGAAATCATGTTCACCCATTAAACCCTGGTGTGTATGTAACTCGGAGACAGTTTTCTGCCTCGGTTCTCAAACAAGGGAATGATCAATAATCAAACAGCGTTTCCACTGGCCTTCATTTATATGCTGAAAAGCCTAGTGCATGTAGAACAAGCTAACACAGTTACTTAGGATCAAATCTCACCTTCAGAGAGTCATGCAACAATCATGACAGCATGCATGTTTGTGAGAAAGAGGGATGGACTTGCTTTTGATCGGCCATGCATAATTACAGTATTTCACAAGCCCTGCTGATGTGTATCACCGCAGAGAGTTCATGCACGTTCATTCATCATGACAGCAGATGCCGACTGGTTTGATTGCTGCTTCTGAAGCTTTCACTCAGATTTAATGAAGCTTCTGCAACTGTCAATTAGGTCATATTACAGCCCTCGTACTTTCACAACTTGATTAATATAATGCCAAACAAAGGTTGATGGCTGGGGTAAACATATTTTTCTCTTTATGCATTTCACCACCTCTTTTAAACGTTGCTGTTGTTTCCTGTCATATTATATTCTTGCCATGTAATGTATACGTCTTTGCACTGCTCATAATGGGGTGACTTCTCCTCTTGATGGTGTAAAGAGTCCAAAGTTATTTAAAAAAACTAAAAAACATTTAGCGGTAACACTTTATTTTAAGCTGACGTATGTAGTTACATGTTACTACATGTACTTATTATAGTGATAACAGTCAATTGTGTATAATTACAAGTAGCTAACCATAAACCTAACCATAACTCTACAGTAAGTATGTAGTTAAATAAGTACAATGCAACTACGTCACCCTAAAATAAAGTGTAACCCACCCAATTAGCCAAGGCTGTAACCATGTTTTGAACATTGAATGTTTAATTTTTTTTTTTTTTTTTTTTTACATTATTTAAAAGATCATTACGGTAATAGCCTATTCTTTATTTAAAGGAATGAGCAGTGTTGGGGGTTATGCATTACAAGTATTACACAAACCTGTTATGTTAAAGGGGTGGTATAATGCCCTTTTCACAAGATGTAAAATAAGTCTTTGATGTCCCTAGAGTGTCTATGTGAAGTTTTAGCTCAAAATACCCCACAGATATTTTGATATAGCATGTAAAACTTGTAATTTTTTGAGGGTGGGCAAAAACGCACCGTTTTGTGTCTGTTCCTTTAAATGCAAATGAGCTGCTGCTCCCGGCACAGAGGGCGGAGCTTCAACAGCTTGCACTCACACAGACATGCACTGAAAATTTTAAAAACTTTTAGCCTTTTTTGTTTAAACCGGATTCAGACAATGATGGAGAGACTCAAGAAGAAGTGACAACATGTAGAATGCAACATGACGTTTCTGAATGGTTAGTTGATGAATTTGTAGTTTGTGTTATACGTTTTTTTATGTTGTTTAAGTTATCTTCTAGTCATTCTAGCAACTCTAGCAATGAGTAAAACAACTAGAATAATATATTTTATAAAATCAATATGCACAAATTCAATATAATTCAAACACTTAATATAGCAAAATGGAAAAATGCTTCTTCTCACGTCATATTCAATTATGTATGCTTGAATCGTGTTAATGACAGACTTGCCTATTTTCAGTATAACAGTGAAATTAGACAAAAAGGCAAGTACCGGTAGTTTACATTACTGGGTATTACTGCTAGTCGTTTAACATTTCTGTCGTAAAACAGTTGTCAAATAGGCCTAGAATAAAAACCTCGCACTCTTACCTCGCACTCTTTCACCATTAAAAACTGCGTTGCTGTGAACACTAAAGCCCGCTTTCTTTGATTTGATTGGCCATCTCAAACATTTTGACACTGAAGAGTGCAGTTAGACCTCTAAAGGCAAACCACACAATAATTCTCACAAATTTGACAATTAAAAAATAAAATAAAAATAAAAATAAATAAATTATAGGCTATATAATTATCCTATATCCAATTTATATAGGATATATTTTTTCTGGCTCCATGACCAGTAAAAGTATTTGACAAATTTAACGAAAATAAAATGTATTTTATCAGAAAACAAACAATATCACACAATAAGACTACAGCTAAACCATCCCCCATCTCCTCAGAGCCTTTCTAAATGGACAGTTTCATTTTCAGGCAGTTATAATGGAGGCAGAATAGCGCTTTATCAGGATCCATAGCCCCTTGAGTGCTAATATGGGGCTGGGGAGTCAGATGCCCTCATAAGCGGCCCTCGACATTATTTATTCATGGATAAATAAGTTCAGGCTCTTCTAATATTTCTCCGAGCTTAGCCGGAAAAGCTAAGGGGTGTGCGAGTCTTTGTTCTCTATTTTTCAATTAACCCTATTAACTGTCATGGGGATTAAGGTGATGTTGAATTGGGTATTTTTCACTCCTTATTGTTCATCTTGAGTTCACAGACTCTAATATAATTTTCAGAAATATGGTAAAAGATACTAAATGCAGAGAATTACATTTCTTATGACGCGTATAGCTGTAATGTGTACTTCATTCACCCACTTGCTGTTGAATTAATTAATGCATCACTATGTGGAAACTGTATAAATGTATATATAATGTCTAATATTTCTTTAAACCCGTGAAGAGATAATATGCAAATGAGTGTCCTTGAGTACAGCTGCCGTTTAACAGCTTAAGTGTGAAAACTGCCTTTAAACTCATTGTCACTCATGAAGCAAAGCTACATTATGGTAGGTTGTCATTAAAGGGCTTCTTGCCACTGAGCCTGTGGGGGAATATAAAAGAGGTAAAAGCTCAGGGTGTCTAAAAATCATTTTTAAACTGAGACACTCAAAATGCAAATGCTGATACATTTACTGTTAATGACTTGGTCGACAGCTCTGTCTCCCCCTCGTACATTTGCATCATAAATATCACCTACAGCAGCTCTGGAAAGTAAATTGGTGCTTTAATAGATTTGTCAGCAAGAGGGATTTCTCATTACTTCTATTAGGATGCAGCTGCTAAATTCTTCAGAACCAGAACAGGAGAGCTCACAGAGACAATAAATCAGGCCATATTAGCACTGTCTCTTCAAAAACAATTAAATATTTTTATTAATGTCTCGCCCTTACAAGTGCATTGCTTTTAAATGACATGGATATGCTTTCATGTCGTAAAATCTGTCCTTGCTGATGTCCATATCTAATATATCTACATTTAACATAACCTTGACACTTTGGAAGGTTTGCTTTTGCCCCCAAATAAAAATAAATAAATAAATCCACGCAGGCTGGACAGCATTTGAAGGAATATTTCAACTTAATCTTGATTTCCTTTTAGCCCTTAAACGCATACTTCAGGTCTTTAGTGACCCGGGACTTCATTCACTACCCTCTTCCTCATTCGTTTTTTTAAAGCTAGACATCAACCTTCTCAGTATTCCTCAATCAATTCATTATAAACAATATAACAAGAAATAAAATAAAATTATAAAAAAAATTCATATATATAAAATATATATATAAATTGTATAGGGTCACTAACGACCCGAGGCGTGTAGCAGTGTAAGTATTTTTTTTTCTGCACAACAATAATTCAATCTTAGATGACTGAATAAGTGCAATTCACCTTTATTCCACAAGATGACAATGTCTGATACACAATGATGAAGTGACGTTTCACTCATACTAGTTATCGCAGGCAGAAAACAAAAGAATAGGAAGTATCATCAGCAAAACTTGAAATGGCTCAGCGATTTACTGAAGGGCAAGTGAACGCAATCAAATATTAGTGTCACTGTCACTTGATGGTGGATCTGGTGAAGAAGCTTTCAGCGATCAAATATTGATTTTGAGGATGTTGAAAATGTTAGGTTTGGGAATGTTTGAGATGGTGAATATGAGCCAGATGCTGAATGTACTGGGAAATGACGAGGACAATGATGATGATAAAAAACCTCTGCTCAAACTAAACTCTTCCAAGCTCCAAAAGGTAACAAAATATTATTCTGTAATTGTTATTCTAATATCAGGAACGTTTTATATTATCGTGACAGGTAGAGATCCATCCGTGTAAGATATAGATCATGGTCGTTAAAGACCCGAATATGTAATAATGATTGGTGAAACAATGGAAGTCTCAGTCTGGGTAAGTGTATCTGAGGATTTAAAAACAGAAACGGTCTTTCATGAATTATTTTGAAAAATGTATATGACTGGTAGCCTGGGTTTCCCCATGCTGCCTTGCACGCAGCGCGATTTTATTCACGCTGCTAGGCAGGCTGGACACCAGGCCCGGAGTGGGTAAACGGGAGAATCGGGAGTATTCCCGGTGGGCCGCTTCACTTTTGGGCCGGTCGCGGATTTTTTTTTTTTTGTTTTTTTTTTTTTTACATTTCAATGTCACATTAGTTACATTAGGATACACACGTTCCGCATTCTGCCACCACAGCGCGCAACTCAGCATGGGTTGTACCATGTGAGGGAGTTCTCCCCTCCCCTCCTATAGAAATGGTTGGGTCCATAGCCCGTCTTTTCAAAACGTTTTCTCAGGGGAGGCTACCGCGGCTCCGCCGGCGCCTACTGATAGCTGGGCCGGCCGTAACGGTACGCGTCAGGGAGGATGGATGGGAGGAAGAGGCCAGGAGGTAGGCTATGGAAGCTTTGTTTCCGCCACAGAATAAAACATTTTAAAAGATAATTGCGACTTTTTATCTCGAGTTTACATCTCGCAATTCTGACTTTTTTTTCTCAGAATTGCGAGATAAAGTCAGAATTGGCTGAAATAAAGTCACAATTGCGTGTTAAAAAGTCAGAATTGTGAGATATAAAGTCAGAATTGCCTGAAATAAAGTTGCAATTGCGTGTTATAAAGAATTGTGAGATATAGAGTCAGAATTGCGTGATATAAAGTCGCAATTGCTTCTTATAAAGTCAGAATTGCAAGATATAAAATCAGAACTGCCTGAAATAAAGTCGCAATTGCTTATAAAGTCAGAACTGCAAGATATAGAGTCAGAATTGTGTGATATAAAGTCATAAAACGTGTTATAAAGTCACAATTGCGAAATATAAAGTCAGAATTGTGTGATATAAAGTCGCAATTGCTTATAAAGTCAGAACTGCTAGATATCGAGTCAGAATTGTGTGATATAAAATCATAAAACGTGTTATAAAGTCAGAATTGCAAATTATAAAGTCAGAATTGTGTGATATAAAGTCGCAATTGCTTATAAAGTCAGAACTGCCAGATATAGAGTTAGAATTGTGTGATATAAAATCATAAAACGTGTTATAAAGTCAGAATTGCAAATTATAAAGTCAGAATTGTGTGAAATAAAGTCGCAATTGCTTATAAAGTCAGAACTGCAAGATATAAAGTCAGAATTGTGTGATATAAAGTAGCAATTGCGTGTTATAAAGTCAGAATTGCGAAATATAAAGTCAGAATTGCGAAATATAACGTCAGAATTGTGTGAAAAAGTTGCAATTGCTTCTTATGCTTCTTATAAAGTCTAAGTGAATTATTATTTAACCTTTACATTATTTGTTAACCCATGGTATTAATACTAACTACACAATAGTACGAGCTGAACTGTTGCTTAATTTATACAATTTTAAAAAAGTGCTAATTTGGAATTCCACCATGGAAAAAGTGGGCCGGTCTTGGGCCTGAAACTCCCGGGCTGAAAAGTGGCCCCACTCCGGCCCTGCTGGACACCATGGACCAGATTTTCCCCTCAGCGAGGGGAACCAATCACAGAACGTGGAGGGAGCAGCAAGACGATGGCGACGTCTATGCGACACACCGAAGCAGTTTGTTTATATCTATGGATCCAACATGGCATCAGACGCGAAGTTACCTTTCGATGCAGCCTTAGATAGTGTTCTAAGTAGTTTAGAACGCAAGTTTATGTCATCTTCTTCCTCGTCGAATTTCTATGATTACTGGCTATGAGCTACGTGCAGGCACATTTGATAGACATTCGTATCGCCCAATAAACGACTCTGGGCATTCGTAAACCACGCCTCAAATACGAGAAAATTAACATGTGGTTCCCAGACCACGTCTCAATGAGAAAGAGGTCTGACGTTAGCCAGGCTATATGACTGGACTAAATTATCCACAAATATTCATTAAATATATATTATGTAACTTTTGGACCTCTAGCAGTCTGAAATTTTAATCATTATGTATATCAAAGTGTATTTGGGTAAAGTAAAGGCATGGTTTGGAAGATATATTTTTGCACTCTTTTATAACATTATATATATATATATATATATATATATATATATATATATATATATAACAGAGTTACATAGAGTAGCTTTAAGTTCAACTCAAGCTTGATTTCCAAGTCTATGGGGCAAGTTTACTGTTTTTTTTTTGCATGTTTATTAAGTGGCATTCTCATGCTAGTCCCTGACATTGTCACGATCACGTTCTGTTTTGTCTTGCTTAGTTTCTAGTCTCAGGGTACGTTTACACGACAATGATGTACTAAATACTGAAACATTTAGCTTTTGCTTTTTTCACGTACAGACAACAAAGTTGTCAAAACGATCCCCATCCACACGGATTCCTGAAAATGACTAAAAACGTGTTATTCTGCTGCCAGGCCAGTGGTTGCCGATGTCACTTTGTAAAAGAAACACTACGAGCCTTTAGACTGAACACGCATGACTTACATGTTTTCACAAATTCTCATTTTTGTAGTTTACATGGAGTTGATAATGGTATAGTTTCATAAGCTTGCACTTTGAAACCTGTTTTCAAAAATGTGCGTTTTCAGGCCCCCAAGATGTCATTGTTGTGTAAATGAACGGCCAAAACGCAGAAAAAGGTTTCTGTTTTAGTTGAAAACTAAATCACCATATTGACTTCGTTTGAGTTCTTCATTAGTTGCCCTGGTCCCTGATTAGTGTCTCACCTGTTCCCTTTCAAGCTACAATCGATACTGCGCTGCTTAGCGCATTGGGAACATCTTTAGTCGTGACCAGCTGAGAATTTAGTGCGTAACACGTCAATAGAATTGACCCGGAGGTATTAATAGCCTCGGTCGGTGACGTCACCGGTGCGCACCCGCGACACAAGGCTAGATGAGCCACAGGTGCATCATCAGGTCTTTTGTCTTCAGAGACCAATCTGTGTATGTGTGTGTCAAGAAAACTTCTCTTACCTCTTTATGTCTGCTACAGATCTTGTTAGGAGTTAGTTTTTGCTAGGCAGTGTGCAGAAAAATCTATTTTTTTCCCTCTACTTTCTGTCTGACAAGTGAAAGAAATAGAAACAGCTCATAATGCAGATCTAGTCAACTGCCAGATTGCTTCAGTTCTGGATTTCCTCCAGGAAAAGTTGTTGTCAGGCTCATGCTTCTCCACTCTCAGGGTTTATGTGGCCGCTCTTTCGGCTTGCCACGGCTTGGTGGAAGGAGCGGTCCTCGGGAGACATCCTCTGCTCGCTCGCTTCATCCGTGGGGCCAGACTACTGAGGCCGCCTGTAAGAACCAAGATCCCTTCATTGGACTTAGCTATAGTCCTCGAGGGTCTGGTTGAGACCCCCTTTGAACCTGTAGAGTCAGCATCTGACAAACTTCTGACTCTAAAGATGTTTTTTCTATTGTCTATGACTTCTTTAAAAAGAAACAGGGATATGCAGGCTATGTTGATCTCATCATCCTGCTTGGTCTTTGCCCCAGGTATGGTGAAAGTGATTTTGCATCCTCATCCTGGCTACCTGCCTAAGGTTCCTTTCTCGACCATACAACCGGTCACCCTTGAGGCCTTCTGCCCTCCGCCGTTTACAACACTGGAGCAGGAGAGATCTCACAGACTGTGTCCAGTCTGTGCTCTTCAGGCCTACGTCCACCGCACTAGCCAGTTGTCGCAAGTCAAAGCAATTGTTCGTCTGTTATGGGGGCACCAATCTCTGTTATGGGGGCGTCTGTTATGTTAAGCCTCATTCCGCCACCAAGCATACCATATCACATTGGGTCAGGGATGCTATTGCTTTTGCCTATGAGGCGCGCGGTCAAGTTCTGCCAATGGGTCTAAGGGCTCACTCCACCAGGGGGGTCGCCTCCTCTACTGCTCTGGCAATTGGTGTCCCCTTGCAATTTTTTTGTGATGCGGCAGGCTGGTCCTCTATTAATACCTCTGGGTCAATTCTATTGATGTGTTACGCACTATATTCACAGCTGGTCACGACTAAAGACGTTCCCAGCAGCGCAGCATCTCGTTCCGCTTTTTCATGGAACAGGGTTACAGTCAAGTAACCCAGATCGTTCCCTGTTCTGTTAATCATCATCTCCTGTGTATTTAAGGCTTCAGTCTTCCTTAGTTCTTGGTCTTGTGTTAACATTGTGCAGTGTTCTTGGTCTCTCAGAGTTTATTAAAGTCTTGTATGTCTTCCTTTGATATCTGTAGCCTACAGCCAACCCATGACAGACATATCTGAATGTTGCAATGCAAATATTTGTGAAACACATTTGTGACCCTGGATCATAAAACCAGTCATAAGTAGCACGGGTATATTTGTGGCAATAGGCAACAATACATTGTATGGGTCAAAATGATTGATTTTTCTTTTATGCCAAAAATCATTAGGATATTAAGTAAAGATCATGTTCCATGAAGATATTTTGTAAATTTCCCATCGTAAATAGAAAAAAACATTTATTTTTGTGAGTGAATACAGCACAATAATGAACATAAATGGACAATTTCAAAGGTGATTTTCTCAATGTTTTGATTTTTTTGCACCCTCAGATTCCAGATTTTCAAATAGCTGTCTCTCAGCCAAATATTGTCCTATCATAACAAACCATACATTACACATACATACACTTATTTATTCAGCTTTCATGTGATGTATAAATCTCAACTTAAAAAAAATTGACCCATGTGACTGGTTTTGTCGTCCAGGGTCACATTTTCATTATTTTTTCAACAACCAGAAGTTATTTTCTTTGAAAACTGGCAGTATGCAAAAAATCAATACAGCTTATGTTGTACTTACCCTGGATTATTCCTTCAGGTTCAAGGAAAGTTTACCTGTGTAATCATTCAAAAAAACATGTCTGAAGATTTCATGATATTTAAAGGATAAAGTAATTTTGTGAATGGTTTGATAGTTTCACATATGCATACTTTTGACTGGAATCATAAAGTTTGGTAGACATTGCCTTTGCTTTGGGCAGAAACCTTACGGGTTGTCTGATCAACATGAAAAGCAGCCAACCATAGGAATTTCTTTAAGTGATATTCATGGACCATTTGAGGCTCAGACAGTCTGCATTCAAGCAAATCTGTACAAATTCAATGATTACAACATCTACTGTAATTACTGTCCCTACAGCTTTTAATATGATCGGTTGGTTTCTCAAGTTAAACGCAGACAGTTGATTTGATTACGTTGGATCGCTATCAAGAAGTTACATAACAACATTGCAACAACTCAAAACATAACTGTAAAATGACAATGGGCACTTGGGTTTCTACGTGTTTATCTTAATAATAACACACTTTACATCAGCAAATAAACTCACTTTTAATTCAGGTAGCACTTATAGGATATAATGTTGACTGAACACTTAAATCAGATCCGACTCTACAACTCAAGGAAACTTCAATTCCACATCTCATAACAACAGATGCCACAAGCATCTCTGCCACATCTGAGCATGTTTTGACTCAGTTGTTATGCCGTATTTCTCCTGTTTGAACAGGGTATTTGTATCTCATTTCATTACTTGTCATGTAACAGATGCTTAAATCCAAAGTAAATTGCAGTGCGCTAATTGCAGGAACCTCCTCAGGGTTGAGTGCTGAACTCACAAACACAATGAAGGTGAAATTCCAACGCATTCTCATCCTTGGGCGTCATATACTGACGCTTTTGACATTTCGTCTACATCGAACGCACATGGCACCCTTTAGCGTCAATATGACACGCACAGAGCTTTGTTCGGTTATGGGTAGGTTTAGGTCTGGGGTGTAGGGTTAGGGTTAGACCGCTAGGAGGCGCCTTTTGGCCCATTTCTATCTGCGTCTCATATTGACGCTAAAGGGTGCCATGTGCGTTCGATGTTGACGAAATGTCAAAAGCGTCAGTATATGACGCCCTAGGATGAGAACGGGGTGAAAATTCCCAACTCTGGAGTTCACAGAGATCCATACCTGACACTGAACCTGTGATCCTAACAGTGCCTAACAAAGCCTTAACAATGTGACAAACATCATTCCAGTCACAGTGCTAATTATTAATATGCTGTTAATGCCGAGTTCAGACTACACGATTTTCAAAAGAGTCGGGTCACTGTTCTTTTCACACTGCATGACTATGCAGGGTAAGATTAAGTTGCTGGTGTGTTCACACTGCACGATGCATCGGCGACAGGAGGTTTCACACTGCATGACTTTCAGGAGGAAGAATCGCCGACAACTCCTGTCTGGCCCGCAAACTACGTTTCGCAACCAAACACACGTGAGAAGTGATAAGGAAATAACGCAAAATCCCGCGTGCGTAAGACCGCAGCTCTCGCGCGAGACGGAAATTGTTATTAAAAATGATAGCCTGCAAGAAGCTTGCGATCCAAATTGTCTGTGCACTGATTTGCAGCGAAAAGGAGAAAAAGAAAAACATTATGCGTGAGGAAATGGCTGGGAAGACAAGGGGAGCAAGGACTGTGTGTTCTGCAAAGAGAGTTTGGGGTAAATAAATAATGTTGCAATGTGTTGCTGTTGCTGCTGGTCAAGCAAATGTTTGTGCTTTGTTTCTGTTTGATATAATTGTAAATATATCTATTAAAATACTGATATTGTGGCCTATAACTCCTCCCCGAACTCCCCGCTGCTCTGTATCTTGCTCTCATTGGCTGTCGGTCATCGCCGATGTAGTTTTCAGTCAGAACACTTTCACACAGCAGGATTTTGAATCGCCGACAGGTCCAGATATTTAGCATGCCAAATATCTCACGGGCGTCGGCGACTCGTCGGTGATTCTCTCAGATCGCGTCTTTGCTCATTCACACTGCGTGATTGTCACTCGCGTGAACGAGCACCTATTTGCCTGTGATTTCGGGCATTTGTCGGCGATTTCTCAAAACCTGTCGGCGAGCCAAAATCGGGGCTAAAATCATGCAGTCTGAACTCGGCATAAGCTGACGCTTTGATTTACAGTTATTACAGGGACGGTCCTTCTGGACAAACCTGGAGTTTAGTTCCTTGTTCAAAGCACTGGGCTCCATGGATCGCCCGTTTGAACGGAACTTTTTTTGTCAGCCGAAATCCTTAGATATAAAATGCCTGAGATTTAATTAGGGCTGTCATTAACGATTATTTTGGAAATCGAGTAATCGGTAGATTATTTTGACGATTAATCTGACTTTTTTTTGTGTGTGGTAATCAAAATAGACCTAAGTAAACAATAACCATTATAATGTAAGTAATTAAAGACTCACTCTTCACTCTGAATTGAAAACAGCACATTGTCACGGTCACCAGTTAATCACCGTCTTCACTACATGTCCCATCATCCTCTTTGGTTCCCACCTGCACACTATCCGCCATCACCTATCACCTGCACGTTATCAATCACCATGGACACTAATGATCTTCACACCTGTCTGTCTTTGTCTCGTCATCTTCTTTGTATTTAGTTCCTGCATGTCTTCAGTTTAGTGTCTGGTATTGTTTGTGTCAAGAGCACACTGTTTTGTATGTTGGCTTAGCACGTTTGGAATAAGTCCTCTTGTTATTTGAATCTGATTCATCTTCGTCTTCATTTGGGAACCAAGCGTTACACATATTTATTTAATTTAATCACACAGCCTTTGTGATTTCACAATAGCATTATATTATGATTTTAAATGATCGAGCAGCCTTAGAAAACAATCTAATAATGCGGATTTCTGTCCGTGGAATGCACGACTTCTGGTATTTGTCCGGTTAATCAACACTGGTAAATTGCAATTGGGGATTTTTTCAAATTGAGGACTATTTCAAAAGAGTTGATAATTCAATAAATTAGTGACACATTAACATACAGTTCTACGATGAAGGTTAAATAATCATATTATAATCATTCGTTTTAACTACTATTAGCTTTAGCAATTGTAAATAGAGAGAACCTATTGGACAAAATGTGTTTCCAAATGCAGACAGTAATGTCTTCAGCTAGTCAGCTTGAGATCCTTCCCATCTATACTGGTTATATATCTTAAGCCTATAGTGAATGTTTTATTAGCAGTAGGATAATCATATTCATCCGCACCTACGAAGCACAACCAAAACAATGTGCTTCTGCAAAATGCATGCAGTTTTGTTTTTTAACCGCTAGAGGGATAAAAGTTATACCTTTAAATTCTCAGATCCGCATTCGTTTCTCTGAATTCACTTGTTGTTGGAGATCTCATCTTCAGAAGTTTGATGTCTCCATATGTGATTTCAGTCTTGATGTGCCTCAAGCTGTTTTGCAGTGAATAAATATAATGTACATCAAAAGTGCCACTTCAACAGGCTTTTCAGGGTAATTGACGTTTTATATACATTTTTTTCATAACTGACAGCAGCCTTTCCATACCATCCAGCTTCTCTATAGCAATAAGTCATGGGAATGATAATGAATTCAGCACAATGAATTATAGATCATGCAATACTAGAGAAATGTGTAGTCTTTATTTTGTGAGAACTCTTTTAGGGCATTCACCTTAGATTTCTTTTATACTCCCAGAATCCCTTTCTCTCATGACCCAGGTAGGGCAAGGGCACACTAAAGTCTCTAGCAAATACACACGGTTTCTTCTGAAGGTGAACTTTCTCTTCTTGCTTCTCTGATTTTGCAGAATTAATGGCAAACTGTATGATGCATAAATCATACATTTAAAATAAGCATGAAATGTAAGTTGTGTTAGACTTTTATTCCCTAGTAACGTATATCCGAGAGGTCCGAAATGGCTTCTTGAACAAGAAAAAATATAGGGTGGGACTTGATTTTGTCCATTGGGAATTGATTTGATGGTTGTGGTTTGCTATTGGTCAATCTCATGTGAGTGACAGGTTGCCCCGCCCTCTGATTAAAGATTACAAGGGCACGTGAAAAAAAAAATATGTGCATGGTTAAATCATTTATAATAAAAACTGCAATATTCCATATATGGATAAGAATTTACACTTTTGATTTAATTAATTTGCATAATATAGCACACACAAGCAAACACGTTTCTCAATCTCAAGGGAACCCACGTTTTCTTAATACTGTGGCATTTTCCCCCACATCATACACTCTAATTTGATTCTGAATACTAATTGCAAACTGAGCATGAACATTTAATTTACATAGCGACTTGAAACATGACTGACATCTGTATTTGAATTGTCATCTGGATTATTTAGCATTAAAATTCCACCTTTGTAATTATACGAAAGCCTCTAATGAATAAAATATTAGCATATACTTCCAATACATAAACTTTAAACCCCTTTAGCTACTTGTGAGGATTTCTAAAGTTCTTCTTTTCATGTATTTTTAATTGGATCTTTAAAAGAAAAGTGTGAAAGTGAACTCCTTACAAAGTCTTGACGTGCAATGCGGAGGCAATTTACGGCAATTTAGCGCGGCTGGAATCGAGCAGACTCCTCAGGCACCTCTTTTATTTTCATATAGGATCTAGTGACAGTAATGAATCATAGTTAAGCGCATATTGCAGCGTAAGCTCCCAGTTTATTAAACAGTCAGCAGCTCATTGCTTTTGATCCTCCAGAGTGTCATAGTAACTGATTATGCCCATAGACGTGCTGATGTTTCCCTTTACCCGTCTCCTCTCTTCTACCTTCCTCGCTCGTGAAAACCGTGGGAGGGAGAGACGACTTCCACAAACAAACCCAAACGAACAAACAAACATGAGCTGTGGAGTCTGTAGTGACCTTGCTGTATTCCCTCTTGTATTTCGAGTGTGTGTGGCTGAAGGGAGAAATTTAATCATCTTGTCCTCTGGTCTCTCACACAATTCACGTTGACTTTCTTGGAAAGGACGACAGAGGTGCCTGAGAGAACGCTGTCGTTCGCTTTAGGGCCTTCGTGACCTACTCACGTTTGCTGTGTTCACTGATTCCTCTCAAATACCGAACCTAATGAACAGCTACGTAAGGTAGGCTAGTGCTGATTTGACAAGCACAGTGCTTTTACCACAGATGTCCCCAAACTTTAGCTTAAAAATAAGCCTGTCAATATACAAGCAGAAGGTGAGGAGATTTGCCAAGCCGTACGCCGTCGAGCAACACTAAACGTTGCACGTCTTTTACATGGCGGCATTCACATTATGTAACACATCAGCTGCCGTTTCCTCTCCTGTTCTTTTTTCAGGCTGCTCATAGCTAGTGTATACCCTGTGGCTATATCACTGAATGTGAGATAAAGACACTTAAAAGCAGTGAAAGGATTATGTGTTTCCTCTGTGTTATAGTACACAGACAGCTAAGCCTTGTCACCTGTAGTTAAAAATAAGCAGTTTCCATCTGAACGGTGTAAAGTTTCACATCTGTTTCCATCAGGCACACACCCAGAGCTGTCTGTCACAATCCAGTAGAGCTCATATATTTCCTTCCATCACATGATATGCAAATCTGAATGTATGCATTTATTCATTCGTCTTTTTAGACAAGCCTTTGCTATTCTACAAAAGCGAATAGCGAACGTATTTGTATTGTAATGACGTTAAAATAGTTTGTGTTAATCCTAATGCCAAACTTGACAGCAAACTTTCAACACTGTTACCATATAGCCTATATTTAAATCAAAATAAATTCAGATATTATTTATTTATAATAAAATCCATATTAACATATACAAATATGTAAAAAAAAGTATCTGCTGCTCACCAAGGATGCATTTATTTGATCAACAATACCACAAAAACTGTAATATTGTGTAATATTACAATATACATTTTAAAATGTAATTTATTCCTGTTATGTCAAAGCTGAATTTTCAGCATCATTACTCCAGTATTCAGTGTCAAATGATCTCTTAGAAATCATTCTAATATGATGATTTGATGCTCAAGAATTATTTTTTATTATTATCAATGTCAAACAGTTGTGCTGCTCTGAAAGATTTCTTTTTCTTTGAGGATTCTTTGAGGAAAAGAAAGTTCAAAACAGCATTTATTCGAAAAAGAAAACTTTTGTTAAATTTTGTTTTTCATTTTAACTTTTCATTTTCAAAACTCTGAAACTAATTTCCAGGAATGAATGAATGAACATGTTTTCAGACTCTTGGACCTTACTTTATATTTCTGTTTAGCTTAAGATTGCACAATGCAGTTAATCAACACATAATAAGACATGCTTTGATAAAAATACATATATATATAAATCCTATATATATATATATATATATATATATATATATATATATATATATATATATATATATATATATATATATATATATATATATATATATATATCCTCTTTAATGCATCATAAAACAGTCCGTTTCATAATCATAGCACTGGCATCAAAGGTTCAGCACAGTATGTAATCTGAGCCTCTGGGAATTTGAAATATCAGGCTTCAGGCACTAGAGCTCATTAGTTGTTTAACATGTGTGAAATTAATTATGATTCATTGTAAGGAGGTTGCAGGCAGTCCGGTTGAGCCCACGAAGAGAGTGGGGAGATATGTGTGGTGTCGTTCTAAATAAGTGCTGGTGTCTCTTGCTCAAGGGGTGGGTGAGTTTGACTGCAGACAGCCGTTGTTCAACAGAGGAAGTGTAAATGTCAGTAATCTAACACTCTGTCATACCTGTTGTGCAAACGAAGCAAAGGTAAGGATGCATGCTCAAATGGACTGAGTGATAAGCTTGCACTCCTCACTAATGCAGCCAGCATCTCGTGTTACTTGGTGCTGTGTACCCTTTTAGCATATAACTTTGATGGAGGAGAGCTTAGTCAGAGTTTGGCGGCCTGATTTCCTCTCAGATAGATGCCTGCCCACTGAATATGTCAGGAGTATCCACTGTCTGCAATCAGAGAATTGTGGTACCGAGAAAAAAAAAAAAACGGAAAAAACAAACAAACAGAAAAAGTGAATTACAAAGATAGTTCACCCCCCAAAAAAGAACATTCTGACCTCATTTATTCACCCTCATGTTGTCACAAACCTGTGTGACACTTTTTTTCTTCAGCAGAACAACAAAGAAGACATTTTGAAGAATGTTCTTTTTGTCCATTACAATGAAAGTCAATGGGGTCCAAAATAGCACTGGACCCTTTCAAATTAACTCAGCTCAACTCAACTCAACTCAACTCAACTCAACTCAACCTTACATTTTTGGGTGAACTGAATTATTTAATTGTCACATCAATCCTAGTTTTGTACTTCAGAAAATCCATCCAAAAATACATAAATCCTCAATGATAGCAGGACGAAGAGGCAAGCATTAGTCAATGTTGAGGCAAGAGTTATATATGTGGGACATTTTCATTTTGCCTTTTGACAAAGCATATCAAATATGTACATTTGTGGCCTGAGAGCATTTTTAGTTATTTATTTCTGACTGACAAATTCTTTCTCTTTTACAAAATGCATCTACAATCACTTATTCAAGGTTTACATGGAGTCCAATCAAAGAGAAGTGTGGTTCAGGATTTGACAGATGCAGTAGCTTTACAGACAGAGGGTAATGGAGTTAATTAAAGACACATGCTTCAGCAGGTTTGATAGCAGTCTATTGGCAAAAACAACATATTTAAAAACACAGGACTATTTCTCAAATCAGATCTTATCTGTCAGATCGACCAGCTTGGGTTGGTTTGGATTGGATGCGAGTTTTGTTTGTTAGTGAAAGCAGATGTTTGTGTCATTTTGTATGTATGAGATTTTCAGCTTTTATGGCATATCATAACTCATGCAAATAGTGATCTGATTTTAAGTGTATCCATAAAAATGGAAAATGGATTACCAGCCAACAATCTTTCTGGAATGAAATATGCATTGAAGAACGGTGGCCAGGCCCACAGGAGTCACCGCGCTGATGTTGTCAGTGTAAGGGTGGATTTCCTACAGGGGTTCAGGCTGCACGACTGCTGAATGACTAAAGAAACGTTAATAGCAAGATGGTAGAAAACTGTACATTTCTTGTCTATTCCACCCACTGCTACTTATACCAATGACGGAAATAAGCGTAGTTACAATAGCTTAATATGTGGGCTTAATAAAACTATTTAGCAAATTATTTGTAATTGAAAAGGTTTAATGACAAAATATGGTTATGGTTACACTTAAAATAGTTACAAAATTGATGTATGAGATGATGATAACTTTAATACCATTAATACCATTAATCTTACCCAGCATGTAAAATGCCTCTCTCTCTCTCTCTCTCTCTCTCTTTCTCTCTCTCTCTCTCTCAGAGAGAGAGAAAGAGAGAGAGAGAGAGAGAGCTCTCTTTCTCTCTCTCTCTCTCTCAGAGAGAGAGAAAGAGAGAGAGAGAGAGAGAGAGAGAGAGAGACCCCAAGAAAGGGACCCAGAGAACAAGAGAGCCAGAGCACCAAAGAGACAGAGCCACAGTTACAATCTTTTTTTTTTCTTTCCCTGACCATGTGACTAAAACCCAAATGTGAGACATTCAAGCTTACCAATCAGATAATTACAACTTCCCCCACCGTACTAAAGGTGTGACAATTCAAAGACCCCCAAAGTGCACATCTTGGCATACAGGCCTTGATCACTATCAGCCCCTCTGTGCCTTTGGGAACTCCAAATGGTCCTTGTGGTAGAAAGAGGGGGTGGAAAACAGTAAAGCAAATGTCTTTTTTTGTCAGATATCTTGGATTATTTTCATCAGCAATGAGATGAAAATGCCATTTTTATGTGAGGGAAAACGGCACGCTTTCTGTAGACAATTAAAATAAATGAGTGAATATTGTATAAAATATAGCCCAGAGGGGAAGGTGTGAATCAATTGGAATCGGCTCTCATGCGTAATTGCAGCCATTTATTGATTTAAATAAGCCCTACAGAATCTATATGAGAACGATTAAAAGCCAAACCCAGAACATTAGGGTATGAGCGGAATATTAATTGCCTTTGAAAGGTAAACAATAACAAAGCTTATAGGCTGCACACAGGACACATCAAAAAGAGGTCTATAATACCTGAATAAAGCGATCCGTGAGCATTCTTATTAATCTCAATAGCAGAAGTACATGATGACATACTTGCACTCAATTACTCATCCAGGTTTTTGGGCCAATCACTTGAGCCATAAATGCCACATGACTTGAGTGGTCAAATGGAAAAAAACCAAAATTATATTATAAAAGTTAGTACCAGTGCAAAAATATTTACAGTGAGCTATAATAAAACAATCTGCAAAATTTGACTAATGTCCACAAATGCAACAACAATGGATGTCTAAAAACAAAACTAAATGCTAAAAAAAAAAAAAAACATAAATTGTTTAAACACAAGTTAAGTAGCAATGCGAGTACTCATGGTGCGTTCTATTATTGTCAACGAACCGACTCGGACCTCGGATATGACGTTTACCTTCTGTTAGCAACGCTAGCCACGTTAGTAACACCCGTTTGAAACAAGGCTTCATTCAATATTGCACTCACAACAAGACCGATTCCCATACCCACAGGCAGTGATACGGACGCAGTAAGGTATTGCAGTAATACGACGAGTGATTCAAATTTAAACAACGTCATTTAAACAACCAAAGCGGTACAAAAACAATGAAAACAAGTAACACAGGGCACAGCCATCTTGGATTCCGTATCAGAATTCTTGCTCGGTGTCCTCACGGTTGTCCAAACTTCCGAGAGGCAAAATCCGAGGAAAGGGGGCGTGTTGGTGCGTGTTGCTAGGCAACGTCTGTCTTCCTAGTCAGAACTCCAACACGGATAAATAATAGAACGCAGCATCACCCAGCACATACAAAGGCAAGGCACTGCTTTTTTGCACTTCACACTCCAGTCCAGTAGATGGCAGAGATTGGCTTTAGGTTGGCTTGCCAACTGCCATTAAACACAATAATTATTATTATTATTTTTTTCAATACAGCAGGTGAATCAAAAGTTTATCTGGAGTAGGGCTGGGCGATATATCGCATGACATTGTTAGGCGCATCTCGTCAGTAAAGCCGGTTCCTTGATTAGTAGTAAATCGCCATCACCTGCTTTCAGATGGAGCGGCATTTACAAAACAGAGCCGTAGTTACCTGACAAGCTGAGCCATATCGCATTAATTATCGCGGACGTATCGCCTGCATAATTAATGCGATATGGCTCAGCTTGTCAGTTAACTACGGCTCTTTACTGGCTTTACTGACGAGATGCGCCTAACAATGTCATGCCATATATCGCCCAGCCCTAATCTGGAGGACAGATTGTTTCAAGAAATCCAGGTATTATTAACTGAAAAATTGTTGTGGTAGTGTACTCGAAATCATTTTCAAAATATAAATTACACAGTTACTGAGTATTGTCACCAGCAGGAGTTAAAGTCGGCATGAAATGGAAATTATATATACTGTATCTTTCCACTATATATTTTCTAAATATGTGTTATTGATCCTCCTTGTGAACGTTTCATTTTTTACTTTGTTTTATCTTGTCATTTTTAACCCTTAAATTGATTAATGTTTCGCCAATCATTATCACATATTCAGGTCTTTAGTGACCCGGATCTATTTGACGGATGGATCTCTATCAGTCGCGATAATATAAAACTCTCCTGATATTATAGTAACAATTACAGAAGAATAAAATAAAGCATGTTTTGTTACCTTTTGGAGCTTGGAAGAGTTCAGTTTGAGCAGATGTTTTATATCATCATCACTGTCCTCGTCATTGTCCTCAAACATATTCTCAAAACTATCATTTTCAACATCTTCAAAATCAATATTTTGATCGCTGAAAGCTTCTTCACCAGATCCACCATCAAGTGACAGTGACACTAATATTTGATTGTGTTTAGTACTTGCTCTGCAGTAAATAGATGATGATGCTTCCTATTCTATTGTTTTCTGCCTGTACAACTATGAGTGAAACGTCACTTTATCATTGTGTATCAGACATTGCCACCTATTGGAATAAAGGTGAATTGCACGTATTCACAAGCACATATTAGTCCGCTTAAACTCCGCCCCTTTTTTACAACCGACTGCAAGCTCACATTCAGTTTCCCGAAGCCAATTATGATCGCAAGATCCGTCATTACCAACACAATTCATCGGAACTTGAGACCATAGTTGGCTTCAGGAAACGCACCCCAGATCTGATTCCATCCAATCAACAACCCTGCGTTTTTTATTTTTCGATAATGACTCGTATGTACGTCACTTCCGTTACATTTAATGCATACACCATGCTAACCAGACAAACTTTGACCAGTTGCTTATAAGGCACATAAAACCTATTTAAAACCAGCACAGGAGAAGATACGTTCCTGAGTGAATGGCCCCTTGTTATGCTGCAAATGCAAACAGAACAACATTCCATATACAATCAAAGACAGTTGATCTGATGTCTGCTTTTGGCGGTGAAGCCCATTCAACAGGCCTCTTCTGTCCGACAGTGTTGACGTATGCCAGAACGCACTGAAGTGTTGCAGTTTCCCTCAGAATGACAAGCACCTGTTTTTGCTTCTGAATTCCATAATTCTGTCAGCTTCATCTTACGCTTCTAATTCATCAGCCCTGCTGACGCCACAAGCAAAATCTGAACTCTACCCCTCCTCAAAGCAAGAACAAAGTAATAAGAGCTGAAAGCCATAAACACTTTTATTTTGAGACAGTCTACCCGGGAGCCAGATGCATTTCTTTTTCGAGTCGCTGATTGATATTGATGCTATAATTACAATATGGTACGTAGGTATATGAGAGACGAAAACACAAGGCGTCTGGATCTTGAGAGTTTGGCTCGTTTCCCTGCAAACTGTTCAAGGCTTGTTTCCCGGCAAACTCTGCTGCTCTTTCCTTGCCTCCATCTTTTTTTTGTCTCCCTTTCCTAACGGCTTCCCGTCTCTCCTCGCCCTTTTGAAGTGGCTTTAGACTTGCGAGACTCTAGTATGTGACAAACAGACAGCGATATCATCAGATTCCTCTCCACAGAGGGCTGCCTCTCACAGAGAACTTTACAAGGAAAACTGTCTCAAAGCAACCTTCTCTGGATGCGTGATAGATTTATATAAACCGCTACAATACTCCTCGATACTTGATCAAATAATGAACGCTGTGTTCTTCTGACGGTAAGCCCAATTTGTACTGGAAAAATATTAGCTTTTTTGTGACAGGCTGTTGGAAAGTTGTCAAATCTTTTTAAAGACTGTGTGTGTGTGTTTGTGTGTCTTGTTTCCCCAGCAGGAAACGTGGATATAATTAGGACGAAACTGGCACAACGCTATAATTTGGCTGGAGTTTGTTGATGTACAGACAGCTTGGGTGACTCCTCGTAATCATTTCTGGCCCACCTCCAAAGAGAGCAGGCGAATTTTGATTCTTTTCACAATAAGGTAAGCTATAATAAATGATAATGTTTGTGTGTGTGTAAAATGTGTTCTGACGGTATTTCTTTATCATGTGGCTCCATCCCACAAAGCACTGCAGTGCAGAGACTCTACCACCGCCTCAACTCAAAGACAACGGCGGTTTGCATCTGTTTATTTAAGATTTGTTGAAGCAGCTATGCTGAGAAATGTCTTTCTCTCTTTCTCCACTTTCTTTTCAAGATCCAACGCCATTCCCTGTGTTTTGACACCAAAGGTTTTACCAGATGAAACACAGTGCGTTTTTAGACGCCAGCAGTTCCTTGCTTCTATTTTAACTTTCCAATTGATGAAAGGTGACGGTGATATACTGTACGTGTATATCTTTAACTGCATCACATATTGTAATTAAACAGAAACATCATAGTAACCATTGACATTTCTCTTTCAATATGTTTTGTGCAAACGCTGTTACATTTAAAATGTTTCAGGCGTTCAGCTTTATGGGGCTGGAGGTCAAAGCAAAAATGCCTATAACAAGCCTTAACTAGAAAAAAAAAATATCACACAACACCACATTATTCAATCAATACTTTTTTTTCTACTTTGTGCAAAGAAAAACAAGTTCTGTAAAAAAACTCCAGTGTGACTCGTATTCCCACTTGTATTACGACTTTGTGGTGGCGTTCAAGTGCTTTCAACTCGTAAATACAATCTTTTCGACATGACTTGAACGCACTATAAGTCCTTATACTCATGTGTGCTAGTAAAACAACAGTTGTTGACTGCACCTTTAAGGTCAGCAGATCTAAGATTTATCCACTGTATTTTTTCAAACATGACAAAAGTAATCGTGTGAAAATGGCAAATGCTATACCCTGAAAATACAATTTCCGTCCATGAACTCTGTTTACAAGTCATGAACTGTTTCCTATTTGCACTCCTTGTTGCAGTAGTGTGAGAAGATATTCTTTGATGCCTGTATTGGGTGTGATTAAACTTTCACTGTGCTTTGCCTTTGTTATTTATTGAAATGACGAAGACAATAATTCTCCATAATAAATGTGGGATGGAGAGGATGGATAGGACAGTGATTGGAATAGGAAAGGCGCTTTCAGTCTTTTCATCTGCCGGAGAGAATTGAGCCATGCTTCATTGTCCAGCTCCTTTAATGAGGACAATACTTTATTTTCAAAGCATGAATAAAAACAATACCTGTAGGAGATCAAGATAGACCTTTAGAGGAGCAGGCATTCATTATGGAAGCTAGATTTTTGCTTTCTAATTACTAGCCAACTATGAGCTAAGCACAGAGTAATGAACTCGAATAATTTAGTTTTATGCTGCATGTGTGAGACACAGCGAAAAAAAATCTTTCTCCAGCAAATGATCAGAAAAGAGGCGCTTAATCGTCAGGAAATGTCTATTGTTGACCTCTAAATCTCAAGGTTTATTAAGAAACTGTGTTGTAGATTTAACGTAAATTAGGCTGTCACTCCCAAGAGATTTTTAAATTACTGTTTAAATGTGCTATACAACTTTTCATGCTATTTTAATGTTGTATTAGTCAGATGATAGCTTATATAATAGAAGTACAATTGTGGTCAGAATTATTGGCATCCCTGGTAAATATAATCAAAGATGGCTGTAAAAAAAAAAATCTGCATTGTTTATCCTTTAGATCTTTCATTCAAAAAAAGGCGCAAAAATCGAAGCTTTCATTGAAGTAAAAGAATTGAAAGTGGGGAGAAAGTCACATTTTGAAATTTTTTTTTTTCTCCAAAACACATTGGCCACTGTCACAAGACAGACTCAAACTCAGGTCTCCAGTGTGGAGAATTAAGAGATCTACCACTTAGCCACAGAGGTAGTAATGTTGACCCCAACGAAACACATCAAGGCAATACTCCAGACAAAGTAGATTTATTTAAAAAAAGGGTAGTTTGCAAGTAAAAAAAAAAATCCTTCTCAGAAAGAGGTATTACTAACAGTAGTGATACTGCAAAGAATCACAGAAGATAAATAGAAAAACTCCACGAAGGGAGAAAAAACTAAATCAAGGCTGCGTTCCAGTCCACTTTTAGACACGCACTTGCTAACTTCCCCTCGGGGGAATCCCTGCCGCCATTTTGAAGTGCGTTCCACTTCGTGAAGTGGACGAGGGAAGTTTATATGGACAGACCCTGTGTCTACTTCATATGTACACTTCAGGCAACTCCATATACCACAATGCAACACGATTGTGACGTCAATGCATATTGCGTTTAATTTACCCTACCACAAACAACTCTATGATATTTTAATTACTTTTTTTTTAACAACTCAAACACACCTATATACATATAGAATCAAACAATTTCATAAGGAAAAAAAAAAAGAAAAATTAATAATAAATCAACCCCATTGTGGATTCTAAGTGATCAAGGGCTTAGCACGTTCCAATTCAGCCTATTGCAAAGGTTCTGCCAGTAGTGGGCACTCGTGCAACGCAAGCAATGACGTACATCAGAGTGAACGAAAGGGAGGGAAGTTAGCGAGTGAAGGGCATGACAATTTTGGACTGGAACGCAGCCCAAATAACTAAGAACACCTTACTTGGGATAGCTTGGAAGGACTTGGTGGGACACAGCAGGAGACACATGGCCAAGACTCAAAAACGAGTGAGGAACAAGGGGAAAAAACAGCTAAAATAGGGGAAACAAGGCACAGGTGACCTGGATAACGCGAACAAGGACACACAAGGAAGAACTAAGGCAGAGGGGAACACAGGGGACCTCTATAGGTCTGGAGACAAACAACAGGAGGCAGGATGCTGACATGCCACAATTATTGGCACCCCTAGAATTTAAAATGTAGAGTAAAATATCACTGAAGTATATTCCCATTAATATTTACTTTTTTTTTTTAGCACACCAGGGTGACTAGGCACATGATACTATCTAGCTATAGCCGCGTTTCCACCGAAATTACCCGGAACAATTTGTCCTAGGAACTTTTTCCCCCAGACTTGTTGCTGTCTGTGTTTCCACCACAGTCTAAAGTACTGTGAAGATTTGGCAAATTAGTCCGGTGACGTAGGACTGTGTGCTACTTTACAGTTCCCGCTGGATTTCAGCCGCTTAATAAAGCCTGAACCTCGTCGTCAGTCCATCATTCGTATTTTTTAAACTCCATTGTTGATTCGAATAGCAAACAACTTTTACTGCATGCAACGCAATAATTCTGATGTGCAGCAAAAGATTGCTGAGCTTCACAAAATATAAATTGGCTGTAAGAAAATAGCTAAAGCATTGAAAATTCACATTTCCACCATCAGGGCAATAATTAAGAAGTTCCAATCAACTAAAGATGTTACAAATTTGCCTGGAAGAGGACGCATATCTATATCGTCCTAATGCAAGGTGTGGAGGATGGTTTGAGTGGCCAAAGATCAAGGATCACAGATGGAGAATTGCAGAGATTAGTTGAGTCTTGGAGTCAGAAAGCCTGAAAAATAATAATCAAACAACCCCTACATCCCCACATTTTGTTTGTGAGGGTTAAAAAAAATCCTCCTTGGTAATCCAAAAACAAACTCCAGCATATTCAGTTGTCAGACACGACTGGAACTTCAAAAGGGACTGGATTCTGGTCGGATGAAACTAAAAAAAGAGCTTCCCTTTCAAGGGAACTCGCGCTGCGTCGAGACGCGGTGGGAACGCTCTGCGTGATTGCGTCGTGAAGCACGTGTATAATCAGCCCAATGGAAAGACGAGACGTCATACGTGACGTCACCGACCAGGAAGCTATAAATCACCCATGAGATCAGAACACGCTAGCTTCTGTGCCTTCAGCAAGCGCTCTCTGTATATCTGTCCCTGTCATATTTATTGTTGTCTGTCAAGCTCAATATATATATCATTACTATGGCGAATAAGCAAGAATTCAGGCGTTGTGTTGTTCCCTGCCCTCGTTACATCACGGGTGGGGACACACATCTGCTTTGTGTGTTTTGTTTGGGAGTGGAGCATGCCCAGTCGGTTCTCGAGGGAGCTGATTGTGAGCATTGCATTAAGCTGTCCTTGCGGACGCTCCGCTCTCGCCGGGCGTTCTTTGAGGAGGACGGTTCGGTTCGCGCTCCCCGAGGTGCGGGTCCCGCTGCTGCCGAGGCACAGCGGCGACGTTCATCTTGGGGTTCGCATATGGATTTAGTAGCGGGGCTTGAGACGGGCCCAGCCCTTTCTCAACCCTTACCTGCTGAATCCGGTGCTTCAGCCCAGGAAGGAGCCCGCGCTGCGGCTTCTCCTTCCCAGGCTGAGGCACCAATGATGCGGCAGTCCAGTTCCGAGGAACTGGATGTCGTCAGTATTGAGCAAAATGTTGACGATGAGTGTTCGCCAGCTCGTATTTCTGGGGATGAGGAGCTTATGGAGGTTTTAACTCGTGCTGTTGCCAAGTTAAATATTGAATGGCCATCTGATGAAAATGAAACTGTGTCTAATAAAAGTCTTTTAGATGAACGTTTTTTGCCATCAAAATCACGACCTCCTCGTCGGGAACTGCCGTTTTTTCCTGATCTGCACACTGAGGTGTCAAGATCATGGATTAAACCGGCTTCTTTCAGAGTGCACAATCCACAAACACTGAACTATAGTAATATTAAAGATATTTCACACTATGGTTATTTGACGATGCCTCCGGCGGAAGAGACGCTCGCGAGCCATCTCTCCCCCGAGTCATCGTCATCACTGAAAGCCCCGACGTTACCCACCAAGCCATTAAAAGCTACATCTATGATGGTGGGTAAAGCATATTCGGCAGCAGGTCAGGCAGCAGCATGTTTACACACTATGTCGATTTTACAAGCATATCAGGCTGACCTGCTGAGAGACATGGATGACTGTGAGGAAGTTAGTGCTGACGCAATTCGAGAATTGCGTCGGGCGACAGATCTATCTCTCCGGGCCACCAAGGAGACGGCAAAATCTGTGGGCCGTTCTATGGCAGCCCTGGTGGTCACGGAGCGTCATTTATGGTTGAACTTATCTGATATAAAGGATAAAGATAGATCTGTTCTTCTGGATGCCCCGGTTTCGCCTTCAAGTTTGTTCGGCGATGCTATAAATTGTGTTGTTGACAGATTTACTGAGTCAAAGAAACAAGCGGCGGCATTTCAAAAATTTCTTCCTCGCCGATCCAGTGTCCCAGAGACTGCTGGGCGTAATGTTAAATCCGAGCAGTCTCGGCCGTCTACGAGCTCCGCACAGCACAGAGTGCAACAAAAACAGAGCGTCGCCTCTCGGGCTCCTCCACAGTCTGGGGAGTCCAGGAGGCGGGCGCAGTTTAAACCAGTTAGAGGTAGACAAGATCTGAGGACTGTCATCTCTAGAAAGGTTTGGGACAAAAAGAAGTCCTGACGCCAGTGGTGTCAAAATGTTGAGGGTGGTCCCCTCAGGGGAGGGACGATTTCGAGAAATCGTTCCTCCTCTGCGCCCTCTGGGGGGCGGCTCTCTGAGGAGAGTCGCAGCGCTGCCACATCGGTTGTTCCCTGCCGGTTCGCCGTTTCAGGGCACCGAGGTGTCAGCGTCCTCGTGCGATCCTCCGAGGAGGGTCGTAGAACGGTCAGTTCGGTTGTTCCCTGCCGGTTCGCCGCTTCAGGGCACCGACATGTCTGTTCAACTAAATCCAGAGACCAGTCTCGAGAGACTGGTTCCCTTAGCAGAATTTCTGGTAGCGTGGAAACTTCTACCAAATATTTCTCAATGGGTCCTGCATATAGTGGAAAAGGGTTACAGAATTCAGTTCGGTTTTCGTCCGCCCAGATTTCAAGGGGTTCTGCCCACGGTGGTGGACTCCGAGCAGGCTCTGGTTATGGAGCAGGAAGTACTGACGCTTCTTCGAAAAGGAGCTATAGAAAGGGTTTCTCCTCCCAGCAGAGAGTCAGGGTTTTACAGCCGTTATTTCATTGTTCCAAAGAAGGATGGGGGGTTGCGTCCTATTCTAGATCTGCGGCAGTTAAACCGCAGAGTTCAGAAACTCAAGTTCAAGATGCTTACGCTCAAACAGATTGTATCACAGATTCAGTCCGAGGACTGGTTTGTCACAATAGACTTGAAGGACGCATACTTCCAAGTATCTATTCATCCTCATCACAGGAAGTTCCTGAGGTTTGCTTTCGGGGGCGAAGCATACCAGTATCGGGTTCTTCCCTTCGGCCTAGGTTTATCACCCCGCACCTTTACAAAATGTGTGGATACAGCTTTGGCTCCTCTAAGACTCCAGGGCATTCGCATATTAAACTATCTAGACGATTGGTTGATTCTAGCTCAGTCAGAGCAGATGGCAGTTCGGCATCGAGATGTCGTTCTGTCTCATATAGAAAAGTTGGGGTTGCGGCTCAACGCCAAAAAGAGTGTGCTCCTCCCAGCTCAGAGGACCACTTTTCTAGGCGTGATTTGGGATTCAACAACAATGCAGGCACGTCTGTCTCCTGCACGAATATCAGCGATTCTCACAGCTGTAAAAGGGATAAGACTAGGCCAGTCACTCACTGTAAAACAGTTTCAAAGATTGTTGGGGCTCATGGCAGCGGCGTCCAACGTAATCACTTTTGGCCTGCTATACATGAGACCTCTGCAGTGGTGGCTCAGGACCAGGGGGTTTTCTCCGAGGGGAAATCCGTTTCGTATGATCAAGGTCACGCGGCGATGCCTTCGTGCTTTGGTCATGTGGAAGAAAACTTGGTTCCTCGCCCAGGGCCCAGTGTTGGGGGCTTCTTGTCGACGCGTAACGCTTTCGACAGACGCTTCCCTCACGGGGTGGGGCGCAGTCATGAGCGGTCGCTCAGTGTCAGGTCTTTGGCAGGACCATCAACTGTCTTGGCATATAAATCGGTTAGAATTGATGGCCGTATTTCATGCTCTCAAATACTTCCTGCCAGACCTGAGAGGCCATCATGTGTTGGTCCGCACGGACAACACATCAGTGGTTTCATACATCAACCATCAGGGGGGTCTGAGGTCTCGTCTATTATGCAATCTGGCTCATCAGATCCTCCTATGGGCCCAGGGGAAATTACTGTCACTGAGGGCAGTATATATTCCAGGGCATCTGAATGTAGGAGCAGATATCCTGTCAAGGCAGGGGCTGAGGCCCGGGGAGTGGAGGCTTCACCCCGAGGTGGTGGAGCTCCTATGGAAGAAATATGGTCAAGCCCGAGTAGACCTTTTCGCATCTGCAGATTCGACCCATTGTCCGCTTTGGTTCTCTCTCACACATCCAGCTCCTCTTGGACTGGATGCGATGGTGCAGGTGTGGCCGAGGCTACACCTGTACGGTTTTCCCCCCGTATCGATGCTCCCGGGAGTTCTGGAGAGGGTTCGCCGGGTAGGGGCTCATCTACTGCTAATAGCCCCGTACTGGCCGACACGAGTTTGGTTCTCGGACCTAGTATCACTTCTGGACGGCTCTCCGATGGAGATTCCCGTCAGGAGGGACTTGCTGTCCCAAGCAGGGGGCACGATATTTCACCCTCACCCGGAGTTGTGGAAGTTGTGGGCTCGGCCTCTGAGGGGGCCCAGCTCATAGAATCCGGTCTCTCGACTGAGGTCGTTGAGACCATCCTTCAATCCAGAGCTCCCTCCACGAGGAAACTTTATGCTTTGAAATGGAAATTATTTTCTACCTGGTGTGGAGATCGTAATTTGAATCCTGTTAACTGCCCTGTTGGTACAGTTCTCGAATTTCTACAAGACCGTTTCTCTGCTGGATTATCTCCTTCCACCTTAAAGGTGTACGTTGCTGCTATATCTGCTTATCACACCCCTCTGGCGGGCACTTCAGTTGGGAGAGATCCTCTAATTACTCGTTTTCTCCGTGGTACTTTGAGGTTGAGACCTGCATTGCACTCTAGAGCACCGGCATGGGATTTGGCCATTGTACTTGAGGGTCTGGCTTTGGCTCCCTTCGAACCCATTGAAGAGGTTTCTGAAAAGTTCCTCACTCTAAAAACTTTATTTCTTCTCGCTATTTCCTCTATTAAGAGAATTGGAGATTTGCATGCTTTGTCGGTGGCTCCATCATGCTTGGAATTTGCACCTGGTATGGTAAAGGCTTTCCTTCACCCTAGACTGGGTTACATACCTAAGGTCCCTACTAATGTTGGGGGCCCAATAGTACTGCAGGCCTTTTATCCTCCACCTTTTAATACTCCAGACCAGGAAAACCTGAATCTGTTATGCCCTGTGCGGGCGTTGGATGCTTACGTCCACAGAGCTGCCCTGTGGCGTAAATCTGATCAATTATTTGTCTGCTTTGGAGCACCTAAGAAAGGGTACCCGGCATCTAAACAGACAATGAGCAAGTGGATAGTTGAGGCGATCTCACTTGCATATGAAGCGGCCGGACAGCCTTCACCTTTGACTGTTTGGGCCCATTCTACGAGGAGTATGGCTGCCTCTACGGCTTTAATTTCGGGAGTTTCCCTTCTTGACATTTGTAATGCGGCAGGATGGTCTTCTCCGCATACATTTGTGAGATTTTATGACTTAGACCTTTCCACTCCTGGGGTCAGGGTGCTTGCTTCTTAATATGTGCATGTACTTCATACAGAACAGGCACATCGTCATTATGGCATAGTGGGTATGGGGTTCCCACCGCGTCTCGACGCAGCGCGAGTTCCCTTGAAAGGGAACGTCTCAGGTTACGTATGTAACCCTGGTTCCCTGAGAGGGAACGAGACGCTGCGTCGCCTTGCCATACTTCCTGATTGCCCTGATCGACTTGCTTCAGGCTTATCAGAAGCTAGCGTGTTCTGATCTCATGGGTGATTTATAGCTTCCTGGTCGGTGACGTCACGTATGACGTCTCGTCTTTCCATTGGGCTGATTATACACGTGCTTCACGACGCAATCACGCAGAGCGTTCCCACCGCGTCTCGACGCAGCGTCTCGTTCCCTCTCAGGGAACCAGGGTTACATACGTAACCTGAGACGTTTTTGGAAGCAAACCCACCACATGGATTTGATGCAAACAGGGATAAAAAGTACCCCATACCCACGGTTAAATATACTGCTGGATCTTTAATGTTGTGGGCCTATTTTTTGTAGCGTTTATACGCCCGTATAAATATCATTAATTATTATTCACAACGAATTATGATCAATAATGAATAACTTAATTATTTTCAGAATTTACTGTAGCAGAATCAATAGTATGATTATTTTATCAGTTCATCCAATGAACAGAAAGCATAAACAATTATTAACTCTAGGAAATATAATATCTTCCTGGCCAAGAAAGGATAATTCCCAGCTAACAGTAAATTACGAAGTAAATCAAGGGTAAAAGCAACTTAAATCGAAGTTCAAGACAATAAATTTGTAAGCACATAACAAGTAATACTTCTCTTTTCAAATACAAACAATACTTTATTGATTATATACTAACACATAAAGCTAATATCTAACACACGCACACACATTCATACGAGTTGCAGAAGGAAAAAGAGTAAGGAAAGATTAAGTTTTAAGAGTGAGTTTAAGAGTGAGATGATGAAATCCCAAGTTTCTATATGCACTCATAAGACATGACCTGGAACGAACCATCAATCATTAATTTAACCCTTCTATCGTTTCTTAGACAGGTTATTAAATTTATATCAATACATCAGTTCAGCTTTTAGTCTGGAGGTAGTTGCTTGTCTTTGCGTTCCTTTTTGGGAATTCCCTTCGTTGCGTAAAAGGGGGTTTTCCCGGTCGGTTCGTTGGCTGGTCTCCTCGTGCCTGATGTCTGGGGCGGCCAGTCACGTGTTGTGCTGGCGGATGAATTGAAAGTCTTTGTTTGAAGCTGGCTTTGCAGAAGAAACGTGGCTCGAAATCTTGTCGCAAAACTTAACTTAGAACCGAGACTCACAACGGAAAATAAAGGACAACTTAGAAAAGAAAAGAAAATTGAGACGAGAGTAGTAAGATGGCTTGAATAAAGCTGTTGAACCCATTCTTCTGATCTTAATTTGGGTTCTTTCGTCTGCGCGTTTACATGGTTAATAGTCTGGTTTAGATCTTCATCTCCCGCTGCATTTTTGGTTCTGCACCACACTTCTTGAGAGTGATAGCAGAGTTTCTTGAGCGAGAACACAGAGATAGAGAGCACAGAGAGAGCGCTTTGTTTCGTGTCTAAGATTTTAAACTCAAAGTTTGTCCCCCCTCCTGAAGAGGTCGGACCAATTAGACACTGGCTTTGTTTGTCTCATCGTAAATCATGCATTATCTCGGATCTCCTTACTTTCCAAGCTCTAGCAGAGAGTACAGAGGCCACAGTTTAGACATCATTATTATAAGAATACGAAACATTTTACACAGATTTCAATCAAGCCATCTTTTGAATCACGAGCATACGATCCTACTGATATGAAACACAACACACTTTCATTCAAACATCTAACAGTTATAACCATTAAATGACTTACATGGGATATAACCAAGTGTAGACACATACAGTATACACATATACTAGGTTGTAGACAACAAAGAATTATGTACGATAGTATGATTATAGGTCAGTCAAGAATTGTTCTGGGATGAGTTTTATGCATTTTGATATGTAAAAATCTCAGTTCTTGTGGTTTTAAGAAATTCCAATCTGAGGTCATGTGTAGTTCCTGCTGACGTCTGTTTTGTTCATCTCCTTGGTCCTTAAGAAAGACGGGGTCTGTTAGTCGCAGGGGTCATGTGACCTCTTGTTAGGGCCCTGAGCAGTACCATCTTCTGAACCGATCCGTCTTGCAAAACTATCACACGTTGACAACGTTCTTCCTTAAAGTTAACCAATAAAAGTCTTTGGTTGCAGACTCTCTGGAGCCTGGGTGATTTATAGCTCTGGGTTTGTGAAGACTCTTTGGGGGATTATGTATGAACAAAATGACCTAAAAGCTTCAATTGTGTTTGGTTCATTCTCGTAGTTGTTACATTTTTTTTTTTTTTTTTTTTTGCTGGAGGTCCTGGACATCTTGTTCAGATACTGTACACGGTATCATGGATTCTAGCAAATACCAGCTGTTAAGTGCTAGGATTTTTGTTCCCTCCCCTTTTGTTATTGGTTGCTGTGTTCTATATATAAGTTGTATGTAGCTGTAAATAAGTTTATTTGTTTTTCATATTGTAAATAAAGCGAACCTCCTGCTTACAGTTATCTCAGTTATCCTTGTGTCATTCACCCACAGTACCAGAGACCAAAATGAAAGGAGTTTTTAAAATTTTTATCATGTAGGCTACTGTATGTCTTCCTCATACCTCTATGCCATCAGGGGATGTAACACCAACATAAAAAAAAATCAAAACCTGACCGCTTCTGCTAGAAATTGTAAAATGGGCTGTTTCCATCATCCATCAGGACAACGATCCAAAACAAACATCAAAATCAACACAAAAATGATCAACACAGCTTCTGCCATGACCGTCCCGTTCCCTGACCTGGACCCTAAAAAATGAGTGGGCTGAACTGAGGAGAAGAAGAAGCAACATGGATCTGGGAATCCGAAGGATCTGGAGAGATTCTGTATGGAGGAATGGTCTCTGATCGCTTGTCAGGTGTTCTCCAAACTCATCAGGCGTTATAGGAGAAACCCCAGAGCTGTTATCTTGGCAAAAGGAGGTTGCAAAAAGTATTTAATAAAAGGGTGCCAATAATTATGGCCAAGGAGTTTTGGAGAAAAACATTTAATTCACAATGTAACATAATTAGTAAAATAATGGTACAGCAAAGTCTATTACATTCATGGAAGTGCCAGATGCCTTTGAGTCCGGCTGCAGGATATATGCTAATGCATGACATTATGACGGAAATGATCCCTGCCCTCTTGTAACATCGCTTCAGTGAGCAGATTCCAGCCGAGGCTGATGGGGTAGTGGGCATGCCTATATTTTGGCTGAGGACAACCCTATGCAAACAACATTTCCATCCCATTTGTCCTGATGGGAACACCTCACATGCCAGACTCATAAAAGTGATAGAATGCGGCTGTTAAAAGGAAAGTTCATCAATCTACCAATATACGGTTACTCCGACACTTTCTCTTTTGGGCTCGTAAAGGGCCATTTGCTGCCATTTTACATTAGAAATTAAACGTGTTTCAGAAAAACATCTCGCAGCTGGTTTTGTGTCGTAACTGCTCTTTGTAGAACGCAGCGACTTGATCAGATATACACTGAGGGGTCACCAGCATGGGTTGGTTTTATAAGTTCCCTTTTTTAAAAAATGAACAGATAAATTTCATCTCACGTCTCCATTGCGCTGTTTTCCATTCGTCTCGCAGCCTGCCATTAATAAATAAACAAATAGACTTATAGATCACACGGAAAAATAAATGGAAAAGAGGGACTGCAACAGCTTTCTCTCTCAAATCTAGTGCTGAATGAGTTTTAGCATTCTCCTTTTCCAGGATGGCGAGACTGTTTTTTTTTTTTTTTTTTTTGGTGTAAATCAATCATGATGGCTGTCGTAAACACTTGCGACACCTTTCTATATTTGAATCACTAGAAATCATGTGTTTACCTAGTTGCAGAAAAAACTCTGGAATGTTACATAAACGTACAGTATGTAATATAACAAATCTCACATACCAGCTGATGCTTTTTACGGACAAGAAATTATGAATCACGACAGTTGTCAGTCATTTATTTTCTGTTCACAGCTATATATATATAAAGACCAGTCTAGGCCAGCATGTAGGCAGTGAAATCAACAGATTCCTCCTTGTACACTTTCTGTCCCCGTTGGCTATAAACCTCAGTAGAAACCTTTAATAATGTTCAGCTTAGAATTGGACATGGTATCTTCATGCTCTAATGATTCTCATACTGTCTAAATAAGGTTTTTTTTGACATACTGAAGCATGGGAGGCATTTTTTGCAATGCTGAAACTGACCTGTGTGTCGTGGTTTAATTTCCTTGACTTGTTTCTGTCTCAACCTTTAATTTGAATGGCTGAGGAATCATTGTTCGTGGAATCGCACAGTGCCGCCGGCAAAATATCTGTAATTGGGTTTGACCTTTTACTGGGAATACCAAAGTAAGAAATGAGAGTTTTTCTAATGGCATTGGTGAGGATGCTGTGGTTTTCTGAGTGCTCCGTATTTCCAACCTATAAAATGGGCAATGTGCATTAAGCTTTGCATATCACATACTTCATGTGGACAGACATTATGCAATTGCCTCTAGTTTACAATGGCCTCTATCCATTTTATTTTCTTTGCATGTTGTGAAGATGAATTTCCATTAGTCATAGGTAATATAGACAGGCTGGTTTATAAGATAAGCTCTCCAAATCCCACCCCTGAATGCAGATGTATTCACTGAGAATATAAAAGCCACTAAATGCTTATACATTTAATATTGCAGTATATCATAAACCAACATAAACTCAACAGAAAACGAGCTGTATTCACTATTTAAGTAATAACTCCTAATTAAAGGAATAGTTTACCCAGAAATGAAAATTATCCCACAATTTGCTCACCCTCAAGCTATCTTTATATGTATATGACTTTCTTCTTTCAGATGAACACAATCAGAGTTATATAACAAAATATCCTGGCTCTTCCAAGCTTTGTAATGGCATTGAATAGTGTTTTTGAAATTCCAAAAAGCGCATCCATCCATCATAAAAGTAATCCATACGACTCCAGTGGGTTAATAAAGGCCTTATAAATTATGATTTTCATTTTTGGATACAGGTCACCTCTGAGCTGGAACAGTCCAAAACTACCATTTTATGACATATAACACCTTCACTGAGTGTGAGTCCCAAACCCTTCACTAGTTACAATCCTATCCTGACAAATGCAAGCATGTTAAAACATAACTACACAATAAAATACAGGTAAAATGTTTGTGCTTTATATCTTTGCTTACTTGTTATAAGTGTATTCACCACCATTCAAAATGAGTTTTTTTTTTATGTTTTTAAAATAAATCTCTTATGCTCACCAAGGCTTCATTTGTTTGATAAATATAACATTTACAAGCTTTCTACTGTAAAATATTGTAAAATTTTATTTATTCCTCTTATGGCAAAGCTTCATTTTCAGCATCATTTCTTTGCTTACAGTTTTGGTGGAAAACGTGATACACTTTTTAATTTTAGAATTTGTTTGATGAATAGAAAGTTAAATAGAAGAGCATTTATAAGAAGAAAAAAAAACTACCTTTTGAACGGTAGTACATGTCTTAATTAAATCATTGAAAAAGTGAATCTGATAACCTGCTTATCCAAGCCTTTCAGAAGAACAGCAAAGAGTCGGCTATACTTGTAATCAAGTGATTGGTGCGAAAGTCTGTGGGGAAAAGATTCTCCAATAGTTCTGAATGAAGGGTGAGAAGGTAACATGATATTTATAGTCCCTCTGCATTTACGATGCAGGCAGTAATGGTTATGAATGCTGCTGTGAGAATGGGGTCCCTGCCCTATTGAGTTCAGTCAGTAAGTCAGTCACTCATGACATACATTTAACTAGAAAGTAAGCATTTCCCTCAAGCCAGAAACTCCGAGTGCTGTGGAATTGCTATAATCAATTTTAAGTAGGCGAAACCTGCGCCAGATTATTTTTTACCAAATCTTTCCCTTTGATAATCATAAAAGAAGAACTCCCTGTAGCTAAAACAGTCCAGTAAAAAGCCGTTAAAAAGGAAACTAAGTCTCCACTGTAATCCTTCTCTTTATTTGATTCTTTCCAGTCTTCTCTATAATCACACCGCATTTTATTGGCCCTAAAACTTATTTTATGGTTCTGCCTGTGATTTAGACCAAGAATGTCCAAACTGTGTTCATTTCTGCGCAGGAATGCAATTAAACAGTCGGTGGCATGATGTCACTGGCAGCTCTCTCTGCTGTGCTCTGTGTTTTCCTTCTTTCCTGGAGCTGCGGTGCGGTGGAGCTGTCCTTGGTGCTGATTGCCGAAAAACACGAGGATCCAAGGATTCTTTGGAGCCGTGCCGATAAATGCTGCCCTCTCCATCACACCGTGTTGAAAATGACTTGTGTGGTCTCTTTTTTGCTTCTTGATTAAACAGGTGCATGGCAAGGGCCTCAACATGATCTCTGTCTTTCTCTGCATTATGCGTCTCATGAGATCTGCAGGCTGCTGGATAGAGAGTTCCTCTCTAATGATCATTAAGTCACTGTCACGTTATATTTAATTGCTGCTAGCTGGAAATGAGATTGTCTGCACAGTTGTGTAATTATGGTTTTAATTATAAAGCCCTGAGTTGAGTGAGCACTGTGTTATCGGGTAAGATAAGACCGAGGAAATGATCGGTGTCTGCAACAAACACTCACACACTCTACTCTAGAGCTGCAGTGGCATACTTCTTATATGTGGATATAACAAGTTTTTGAGAATTGCACAAATGATAAATCATTATATATATATTCTGATTACTTGATAATTACGATAAGACCTTTACCTTTTACGCCTACTTTTTATTAATTTGACTTATATTATGTCTAAACTGTAAAAAATTAAATGATCAATAAGTTATGACAACATGTGTTTGTACACTGCTTTAACTCATCAAAATAAGTTAGCAATTTTTAACTTTTTTTCTATAAGTTATACAAGATTAAGTCAGTTTAATGTAATTTAAGTTGAAATGACTTAAACATCCAAATTGATTGTACTTAAAAACTGTAAGGCAGCAATTCTTTTTAAATTTTGTTTTTGTTTTTTTTACAGTGCATAATTTAGAAGAGTTTAGGTTTGCTTTCAGTTCATGAGTTTGAGTTAGTACTTATGGGTCTGGTGCTTATTTATTTTTGTACATAATTTGATATCCAATTTTGGAGGTCACTATCATTATACTGTACACTACCATTCAAAAGTTTGGGGTGGGTAAGAATTATTTTTTTTTTTTAAATAAGTCTCTAATGCTCAACAAGGCTACATTTATGTGTCCAAAAAAATACAGTAATATTAGTATTACTAATGTGAAATATTATTACAATTCCAAATTTCTATTTTAATATGTTTTAAAATGTAATTCATATTTTTTTTAATTTATTGATGAATATAATGTTCAGCAGCTTTTATTTGAAATAGAAATAACATAATGTAAGAAATCATGTAAAATTACAAGTCTTTTAAAAGTCAAATTACTTTATTTATCTGTATATTATATTTCAATCATGACAACTCTGGATAGTTTAGCATGTATTATAGAAATTGCCAACGCATTCTCATCCCAGGGCGTCATATACTGACGCTTTTGACATTTCGTCTACATCGAACGCACATGGCACCCTTTAGCGTCAATATGAGACGCACAGAGCTTTGTTCGGTTATGGGTAGGTTTAGGTCTGGTGTAGGGTTAGGGTTAGACCGCTAGGAGGCGCCTTCTGGCCCATTTCTATCTGCGTCTCATATTGACGCTAAAGGGTGCCATGTGCGTTCGATGTCGACGAAATGTCAAAAGCGTCAGTATATGACGCCCTGGGATGAGAACGGGCTGAAATTGCATAGCCGATCTAGGCATGTGGAGCTGGGGGAGGTGAAGAGTTTCAGAGCAAACAATAAACCAGACTATTTAAATGTTGAGCAAGCAATCTCATTGGCTGCAGGATTAGCAGAGGCCAATCAGCGTGTGCCAAGCGATGATGATGTGACAGGATTGCAGATTGCATGTGAAGGACCTATCAGCCTACGCCTATTAGTTTCATGACTGAATTACAGTATATATAAATTCTGGAATTTTGCTTTCAAGACATATCGCTTTGAAAAAATCTCGTTTCATATTTATTATTTGTTTATTACTATTATGGTTAGATTTAGTCCCTCAACAAGTGATTCTGTATTGTCACTATAGGAAATCCGAAATGGATTAGTTGAGATGGATGAGGGATTCTCCTTCAGATTAATTCTTAATTCTCCTTACATTCAAATTTGAATTGCAGTGCTACATCCTGTTTGGTCCCCGATTCAAATTCAGGACTGGAATGTAAATTAGAATGTCAGAGGCATTCTCATTCAATTCTGAACGCACACTCCGATACATTGTCAGCGAGGGAGATTAAGAGTGATCTCTCGGCTAATCCACCCTGTGAATGTGTCCATGCTTCTATCAAAGCACTACATGGTCAGGAGTCTCTTATACACACAGTCACGAATTCCCACATTCACATTCATTGCATGCAGCTGACAAATTTGCGCTCTGTCAGCGAAGTCTGGCATCACATCACATCCGAAAATCTACATTGCGGGTTTGAGCTGCTAGCTGCTTTCCTCGCCTGTCACACAAACGCGCCAGATGTTGAACCCAAGCGTGAAATAATTTCACCCGAACACTGACCCTGCCAGCCGCGGGGCTCATCAACTTGTTAAGTGTCATTCCTCCATGATAGACTAGTATGCAAAGCAATATAGGGCGGTTTCACGTCCTTGCTAACACAAACACGACCTGAATGTGGAATCAGAGAACACCTTGCTGCTTCCCTCAACAGGCACTCCACAGAATAAATGATTGATAAACTCGGCAAAGAAAAACATGCTGGTAATTGGACTAGCTGAGATGAAGGAAAAGCTCTGGTTTTGAATTTGTGGCGGGGGAGGTTGGCATGCACATTATGGTTCACGACTTGTGCAATCAAGGAAATGGAGGGAGAACTAATGGCAGGATTGCTTGTGCACTTAGTGATTTACCCTCCCAAAGGCCCCGTGTGAGGCTCTGAGTGATTTCTCAAGTGATACGTGCGTTATTCTGTGAGATATGCATATTCAGCTAGAGGGAAAGAGTGGTCATTGGGTTTTGATTCAGTCACAAACTACCCAGGGCTGTTGATTTTGAGGCTCTTAGCATGGATGATGTATCTGAAAGTCTGTTTAAGCCATCTATCTATCTGTCTGTCTGTCAGTCTAAATATCCAATTAAGACGATGAATAGAAAAGTAACAAAGATTCTTTTAATAAGGAACTCAGAATACAACCATTAGGTGAGACAGCGTGCAAGGCACAAACAATAACCTGACCATGAACTGAAAACAAGCAGGAACTAAATACACAGAAGATAACGAGACACCAGATGAAGACAATGATGATGACGATGAAGACTGGCAGGTGCGGGTAATGGTAGAGGAGGTGCAGGTGTGGGTGCTGTAGTGCAGACAATGACGAAGACAGTGATGATGAAAGTGACAGTGATGATTACAATGACAGTGACGATGATCGTGATGGTGAATCTATCTATCTATCTATCTGTCTGTCTGTCTGTCTGTCTGTCTGTCTGTCTGTCTGTCTGTCTATCTATCTATCTATCTATCATCGTCTGTCTGTCTGTCTGTCTGTCTGTCTGTCTGTCTGTCTGTCTGTCTGTCTATCTATCTATCTATCTATCTATCTATCTATCTATCTATCTATCTATCTATCATCTGTCTGTCTGTCTGTCTGTCTGTCTGTCTGTCTGTCTGTCTGTCTGTCTGTTTGACAGTAATAAAGAAAATTATTGTTTGCAGTGTTCTTACTTTTGTGTCTTATTGCAGATGGCAAGGTGGATGGAAGTAACGGATTGATCCCTAAGGGGGAAATTCGGGTGCTGAACATCAAAAGTGCACAAATACTTTCACACACACACACAGAGAGTGCAAAACAAAACACAGTCTGAAGGCAATTACAGTAGAAAGTGTAAACCATAGCAGAGTGCAAAAGAAAAACGGTCCATGAGCAAAGTTCTTATGCCTGTCTAACAGGCCATGTAATTTGCTCTATTTCGGATGTGACACATAATGTTTTTTTTTTTTTTTTTTTTTTTTAAATAAAAGCTTCTGGAAAATGGCTGAACAACATGAAGAGATAAAAGATCATGTCAAAAGTCTGGCAGAGACTACGACACTCCTGAACTGTAAGTCTTAATTCCCTTTGCAGGAATGGACTCTGAAAATTGTGATCGATGTGCTCTGATGTTGGCAATTACACTGTGAATGAATTATTTCAGTCATTTCGAAGCAGCTAGATCTGGTGGAGGTGATGGAGTTATTTGTCAACAGGCTGTCGGACGCGATGCATTGTTATTGGAATCCGTCCGGGCACGCTTCCAATTAAGTCACACGCTAATATGTCATTTGTGTTTTTCGATGCATTCAAAAAGCCGTGAGAAATCCCTTCTGAAGCTGTCCCGAGGACCTGCTGATCCTGTGTTTTAGATTTGTACTGTATTCGAGATGGAAACATAATCAAAGTTTCATCAGGGCATTTGTTTATCTAATCATCAGAGAAATTAACCGCTAATGGAATCGCAGTGAATCACTAGAAACAATGGTAATGGCCTCTATTAAAAAGCTATCACATGGATTTCGTGTAAGTAAATAGATTTATTCCTCAGACTCGCCAAATCGCTTATCACTTTTAATGCGAGCATCGCTGGAGGGAGTTCAGAGTTTAAATATATAAATAGCAGAATGCTAATAACTCTAGCAGTAGCTAATTTATACAGGAAGGAGCGCACTCTGCATCAATGCATATTTCAGTGTCACAATGCCTCAGCCTCTCCTAATGCCACTTATATCAGCATTTTTGCCATTTTAAATTATTAATACGACCATTAGGTCAAAGTATATAAACTAAATAGTGATGAAGCATGCACTTGTATGTATGCAGTGCAGCTAGTGTTTCCTAGAATGCAATAATACATTTGAGATATGCAAGAGAAAAAGTTTGCTTGGGTGATTTTTTAGGGGTTCAAGCATGAAATGCTGAAACCCTATTGTAATTGTAAGGATTTGTAAAACGCATCGTGCAGGCCAAACCGTAAGGCCTAGAGACTTGAAACCTGGCCAGATGGTAGGCCTCAATTTGGGGACAACCTATCAGAGTATGACCCCGAATGGCCCATAGGTGGCGCTACAGCAACCAAAAGTTCAAAATTGCTCATAACTCTTTTGTCCCAGGATCAAGTGTCTTATGTTGTTGGAATCCTTGGCTCAAGGCGGACAAAATGGCTATCTCCGATTTTGATTTAGTCAGGGAAAATTTTCTGCTATGTCTAATTTTGACTTTACTGACCCATGTTGAAAAAAATTAATAAACAATACCATACTTAAACTGAGAAACATCAAGAAGAATGAAATCTTTTAAGGTAAAATACTTCCTTGTATTATAAAAACAAACTTTCAGAACGGAAAAAATTCTCCACAGTAAAAAAAAAGTTCGAAAAACAAGTCTAAAACTTTCTGATGTCAATAGGCAGAGTGCTGGGTAGATTTCCTACAAATTTAGTCAAAATGATGAAAATATTAGTTTGTAACGTAATTATTACATTACACATTTTTGGTAATGTAGTCAGACTTCTTTTTGATTACTTTTACTTTTGAACGAACTTGTTTATCATATTGTATCGAATAGGACATATTGTACCACACTGATATATAAATACAAAGAGAAAGGAAATATATTCCATTTTTTTTATCCACAACATGAAGGGCATTAAACTTTACGTCATGGTAATCTTATTATGAGTATTTTAAAATATAACATAATCCAATCACAAGTAAAGTACAAAGTGAGATTACATATAATCCAGATTACATTATAATCACCTAGCACTGTCAATAGGCGTATTGTCCATTTACAGAAACAGATATCTGAATACATAATAACAGATATCTGAATACAATAACATTAAAAGTGGACTGCAGGAGGGGGAAAAACAATGTTAAATTTGAATCCCTTTTAGTACATCTGCAATCACACTGAGTTGGTAAATACAGTAATCCGTCTTAATAACAAATCACACTGGTGTAGTAAATGCCGCTCTGCTTTAATGCGGCGGCGGCGGCGGCGGCGGCGGGGGGGGGGGGGGGGGGTTGTGTTAATGTCTGATGTTTGTGCTAATTATCCGCTCCGCAGTGACATTGATAACACAATCACATGCTCCGTGAGAAGAGCGTGCCGGAGAATGTTTCTAAGGAGGGCCTGGAGAAAAAAAAACCTGAAGTGTAAATATTCTCAGAAGCCTTAAGATCACTTGTCTTTGATCAAACAAACTACAGTACAGGAGCGATTCACTTTGAAGCTGACAGGCCTTCAGTTCGAGCCTTGTGACTTGAGTTGAGCCTCACGTCCAGCGTGTTTCTATAAGCAGATGGTCTCTTGGATCAGATTTTTGTGCAAAAAAGCACTTTTGATATAAAAGAAAGAAATTTGCATAAATGTAAGATTTATTTGAATCGCATACAAAACGTTCATCCATTTGGAGTACACAGTTTTACAGTTTTTCTCAATCGCTTTGGCACATTTTTCAAAACAGTGTTAACATTCTCAAAACTGTAAGCTCAATTGTCACAACTGTTTGCTGGAACATCAGAACTCGATAGCATGTCTGCAAAACGCAGTTACTCGCCCAAAACCAATAAATTGGCACCAAAATAAAATGTTTAGATGTTTTTTCACTGTGGAAATATTTGTTATATACAAATTTCATTTTTGTTTTCTACTTTTTGTTGACTAACTCCTTTCTGTACAGTACAAGAATGGCAGTTTTGTCTGTGTAAATACAGATTCAGAGAGTAGGTGAAAATTGACTGGGAAAAGTCAACACTGTACACAAAAAGAAAACTAACATTTTTTTTTTTTTTACAGTAGATTTATTTTTGCAGCAATTTGCTTAAATCAGTAAGAAATTCAAATCTGATGTGAACAAGAAACTAATTGTTCAGAGATCTGAACCTATTGTTTTGAGAGAAAAAGAAAATTGAGAATTGAGCCAAAGCAATTGAGAAAAACTGTAACAAACTGATAAACATACAGTGATGCATATTTGTCAGTCATAAATACATGAAACAGGCTAGATTTCTAGGCCAGGATATGTATTTTGTAATATACTGGATGTTTTCACCTTGTTTTCTTATCTGTTGCCATTTAGATGCACACATTTGTTGCAAAGTGAGAATCTAGAATTGGTTTGTGGCATAATGGTTTATCCGATTGGTTGCTGTATAATGATAACCTTTTTAGTAGTCTTTCTGAGAGCCAGCAAACCACAAAATGGCAGTGTCAGCACTCTAACACAAGACACAATGCTAAGCAAAATCACTCTCTGGTCTTATCAGGACTTTTTTTTGGCAGTATATAAACTAAATAGTGATGAAGCATGCACTTGTATGTATGTAGTGTAGCTGTTCCCTTACTAACATCAAATGCAATGATAAATCTGAGATATGCCAGAGAAAAAGTGTACTTGGGTGATTTTTTTCTTTCTTATTATTCATTTATTTGTTTTAGCCTTTTTCAAGATCACCGCCAGGAGGAAATAATGATTTCACAAATTCCAAATGATTATGTCTCAAAATAAAAGTTGCAGTAGCAACATCAGACATGGCAGCTTAAAAGAAAGAAAGAAAGAAAAAAGATTAAAGGGGACCTATTATGCAAAATTCACTTTTGTATGGTGTTTGGACAGAAATGTGTGTTGGCAGTGTGTGTACACAACCACCCTACAGTGATAAAAATCCCCTCACTCCTTTTTTTTTTTTATCCCCATAAATCATAAGCAGTCTCTCCAAACGACCTGTTTTCAGAATGTGGCTTTAGTGACATCACTAAAGCCACAGGCCCCGCCCACGAGTGTTGACTGACACTGCCGTTATAACTTAAGGCCCGTACACACCGGGACGAATATCGGCGCGCGTTATTCGCCAGCGTTTTTCAACGCGTTTTTTGTGTTCATAACCCAATCGATTTTCGCTGACGATGAGCCGAGTGAACATGCAAATTCATTCCCTGATATTAGATGGCGCTTAATACCACTCCATAACAGTTCTCTTTTATCAAGATTTTTGTAGTCGCTGTCGCGTTTGTCATAGTTCTTTATGTTCCGACACCAACGAGACCAGCAGCTCTACATTCATCTTGCCTTGCATCTTCCTCGTCTCATTTCTTCCCGGCAGTGTAGACGCTACTTGGTGTATATCTTCTTCGCCGTTACGTATGTGTGCTCGGCAAGACCGTTTTGTGTTTGAGCGCCCCCAAGTTGTGTTTTACTGTAACTTCAGAAGCTCCAGACACGTGAGCAAAAGCGCCAATCTCATTGGTCGGATAGTTTTAGACGCGGCGCGTCAAACCAAAAAAAATGAACCCGAGGCGTTTTTTAAAAAATGACGCTTTTACGCGTGGCGTTTTTCGCGTGGGTGTGCACACTCACATTGGCGCCCTTTGTTTAGTCACGAGGCGTTAAACGTCGGCGAATATCACGCGCGAAATTCGTCCCGGTGTGAACAGGCCTTTAGACCCGCCCTGATCGAGATCACTGCGAGTTGTACACATCAGCCATTGCTGCAGCAATGCACTCACGAGAAGCGTCGAAGCATCTCCCAAGCGTTGAAGGTGTTGTAGCTGGATGTATTCATTCACATAGCTCTCTTTACTCTTGAAATCTGCTAGCCACTGAAGACGAGGTGGATTCATTTTGTTTTCAAAGAAAATGCTCCCTCAACTCTACAGAAATTTATGTAAGTTACTTATGCACTTCTTATACTGTTTACCCAGCTCTAACAGTGATTTTCTGAAGAAAAACTGATGCTTCATCTTTTGTGTGACATACAGTAATCGTCAGACGGAGTCCTACAGCAGGCTTGCATTAATAGTGTATACAAGCAATGCCAAATAGGTTATAATCGTAATTAAACTAAACTATACCTGTTCCAATTCCATACAGCATATATTCTCTGACTCTGTAGGCATTTTTATGGTCGAAATGAACACCATTACTGTGACTGTCTGTTTTATTATTATCATCTTCCCCCTGTTCTAGCTCTGATCGCGGCTGCTTAGGCTCCGCCCCCTGTGCCGTGAACCAGCAGCTCATTAGCATTAAAGGAAAAGCACTACAGTGCGTTTTTCACAGACCCCAAAAATGATGATTTAAACGTGCTGTAAATAAAATTATGTTGGGCATTTTGAGCTAAAACTTCACATACACACTCTGGGGACATCAGAGACTTATTTTACATCTTGTGAAAAGGGGCATAATAGGTCCCCTTTAAATAAATCACAGTGCACACACTAATGACACAGAAAGAGGATTCGTGCACACAGGGACAAAGTTTAAATCTGGCCTTAGCTTTTGTGTCTATTCTTTAATGACCCATGTTAAAAAATGAAATGAAATGAATGAAATTTTCCTCCATCTTTTGAGATAATAGAGTTCCTTGTATTATAAAAACAAACTTTCAGAGCGGAAAACTTTCTCCACAGTTAAAAAAAAGTTTAAAACTTTCTGATGTCAATAGGCAGAGTGCTGGGTAGACTTCCTACAGTCAAAATGATGAAAATATTAGTATGTAACGTAATTATTACATTACACATATTTGGTAATGTAGTCAGACTTCTTTTTGATTACTTTTACTTTTGAACCAACTCGTTTATCATATCGAATAGGACATCTTGTACCATATTGCTATATAAATACAAAGAGAAATGAAAAAAAGGAAATCTTCAAGGTGAGAATTTGGTTTGTGGCATAATGGTTTATCCGATTGGTTGCTGTAGAATGATAACCTTTTTAATAGTCTTTCTGAGAGCCAGCAAACTACAAAATGGCAGTGTCAGCACTCTAACACAAGACACAATGCTAAGCAAAATCACTCTCTGGTCTTATCAGGACTTTTTTTGGCAGGCTGGATCAAGCATCCTCAAAAAAAAGTACAATATGTTATTAGCTTCCCAGACAGCTTTGGCCTGTTCTTAAGAAATATTCGCAGACTATAACCCTCGCCCGCCGCCGCAGATCCAGATAAATGGGAAAGGGGGATACAGAGGAAATTTCAGCCATGATTTCAGATGAAGTATAAAATTCCATTTTGTGGAGATGGCGGCTGTGCTGCATTGCAAGTGGTGGCCCGTATCTCTCCATAGACTGTCAGTGGGCTCTTGTCAGCGGCTCCTTACAGTAATGCCCGTGACCTTTATATGATGAAGCACTGAGAGTCTCAGCCGTGGCATGTCTCTCTGTCTTAGGGATGGTCGACGGGAAGTTGTTCTGACCCTCCCCAGCGCAGGGATGCATGACAAAGACCGTAGGGCATCGCAAAGGCCACTATTTATCTTTGTTACACCTTTTCAGATTAGAAAAGGTTCCAATTCCACATAGAAAACATAACTTTTTTGAGCCTTTTAAGCCAAGCACGCACACACTGAAAGTAGTGTGGAACAAGAAATGCCAGATGGTAAGCGACTCCCTGTTGCCGTCCGTTCAAGATGCTACGAGACATTTCAAATTGGTGTTAAATGCAGCCAGTCTTCAGGTGACTAGCGAGAGAAAAGCCATGAGCAACAGCCAATTCAATTACAAGAGGATGAAAGAGTTTAAGAGGGAAACATAGTGAGAAAAGGGAGCCTAAAGACATTTAACTGCTGCTCTTGTGCTATTTTTCAGTTTCCTTTTCTGTTCTGTAGATTAGTGAAAACAAAACAACCATCGCTCAGTGAATTTTGCACGATTGGGAGTTTCGCTCGAGGGCAGATTTCACTCGAGTTCAAACTGGTCACGCAAATTCGCCGCATTGACCAACAGAAAGCCGCTTGGTTTGAAAGTGACTGTTGCAGTGCTTCATACGTCACTACACTATATAATTATAAAAGACAATGGCCCTTTTAATAGCTGCAAAATTTGAGTAGTATGATTCTTTAATACCAGAGGCTGCAGTTAATGTGACCACAACTTTACCTTTGTTCTTTCCCCGCCATTCGACGGAAATTCCCGGCTTTCCATGTTTTCACTGTTATACGGTAGGGGGCGCTATGACATCTTGTGAAAGATTACTAAATCTCAAAACACATGCAAAGCAGAAACAAGCGATAGCATATGTAAGCAGATGCATATGTAAAATAACGCGATCATCAATATTAAACAGCATATAAATCAAAACTGCCGAACGTTACTGAATGAAATGTCGACCCAGGACGAGCTATAGGGCTGTGAAGCTTTGGGGGTGTTCTAGACTCGATCTACTCCATCTATGTTTTGATTTGAATCCGATCTGGACATAGTCTTTGACAAAAACGCGATTTTCTCATCTTTTTACTCAAAATGATGCTTTTTATAAAGAACCCTAACCACATTCAAAAGTAATGCATGAAGCTAGAATAAATCTTGAATAAATTCAAATTTGTGTTTTTGTAATTTACATGCACTTTAAAACTCATTTTCAAAAGTTTCAATTTTCAGGCTTTTGTCGTGTGAACTGTGTCTATAGTGGGCACCTGGCCATAACAGTTTCAGACAAAAAAAAAAAAAAGATATCTTTATCCCCTATCTTTGTATTGCTGAATTAAGTTGATGTATTTGATTTATTTTCCCTTCTGTGCAGTGAAAAATGTAAAATGAATAGCATTTCAACCCAAAACGCACAGCCTTCCAAAGCCTAAGCTCTTCATCTGAACATGAAAGCCCTGCAGAGAGTTTAGCCTACAATGAAGTTTTTGATGTAGTCCTTACCATCTGAAGTGTCCTTGAAGTAAAAGAAGGAAAGAAGAAAATAGGATCGAGATGTTTTCAGGATGGGTATTCTGCATCCCTCTCAGACATTATATCAGCTGTGGAGTCACTGGACCAGTTTAACTCCTTCACAAGCTTCTATTATTTCCTCAGATGAAATCTCAGCGAACAGCGCTGCAGCTTTCTCCAACTGAGAGGCCTGTTTATTTATATATTTCTGGGTATAACTTATTTATTCTGCTTTTCATATTTCAGTGGTTGTTGGAAAAAAAACTGAAGTTTGCCTTCAAGCCCCTTGAAATGCTTGGATGTTTTCTGAATGCTTCATCAGGACCAGGGTTTGATCAAGTCTTACTGTGAGGAATTACTTTGTCTATTCAGACAGCAAAAGTATGTTTTATTTATTTTTTGGCTTTTTTGATTCATATTAGCGGCTACTGCCCTAGATGCTGGGATAGGCTCCAGCATCCCTGCGACTCTACATAAGACAAGCGGTTTTGAGATGGATGGATGGATGAATGCATGAATCCTATTAGTTTATCTGTACAGTGGTATAAAATATACATGATGAAATGCATCATGTCCAAACCAAACATATATGGGCTTTGAAATTTGAGTCTTTGTAACTTTTGGCTTTAGGGTCACAATTTTATTACAATAAATATAATAATAATAATAATAATAATAATTTTAAACGCTTATCTCTCTTTTAAAAGTGACATGTTTTGGACCAATATTACAAAGACTCCATGCTTCCTCGAGGCCAGTTGAATTGAGGTTTCAGCACATAAACAATATTTTAAGTTTAGATTGTGAAGGTTAGATGTGAAACTACTTGTATTTCACCAAGGTTCTTATCCATTTAAAAAGTGCATTTTTGAGTATTTTGCCTATCAATTTGCTAAGTATTTACATACAGTATAGTCTGAGGTCACTGTTAAAGTATTGATACTGTTTAAAAGTTTGGGGTTGGCATATTTCTTTATGTTTTTAAAAGAAGTCTCTTATGGCCACCGAGGCTGATTTTAGTTGATCAAAAATAGTCAACACTCTAAAATATTATTACAATTTAAAACGTCTGTTTTCTATTTTAATATATATATATATATATATATATATATATATATATATATATATATATATATATATATATATATATATATATATATATATATATATATATATATATAAGTAATTTTTTGCTTTGTAGCCATTATACAATTCGTCAGTGTCACGTGATCCTTCAGAAATCATTCTAATATGATGATTTGCTGCTCAAGAATGTTGGAAAAAAGTTGTGCTGCTGCTTCATATTCATATAGAAACCATAATACTTTTTTTTTTTTTTTCAGGATTCTATCATAAAAAAAAAACGTTCAAAGGAACAGCATTTATGTATAATAGGAATCTACTTCTAAAACTTTATGAATGTCTTTATTGTCACTTTCCTTGCAGAATAAAAGTATTCATTTCTTTCTTTGAAATAATAATAAAGCTTAGGCTACTTGCCCCTATCACACATAGTCTGTCTGTGTTGTTTCCCTTTCACATACTTTTATGCTATTTTTGGTTTCTTTTTTCCTTTGTTCTGTTCCCGTATCTCTAGTCGTCTTGGTTACTGATATTTGTCATTCTGTTCAGCTGTGTTCACCTTATCATCATCAGTATATAAGTTCATGTGTTTTCAGTATTCTTTGTCCGGTCTCGTTAAAGCCTGTGTTGTGTTCGTTTGCCTGCCTGTGTGATGGGAAGTTTGGATCATTTTATAGACTCTCTCGTCCGATCTCGTTCATCAAAATGAACGAATCTTTATTCGAGTCATTTCGTTCATTTAAGTGGCTTTAAAAGTTATGCTTTTAACAGCCAAATTCCACGAACACATCCACCTACGCAATTTTGGTCATATTATGAACTAAGAAAGCAAAGCATTATAATGCATCCAACGATAATTTACAGGGAACATAAATATTTAATGTACTTTGCGAGTCTTTCGTTCATTTGTCACGTGACAGACGCAATGGACTCACTTTCATGACGTTCATGAAATTCTTCTTCATCGTGTGTTCTTGCAACAAACCCAAACTTTTGAACAGTTGCATATTAAAAAAAAAAAAAAAAAACTTTTTATTATCAATCAATGTAAATACATTTTATATTTATTTATTTAGTGGCCTTTTTTATTTTTTATTTTTTTACTAAAACAGCAAAAATACTAAAATTTTATTAAAAATATTAAAAGTATTACTAAAAAAATATTACTAAATATTTACTACAAATATTTTCCCTTTGGCATTGTGCTGATTATACCACTTATGTAAACACATCATATATTGGTGATATTGTCTGAACAAATGGATCACATTTGATCACTTGCAAAATGACAGTGCAGACAGTGATCCCTAAAGATCAGAGTAGCCAAATCGGATTTGTGAGCAGTGCAAACAGTCTTTAATCTTCCATTCATTTTCACACTTGTATTGTTGACACACATGCTTGACGTGCTCTCAAGTTATTGTTTATGTCCACAGTAATTAAAAATGTCCCCTTTTAGGACAGCTCGTTTGTTTTGTAACCTTTCAGCGAAATGCGACGACACCTCCTTCGAGTGTTAACAAAAACCTGTATGAAGAAGCGAGATTTATGCTTTCAATTAAAGGCTAAAATAATCTCCTATGTAAGTTGATCTGAAATGTGCAGGTGATGCAGGTTTACAGGAAGCCGTGATGTCGCTCTATAAATACAGAGCCTGAGCTGACCTTGTATGAAGTCTACAGCGCTGAAGGGCCGAGACCAGCTCTGAGGACCAGCCTGTGTGTCTCTGGCTGTATCGACCTCTCCTCGGGCCCTTTGTGTGGATCACCTGAAACAAAGCCAGCACTCCTGTGTCCCCGCAGGGGTTGTTTTTCAAAGACTTCTCAAGACCGATATGGACTTCCTTCCCCACCATGCCACTAGCAGTCCATCTCCAATGTCGCCTTCAGTATCAACAAAGCAATTACTCTGAATGATTCCTCTTTGTGTTATTCGATACCTTTCCTGTATGACACTTTCAAATGTAGGATTGTCAATACATGAGGGAAAATTGGAAAAGCTGATCTCTGGCAATCAAAGAAAACAGGTCTTTCTGCAAAATTTAATCTGGCTTTTAAAGTCAGAAACTGTGTTCGCAAGCCATTTCAGTTCTGTTATCTGGCAGGTTTGCGAGAGAAAGAAGATATCTAATACAGGACCATACTGTAGGTTGTGGGACCCCCACACTTTGATGCATGAATTATTAAATAATAAGGAAATGAAATGATTCTTTTTAATTAAATTGCATTATTATATATTAGATTATAATCTTTCTCTTTAAAATAATTGTTATTCTGAGGAGTTACACATCCATTCATTCATACTGTGTCAAAGAGTTAAGAAATCAACAAATGTCAAAGCATATTTTGAGCTTTGTGCACTAGAAGGAAGATTCATAAATCTTCCTAATCTTGAAGGCCCACTGAACTGCCTTGAAAGGTGCAGCATATTCAATGTGTTGATGTTATTTCCACTGAAACAGGAGGACAGGGTGGGACATAATCGAACAGCTCCTCACTCTTTTTAAAATAGCCAATAGAGTTTTGTTATATCACAGCTCGACCAGAGCCGTTGACCTCGGTAAAGCTGCAGTTTTCTCCTAATCTCTAACTGTGTAGTTAAATATGACCTCGATAATCACTAAATGACAAAACTGAAACAAAAAAATACACTACAGCATAAATAAAACCAATACACGGTGATCTGCAAGTAATTGTGCTTTGCTGGGAAGATCTATTACTGAATTGCTATCCACAGATTCCACGCACTCTCCTCAAAAGTGTGCACGTTCGTCAGAAACGCAGACAACAAGTAACGAAAACATTGATTTGCAGTTATTTGAGATGCTTACTGTGTTCAGCGAACTTTAAATGGCAGAAATAGCGCTTTAACCTATAATCTGTCGGGGTTGTGCCGAATTCTTATGTAAACGCTTTTTAACTTTGTGCAAGGATGTTGTGCACGCGTTCTGTAAACGGCGTGTCAGGTTTTCTCAAGAGAAGTCTGTGCAACGCTGTGATAATATGGGCAATGAGTCTGCACATCAAACAAAGTTTCTACAAGGATCTGCTCCTCATGAGGTATGTGTTGCATACCCACTTATATTTATATTTGTTTATTTTTGAGGTGTTTTCATTTCCCCATGTTGCTGGACTGTACCGCCTGGTTTTCTGTTAACTTTTGCACTGCATTTGTCCCACTTCTTCATATGATGCACTATACATGTTTAAAAAATGTATTACCCTTATATTAATAACTACAGCAGTTGTTTGTAAGAAATTTGTTTCATAAATGAACAGATTAATGATTCTCAAATTCAAATCACTAACTGGTGACCCAGTTTAATGTAGGGGAAGATTATCAGTGAATAACGACTTTTGGTCTGTTTCAAGCTATTGTATGGCTTCAGAATAGCTATATTAACCATATGGGCTATACTTTTAAGATATGTTAGGGTGCATCTGCATTTTTTAAGCCCTAGTTCTCATTCATGTCCATTGCATTGAAAATAGTGGCCAGATTATTCTTCCATAGTGTTCTGTGAAAGAAAGACATCCATTACTTGGTTTGTCGCTGAATAAGCAAGTGTACATATTATTTTACAATGTCAGACAGAGACCGTTTAGTCAATATTTGTTACTATTCTGTCAGAGTTACTGATGCTGTATAAACATGAATTTGACATTAGCAAATTAACTGTTTACAGGAAAAGTTATAAATGTGTTAACAGTTTCTGGCAGCCACAAATTGGGTTATGAAGGCCTACAGTTATTTTATTGCTCACAACACATAATTCACACGGATGCCTTTTGTATTCAGCTCGATTGGAACAAAATTCCTCCTGACTCTAGCAAAACGATTGCAATATATCAGAATTGAGGATGCTGTTACACTGTTCCACAATGCTCAATGAGACAACCAACCATGCAATGCTTTCCTCCTTTTCTTTCCATAAACTCCAAAACAACACACAGTTCCTTGTTTTAGCCTCATTTATATCAGTGGAATTATGTATGAGGGTTTTGTGATTTCAGTTGTTAGCTCATGTGGTACATCTTTAGTATTTCACTCATTGGAGTGTGGAGGTGGACAGCAAGTGTACAAGGCGTTTTAGGGGTGTGAATGTGAGATAATTAATCTCTCTCACCACATGAATGTTTAGAATGCAGACCCAGTCGCTGCGGCGCTCATTTACATCTGAGAATATCATCTGCACGGCCTCTCGCCAGAGAAGTGGACGCAGGATTTAGTTAATGCACTGGCATTATGACCACTGTTGTGTAATGGGTTGATGCATCATTCCAAGCAGAGCTGTCTGTGATCTCATCCGCAGTAATAGCTCTGTGAGAATGTATTTAACACTGAACCGCGAGCGCCGGTAAATGGTGTGGAATTGCTCCAATTTCTGTAAAGCACAATGGTTGAAAATATGAAAGTTACACAATCAGAGTATATGCATCTTTGTCAAGTGAAGTATTTTTTTTTGTATTTGTATTTGTATTTTGTATTAACTCATATTTTGCGAGTTGCCCAATTCGTATAAATTCGTACTAAACCTATACCCATCACTGGGGTTCAGACAAATCACACAAATTCGTTGTACGAATTTATACGAATTAGCCACCTTTTACTCACTCGTACGAATTGGTCGTGAGATATGGTTGGAATTATCATATGCAGTAAAATACAACAACATAATGTAAGCACAGTAAAAGGTTTTGCCACAAACTCAACTCAACCTTGACAAGAAATATTGTCACTTTTTAATATCAAGAAATCTTGTGGCATAAGATCTCATCACATCCCTGGTAAATGAATTCAATAAATAGAAAAGGGGCCCATGTTATTTATTTAAATAAAGTTGCAAATCTAACAAGTAAAAAAAAAGTACTCTGATCCCCTAACACACCTTACTTGTAACGTTTCACCCCCAGCTCTGCACTTTGAGTTGAATACAGCCAGACCTTCAGTTTAGTGTCTAGTTTAGTGATTGTTGCAGAGCCAGTGACAGAAAACATTCCCAACCTCATTCATCAAGCAGTTTTTTTGCTCAGAGCATCTCAAAATCCTCTCTCCTTTCCTGTCATATATATTTTCTAACTTACCATGGATGTTCCTGAGGGATTTTATCTTGCATTGACTACAAGAGAATGCAAATGGCATACACAGGCATGAATCTGGGACAAGATGGCCATGACCTGCAGAGGTCTCCTCTCTCTCTCTGAGCCGGCCGTCTGGGGATTCAGAATTCTCCACTGTTGGAGCTTAATTAGACCAACTCTGTTGCCTGGAGAAGTGTTCAGCGCTTGACCTTTCTTAAAGGTAAGCGACCGGTGCGTGTTCAACAGGCCACAGGAAAATGAGCAGCACCAAGGAGGTTTCTGACAAGCCCAACTAGGAGAGGAGGTGGAGATGGCGAAGGTATTCGAGTCTGCGCCCAGACAGTGTCTCGTCTAAAGATACCTTGAGAAAGACGTGTCGCTAAATGGAAGTTTTATCAGTATTCCTGCTGTTAATCATTAAAGAGAGACTGTGCCAGGTTTTGCATTCATAATAAATGGGTTTAAAAACAGGCAAAATGAAAACATACAGTAAGTATTATTTTAGAAGATAGCTATGTTTAAATGCATCCTTAAGAATATGACTGAAAGAAAAAGTCTTTGTGTAAGCAACTCAGGGTATATTTACACGACAACGATATGCTTAAAACAGAGAAGTTTTTCCTTTGAGTTTTCCACGTACAGACATTGTCTGCATCCGCATTGTCAAAACGATCTCCATTTACACGGATCCACGAAAACGTAATACGCGGTAATACGCATGTGCATGATGTCATTGTCTTCAGAGATTCACGTTTTTGTTGTTTACGCAGAGACAGTTTTCAAAAACTTGCACTTTGAAACCCGTTTCAGGCACCCAAAACGCTGATTTGTCGCGTAAAGTAACACTTTATTTTGATGGTCCCTTCTGAACATTCTGTTGACCATATAAGTAACTTTGCAACTACATTTCAATTAACTCTCATTAGAGTATTAGTAGACTCTCTGCTTAATATCTGCTAACTCTTTATTGTGATGGTCCCACAACAGACATTTACTGACTTTAAGTAACTTTGCAACTACATATCAACTTATTCTAACCCAAACCCTACCAGTCTACTAATACTCTACTGAAACTAATGATAGTTAGTAGACATGTAGGTGCAACTTATAGTCAAGTCAAGTCAAGTCAAGTCAAGTCATCTTCATTTATATTGCGCTTTTAACAATGTAGATTGTTTCAAAGCAGCTTTACAGAGATAAACGTATAATTTAAGGTAACAGAGATTGTTTTGGCTTTATAGCGGTTCTTTAATAAAGGGATTTTGCAGCTAAAGTTAGTTTTAATTGATTCGCTTCCGTCGCAACGATCATTTGTTATTAAATTTTTTACTAATTTAGTTACTAATTTTCCCGACAACGCTTTATCTGTAGAGTGGTAAAGGAATCCTCCATAGGGAGAGACATCGGGTCAAGGCGAAGGTACTCCGTCAGATCTGGATACGGCAGGCTGCGGGAAAACCTTGGGATAAACAAAGACACTAAAATTAGCGTAAATGGCATTCTTCTTATGATATAACGAGGATTTATCAGGATTTATGGGAAGTGTTCCCGGTTCTGGCTGACCTAATCTATGCAGCCTAACATTGAATTATAGAAGTCTATAATGTATTATGTGAATGCTAGGTCAAAGAGATGTGTCTTTAATCTGGCTTTGAACTGACAGAGTGTGTCTGCTTCCCGGACAATGTTAGGAAGACTGTTCCAAAGTTTTGGTGCTAAATAGGAAAAGGATCTACCGACAGCAGTCGATTTTGATATTCTAGGTATTATTAACAGGCCGGAATTTTGAGATCGCAATAGACGTGAAGGACTATAATGCGTTAAGAGCTCGCTCAAGTACTGCGGAGCTAAACCATTTAGTGCTTTGTAAGTAATCAGCAATATTTTAAAATTTATGCGATGTTTATTAGGCAGCCAATGCAGTGTTGACAGAACCGGGCTAATATGGTCATACTTCCTGGTTCTAGTAAGAACTTGAGCTGCTGTGTTTTGGACCAGCTGTAGTTTGTTTATTAAGCGTGCAGGGCAACCACCCAGTAGCGCATTACAATAATCTAGCCTTGAGGTCATGAACGCATGAACTAATTGTTCCGCATTTGTCAATGAGAGCATATGGCATAATTTAGATAAATTTTTTTAAGATGGAAAAATGCGGTTTTACAGATATTAGACACGTGACTTTCAAATGAAAGATTGGTATCAAAGAGCACACCCAGGTTCCTAACCGACGACGAAGACTTAACAGAGCAGCTATCAAGTGTTAGACAGTATTCTAAGTTATTACGTGTGGGAGTTTTTTGTCCAATAATTAGAATCTGTGTTTTTTCAGAATTTAGAAGTAGGAAATTACTAGTCATCCAATTTTTATATCCGCTATGCATTCCGTTAATTTTGTGAATGGGTAAGTTTCGTTAGGTTTTGAAGAAATATACAGCTGAGTATCGTCAGCATAACAGTGAAAGCTAATTCCATGTTTCCTAATGATATCTCCCAAGGGTAGCATATACAGACTGAACAGCAGCGGTCCTAGTACTGAGCCTTGTGGTACGCCATACTGAACTTGTGATCGATAAGACATCTCTTCATTTACTGCTACAAACTGAAAACGGTCAGATAAGTACGATTTAAACCATGCTAGTGCAATTCCACTAATGCCAACATAGTTTTCTAGTTTATTTAAAAGAATGTTGTGGTCAATGGTGTCAAATGCAGCACTAAGATCGAGTAACACTAATAGAGAGATACAACCACGATCGGATGATAAGAGCAAATCATTTGTGACTCTAACGAGAGCCGTCTCGGTACTATGGTACGGTCTAAATCCGGACTGAAAATCCTCACAGATATCATTTCTTTCAAGAAAGGAACACAGTTGTGAGGATACTGCTTTTTCTAGTATCTTTGACAGAAAAGGTAGATTCGAGATCGGCCTGTAATTGACTAATTCTGTAGGATAAAGTTGCGTTTTTTTAACAAGCGGTTTAATCATAGCCAGCTTAAAGGTTTTTGGTACGTATCCTAGAGACAAAGACAAATTGATGATATTAAGAAGAGAGGATCTATGACCTCTGGAAGTATTTCTTTCAGTAGCTTAGTCGGTATAGGGTCTAACATACATGTTGTAGATTTAGATGAATTAACGAGTTTGCAAAATTCTTCCTCTCCTATAGCAATAAATTAATAATTTTTTTTCCTCAGGGAGATTAAAATGCACTCCCTGATGCGATACTGTAGTAGACGGTTGCATAGTTATAATTTTGTCCCTGATATTATCAATCTTATAAGTGAAGAAGTTCATAAAGTCATTACTGCTGTGTTGCTTGGAAACTTCTGGGCTTGAAGCTTTCTTTTTCGTTAGTTTAGCCACTGTTTCAAATAAATACCTAGGATTATGTTTATTTTCTTGATTTTCAGATCTAGCAGCTTTTAAAGCCTCTTTGTAAGTAATTGAGCTCTCCTTCCATGAAATTCGAAATACCTCTAGTTTTGTTTTCTTCCAGCTGCGCTCCATTTTTCTGGCTGCTCTCTTAAGGGCCCGAGTGTGCTCGTTGTACCACGGCATTGGACTATTTTCTGTAATCTTCTTTAAGCGCAACGGAGCAACTATGTCTAAAGTGCTGGAAAAGAGAAAGTTAAAAGTTTCTGTTGCAATATCAAGATCTTCTAAGCAATCTGGGATGCTTAGATGATGAAACTGATCAGGAAGATTATTGATAAAGCAATCTTTAGTGGCAGAAGTGATAGGTCTAACATATTTATAACACAGAATCGGCTTTGCAGCCTTGGCTAAATAAAGTTTACACGAGACTAGATAATGATCTGAGATGTCTTCGCTCTGCTGCAGAATTTCAATGGCATCAACATCTATTCCATGTGATAATATTAGATCTAGAGTATGATTATGACAATGAGTAGGACACATGTTGTCTAACTCCAAAAGAGTTTACAATGTCTTTAAAGGTCCCGTTCTTCGTGATCCCATTATTCAAACTTTAGTTAGTGTGTAATGTTGTTGTTAGAGCATAAATAATATCTGTAAAATTATAAAGCTCAAAGTTCAATGCCAAGCGAGATATTTTATTTAACAGAAGTTGACTACATCGAACGGCCCGTTTGGACTACATCCCTCTACTTCCTTCTTTAATGACGTCACTAGAACAGTTTTTTGACTAACCTCCGCCCACAGGAATGCTCCCTCAACTCTACCGAAATTCGTTTATGTACTTGCGCACTTCTAATAACTTACTGTGTTTACTCAGCTCTTACGGTGATTTTCTGAAGTAAAACTGACGCTTCATCTTTTGTGTGATGTACAATAAACTTTATTAAACTCATCAGTATATGTTTGATCATCATTCGGACCTGGTCCGAAACAGCAGACTTGTAGGCTATTAATAAATAATGGATACATACAAGAAGATGACAAATACGTTTTAATAACCGTAATTAAACTACTAAACTATACCTGTTTCATCTCTATACAGCACTCTGACTCTGTAGGCATTATTGTCCGACTCGAACTGAACACCGTTTCTGAGAGTTTCTGATATTATCATCATTCCGTGAGATGAAATTGTCCTGAGAGACTGTGCGCGAGCTCATGAAGCTCCGCCCCCTGTGTCGTCCAGCAGCAGCTCATTTGCATTTAAAGGGCACACACTAAAACAGCGCGTTTTTCTGAGCCCCCAAAAATGACAATTTAAACATGCTGTAAAAAATGATCTGGTGGGTATTTTGAGCTGAAACTTCACATACACACTCTGGGGACATCAGAGACTTATTTTACATCTTGTGGCATAATACGGGACCTTTAAATGACAATCCCAATGCATCTTTTTCATTATCTATGTGTATGTTAAAATCACCAACAATTAGTACTTTATCTGCAGTCAATATTAAATCTGATAGAAAGTCCACAAATTCTTTGATAAAATCTGTATGGTGCCCTGGTGGCCTGTATACAGTAGTCAGCACAAATCTCAAACGTGATTTATCGTTTACACTATATATTTTCACATTAAGCACCAACACTTCAAAAGAAGTATATTTAAAACTTGATTTCTTAGTGGTTTCGAAAATATTACTATGTCAGGATAATAACCAGGAGATCAGAGGTAAGTGGTATAAGTGAAGTTTTATTCACAGATGATCAAAGTGCAAGGTGAGTATATATTCAAATCAAGTGCAGATTTCGTGATGAGTCGAAGTGCGGCAGACAGCAGGTAAGCAAGTTCACTTTAGATGAGCTGATGTCAAGTAGTCACTTGTTCAATAACTTTGTCTCTTCTCTTTCAGATGCAGATAGCAGTAAGCGGATTCGGAGGACATACACTGGAACTCTTGAAGGAGCATAGGATCTCTGACAGCATGGATTCGGGCAAGGATTCTGAAGACGGAACAACAGGATACGGAGGTTAGTATGTCAGGTAAGTATACATTACATCTTGGAGTCTGAAAGAATCAGCGGCAGCAAAGACAAAGGCATGTGAACTGTTCCTGTTGGAGACTTGACAAAGACTGATACCATTGTGAGGGTTTTATAGGTTGGTTGATGAGGTAATTGATGATGAACAGGTGTGTGGAATTAATATTCTGGAGAGAGTGATCTTTGAGTGGTGGACTGAAACGGACTTGATTGATTTCTGACATTACCCCCCCCTCCAGCGTCCGCGCCAGCGGACCTAGGATCTCGACGTCGTGGGGGTCTACCTCGAGGTCTTGGAGCAGGTCTTTCAGGATGTTGTAAATGGAATTCAGTGAGTAGCATGGGGTCGAGGATGTCTCTACGAGGTATCCAACACCTCTCCTCTGGTCCATAGTCCTCCCAGTCGACCAGGTACTCCAACTGACCACCTCGACGTCGGGAATCCAAGATCTCCCTTACAGTGTAGATGGGTTCTTCTTCAATGGGGGGTACTGGAACATTATCATCCTGAACTAGATCTGTAGACGGAACAGGAACAGATGGATGATGGGATTTCAGAAGAGAGACGTGAAATGTAGGGTGGATGCGATACTGGGCCGGTAGACGGAGCTGGTAGGTAACTGGGTTAATTTGTCTTACGATGGGAAATGGACCAATGTACCTTGGACTCAACTTGCGACAGGGTAGTCTCAAACGAATGTCTTTGGTTGAAAGCCAAACCAGTTGTCCAGGTTGATATCCAGGAGAGGTACGACGATGAATGTTTGCAAAGCGTTGTTGACGGTTCAGGGCTTGTTGGAGATGTTGATGAGCTTGATTCCATACCTGCTCACTTTCTTGGAACCAGGCGTTAACTGCAGGGACTTCTGATGGTTCACCGGACCATGGGAACAATGGCGGTTGGTAACCTAGGATACATTGGAATGGTGTGAGATTAGTGGAGGTTTGTCGAAGAGAATTTTGTGCGTATTCTGCCCACACAAGATATCGGCTCCAGAGATGTTGATTGGTGTGGCAGAAGGTACGAAGGAATCGACTGACATCCTGGATCTTCCGTTCCGCTTGACCGTTTGACTGCGGGTGATACCCTGAAGTTAAGCTCACAGTTACATTCATTAAAGCAAAAAAGGCTCGCCACACCTTGGAGATAAACTGCGGTCCCCTGTCCGACACAATATCTTCCGGGATGCCGAAGTTCCGGAAGACGTGCTCCATCATAAGTTCCGCAGTTTCAAATGCAGTAGGTAAGGCTTTCATGGGAATTAACTTGCAAGCCTTAGAAAAACGATCGATGGCCACCAGGATACACGTATTCCCATCTGAGGGAGGAAGGTCAGTTACGAAGTCGACTCCAATGTGTGACCAGGGGCGTTGGGGAACAGGTAAAGGCATCAGTTTTCCAGCTGGCAAGTGTCGGGGATTCTTGTTCATGGCACAGAGAATGCATCCTTGAATAAAGGTCTTGATATCCTGCATCATACTGGGCCACCAGTAACGATTCTGGAGAGTACAACAGGTCTTGTTAACTCCAGGATGACCGGTGCCAACAGAGGAATGTGTTGAAGAAATCAGAGAGGTGCGGAACCTTTCGGGTACATAAAGCTTACCAGCTGGACACTCTGGAGGATTGGGTTGATGTTGAGACCATTCAACTAGCTGTTCATTTAGATCCCACTGAATGGGGTTGACAAACATCTTTTCAGGTAAGATATTTTCAGGTTCTTCATTGGAAATTTCAGGGGCATGGAGCCGAGACAAGGCATCAGCACGGACATTCTTCGAACCAGGGCGATAGGAGATCTGGAAATGGAAGCGAGCAAAAAAGAGTGCCCATCTGGCCTGGCGCGGATTAAGTCTCTTAGCTTCCTTCAAGTATTGAAGATTCTTGTGATCTGTGAGTACCAAAAATGGACGCTTAGCTCCCTCTAACCAATGCCTCCACTCTTCTAAAGCAAGCTTCACCGCCAAGAGTTCCCGATTGCCAATGTCGTAGTTGATCTCTGCAGGGGATAACTTGCGGGAGAAGAATGCACAAGGCATAGGTTTGGATGACGAAGCAGAATATTGTGAAAGAACAGCTCCTACTCCCGTAGTAGAAGCATCAACTTCGACAATAAACCTTTCTTCAGGATTTGGGTGTTGGAGTAATGGAGCTGTAGTGAAAGCTGTCTTTAGTGACTGAAAAGCATACTCGGCTTCAGAAGTCCAGAGTAGCATCTTGGGTTTTCCTTTGAGGAGAGAGGTCAGAGGAGCAGTTAGCATGCTGTACTGGTGAATAAATCTCCGATAGAAATTGGCAAATCCTAGAAATCGTTGTAATTCCTTTACTGTCTGTGGAGTGTTCCAGGAAGTAATGGCTCTGGTTTTACGATCATCCATTTCTACTCCTCTTTCACTGAGATGGTAACCGAGGAACTCAACTGACGTTTGATGGAACGAACACTTCTCTGCTTTCAGGAACAAGGAGAATTCACGTAGTCGTTGGAGTACTCGAGAGACATGTCGTTGATGTTCCACTGGGTTTCTGGAGAAGATTAGGATATCGTCAATGTAGATTATTACAAAATGATTCAGGTAGTCTCGGAACACTTCATCCATGAAACTTTGGAAGACTGAAGGGGCGTTTACCAGGCCATAAGGCATAACGAGGTACTCATAGTGTCCCGCTGGTGTGATGAATGCGGTCTTCCACTCGTCGCCCTCTCGGATTCTGATGAGATTATATGCACTTCTTAAATCTAGTTTGGTGAATATCTTGGCTTCTCGGAGTTGCTCAAGAGAAGAGGGAACCAATGGGAGTGGATAACTGAACTTCACAGTTATTTTGTTCAAGGCTCTATAGTCTATACATGGCCGTAAACCACCATCCTTTTTAGGGACAAAGAAAAAGCTGGCAGCGGCAGGTGACGTGGAGGACCGTATGTAACCCTGTTTCAAAGCCTCTTCAACGTACTGTTGCATAGCCTCTTGTTCCGGAATTGACAGAGAGTAGATTCGACCCTTGGGGATGGATTCCCCGGGAACCAGATTGATGGCACAATCCCAAGGTCGATGAGGTGGTAACTTGGAAGCTTCGACAGGATTAAATACATCGGAGTATTCAGAATAGCAAGAAGGAATGGACACAGACAGATTTTCTATGGGACTTTCAATGGAAGTTGAATTCACTGGACAGGAGTCTGGTAAGTCAACATCATTCGAGTCTGATAATTCGACGTCCGTGGAAGCACACCGGCAACCCCATTTCAATACCTTGCCTGACTTCCAGTCGATGTTAGGTTGATGTCGTATGAGCCATGGACGTCCAAGGATAATATCAGTCTGGCTATTCTCAAGTATGAGAGGTTCAAAAAGCTCATGGTGTGTTTCTTCTACACAGAGTAGGATAGGTTTAATCTGAGAAGTTACGTACCCCTTATTGATGGTTTCACCAGTTACTGCATGGATGGAGTAAGGCTTGATGGTGGTACACTTTTGGAGTTGGAGCTTCTGACAGAGCTGTCCGGAGATGAAATCTCCTGCCGACCCGGAATCCACAATGGCTGTGGCAGAGATATGGAAGTTAGTGGATTTTAGAATCACTGATATCGTTAACGGAGCTGATACAGAAACGGACATTAGCACTGGACTCACAAGCATTCTAGGAGGTCGTGTAGGGCATGAACGAAGGAAATGTCCTCCCATTCCACAGTAAAGACATAATCTTAACTCTCTACGTCGAGAACGTTCTGTTTGAGACAGTCGATAAGTATCTACCTGCATCTTCTCTACAGTTGGGCTGGAGGAACTTTCAGCAGCATTTTGAGGAGGTGAAAAAATGGGTTGTTGAACTTCGCGATAGCAGCCTTGAGATCTTTGATGCACACGGAGGGCTTGTTGTATGAATTTCTCAAGTCCCATGTTGTCATCATAAATCGCGAGTTGGAGGCGAAGAGCAGGATTCAAACCACGTCGATAAACAGAGATGAGAGCCTTCTCGTTCCACCCACTTGCAGCAGCCAAAGTACGAAACTCCAGTGAATAATCGGAGACTGACTTTTTGCCCTGATACAATTGTAACAGTTTATCACTGATGGATGAATCTTCCACTGGGCGTCCGAAAACTTCCTTGAAATGATTTACGAATTCTTGTACCGAAGAAGTAACAGTAGATTCTTGCATCCATAACGTTTCAGCCCATCGTAATGAAGCTCCTGATAATTGTTGAATAATAAAAGCAACCTTCGATTTTTCAGTGGGATACAACTGGGTTTGTTGTTCCAGAGCCAGTGAGCACTGCAATAGGAACCCGTTGCAATCCTCCGCCCGGCCGGAGAACGGCGCTGGACGAGAAGTGGAACTTGCGATGCAAACCAGAGAGGAAGCGGAGTTTGCGGAAGCATCGGGTACGGGCTGACTGGGATTCACAGCGGCGGCGATGGGTTGTGCAGGATTGTCCATATCGATGCCAAACTCCATTGCACTGTTACTTCTCTGTTGTTGTTGGTCAAGTCTTCTGTCAGGATAATAACCAGAAGATCAGAGGTAAGTGGTATAAGTGAAGTTTTATTCACAGATGATCAAAGTGCAAGGTGAGTATATATTCAAATCAAGTGCAGATTTCGTGATGAGTCGAAGTGCGGCAGACAGCAGGTAAGCAAGTTCACTTTAGATGAGCTGATGTCAAGTAGTCACTTGTTCAATAACTTTGTCTCTTCTCTTTCAGATGCAGATAGCAGTAAGCGGATTCGGAGGACATACACTGGAACTCTTGAAGGAGCATAGGATCTCTGACAGCATGGATTCGGGCAAGGATTCTGAAGACGGAACAACAGGATACGGAGGTTAGTATGTCAGGTAAGTATACATTACATCTTGGAGTCTGAAAGAATCAGCGGCAGCAAAGACAAAGGCATGTGAACTGTTCCTGTTGGAGACTTGACAAAGACTGATACCATTGTGAGGGTTTTATAGGTTGGTTGATGAGGTAATTGATGATGAACAGGTGTGTGGAATTAATATTCTGGAGAGAGTGATCTTTGAGTGGTGGACTGAAACGGACTTGATTGATTTCTGACATACTATAACCCCCCCCCCCCCATAATATATATATATATGTATATACTATATATATATATATTATGTATATATAATATAATATAATATAATATAATATAATATAATATAATATAATAGAACTCTCCCCTCTCCCCTTATTTACTCTCCCCTCAAATACAGAAAATAAGTGTTGTGAAATTAAGTTAGTCCCCTTTTTTGGTGCAGGATAACAAAGCATGGCCTTCATTCATGAAACATGAGAACCAATTTTTATTTTTTTTTGTTGAAAATCGTGTATGCGTGGGCTTGTGCGTGTGGTTTTTCATTGTCTTTTCTCTGCATGGATGTGTCGAGACCTTGACTTCATCAAAGTTGCTAACTGTGTGTGCTCTGGCTCTAATAGCTCGCTCTTCATTAGTGTGGCACAGGAGATGTCAGATTGAATATGTCAAGCATAAAGAATCAGAGGAGCCGCTTCCAGGTCTCTCAATTACATACCCTCATCAGCCACTGTTACCACTGCTTTTTAAACCAAACCACTTCTTTATGTCATACAATGCCTATTTTAGGAAAAGGGTGCAGTAGTGCTGATGACCGTTGCGAATTCAAAGCTGGAGCAGGAAAAGGTTTGCTCACGTGATCGTCCTGTACATAATAAGTAATCCTTTGAAGGTGCGACATGCCTGTCATCCTATAAATCATCCATAGGCAAGTATTCCTCTCTGGCAAACGTGGCCAGGCACCGTTCTCATTATCCGGTGTGGGCTTGCCGCTTGGAGAAGAGCAGTGAGGTGAAATGCTTTGATAAAAATACTTCACAAATTCGCCGTCGCTATTAACGGCTCTCGCTCTCATGAGAATGTGATGAGGAGAGGGATGAGGAAAAACACACTGTGGTTTTAGCACCGATAAAATTGATTTAAAGCCGTATCAAAACACGACGAGCTTTTTACAAGTGTCATGTACTTTTACGGAGAGGGAACCATTTTCCAGCTCTGTGCTTTGCTCATCAGTTTCACAGCACACACAGCAGAGCAGAGGTGATTACTTTAGAGAATTAGATTTAATCACTTAAAATGCTGAGGGAACCTTTCTTGGGCCATTATACTGCTCTTAAAGTTTGCTTTGTTTATTCCCCATTGAACTTTATTTAATGAGTTTTAATGTTAGCCTGGAAGACTTTTTGTTTAAAATTTTATATATATTATAAAAGCATTTACTTAAATATAAATTTTTACTTATAAATAAAGTAAAATAATATCTATTTTATTATTTAAAAGTACTTTCAAGAAAATGGAGGAAAAAGTTCACTTATTCAGCTCTGCACATTAGGCTATAACATAATTACGTATGTATTCTTAATGAAAATGAAAAGAGGCAGGCTAAATTTGGCACATTCAGAGAATACAGTGCACACTTTGGTGTCCCATTACCTTTTTGTAAGAATTAGAGAGACAAATCCCATGTTTTGTATCTTTTGAGAACTATTAGATCTATTAAATGAACTATTATCTAATAGAAAATTAACCTAGCATAAAAAGTAGCTAGTTTAAATGCATCAAATGTCTCCCTGCCCTTTAAAATTAGAATTTTTGACCTGTCACACCTCAAAGGATTTGACCAGTTTTTTTTTTTACTGTACTACAGCATAATAATACCATAATATGTTTAGGAAACATGTTAAGTTCAAATACTTGTTTCTCAGAAAAAAAACAGTTATTCTACATTGAAAAGATTGTTCTGTTTCGTAATGTCCATCTTTGTTTTGGTACGTGAGATCCCGCCCACTGCCAATTTACCCAGTAATATTTCGACACCCTGGGTTGGCAGTTGGTGGAAATTGTCGCTAGGTTACGACTGTAACCTCTGTTACCTGAGAACAGGGAACGAGACACTGTGTCAATGGCGCTATGGGGAACGCCCTCCACGTGAGCCGGTGTCTGAAAAGCTATCCAATCACAGCAATCGAATTTGACAGGAGACAGCCTATGACGTCACTCCTAGTGCGACACGGAAGTATAAAAGGGGCGCCTAGAGAACATGTCATCCACTTTCGTCTGATGGTACTGTTCAGCAGACATCCCCGAGGCATGGCTAACAATGCAGTGTCTCGTTCCCTGTTCTCAGGGAACAGAGGTTACAGTTGTAACTAGACGTTCCCTTTCAAAAGGTAACTTGCACTGCATCGATGGGGAATGATGTATAATCCCACCATGCTGAGGGGAGTGCATGCCAATTATGGCTTGTGACAAAACGTCAGAACTGCCAGTTTCAACCTGAAATGCCGAGAAAAACACTCCCCCTTCGTGTCACATACAGGCTGTCAGTGACATTATTCCCTACAGTCACTGCCCAAGCTATAAGCCTCAAAGAGGCCTCCAGACAAGGAAAAGCCTGCCAAGGCCACTCAAGGGCTTGAAACCAACAGCTTCCATGGAAGGGGTTCCTTTAAGGGAATATGGCCAGGGGGTTCGAAAGTCCCGTCCAGTCACTTTCTGAGAGTCAACGCCACATGCCTCCCTGGTGGCGAGTCTCTCACAAAACCAATAGTGAAACCGTATCATAGAGACGGGCATCCTGGAGAGTAGAACTCAGCAAAGAGCTTTATAACCCTTGCAAACGAGGGGAGTAACTCAATCCTGGATCTACACAGTACTTTGAAACATTGTGGTTGCTGGGCTCACTAACAGGGGACCCTAAATAAGGGTCTCCAGCTTTAGGGCTGATCTAGCAGGGAGGCCTCATGAGAGTCCTTCAACCTTCTAACCAGATTTAGGGTTAGCTAGGAAAACAATATATATATATATATGACCAGGCTCTGGTCTAGAATCAGGGAGGCTCAAAGGGAGCCTACAACGTGATGATCTTAATCATTGCTAAAATCCACAACATAGTGGAGCCACCTTCAAGGAGGCCTGTGAAGGCCTGCTACTTGATAGCGATACTTGTTAGCAGAACAAGGAACAATACTAAAGAAATTAAACTTGGATAGATTTTAGAGTAGTCAATGTGCTGCTTGTATAGCAGTATATACTGTATTTACTGTCCTCTGAAAATAACTCAACATACAGCCTATTGTCAAAATAGCTGGCAACAAAAGTGAGTACACCCAAAGTGAACATGTCAAATACTGTGAGTCAATACAAAGTGTCAATATTTTGTGTGAGTTTGGTTTTATTTCAGTTAGCCTAATAGCTAGTTTGATTTGCATTGAGAGATGATCTTATGGAAAATACTCCATGCCAGTCTCTAGGTATAGTGAAGGCTATGTGATGATGTGGGGCTATTTTAATTCCAAAGGCCAAGGGAACTTTATCAGGATGCATAGTATCCTAAAATAAAAAAATACTTAAAAATAAAAATCTGCCTGCCTCTATGGGAATTTAACATAGGGGTGTCCAAACTTATGCACCCTGTATTTTAAGGAAGAACATTTATTTATTTACGATACATTATTCATTCACAAAGAAAATTGGTGTCCTTAAAGGTTGGATTTTTCCTAATTTTTCCAATTTCCAAAAGATGATTTTTTATTCCTCTTTTTAGTCAACTTTAGCATGGGTGTCTAAACTTATGCATAGCACTGTAATTTTTACATGGTAAAATTACCAGGCCCTTAAAGACCTAGACCATTTTGGAGCACCTGATTCACCTGTTCTTTTCTTTGTTTTTCTAACCCATTATAGCAGTCAGCATCAAGTGCCATATATCATTTTAAACAGGAAAACTTAAAGTTTAAATCTAGCTCATTTAAATGACCAATTTTACATTTATTTAGTCTTAGAGTGGATGAATTTACCAGATTTAAGAAAAACTGCAGTTTAGTGTTTTTTTGTTTTGTTTTGTTTTTTTACTCAACTCAAACAAATCCTCCTGAAGTTTGGATTTTTTCCTTTAGAAAGTTGTACTTGGATATTCTAGATTTCCAGATGAAATTTTGACTACATGTAACAATCCCTAAGCAAGTTATAGCCATTTATTACAACATTATTATAGGTAATGTTCAGTGAAAAGCTGGTGTTTTTTTATTTACTGAAAATGTAGACGTGTCCAAAAAGGTTCAGGAAGTAGAAATTGTTTCCTTTCAGTAAGTGAAAAGATGTTCATAACCATCATTTATCATCATTACTCCAGTCTTCAGTATTGCATGATCCTTCAGAAATCATTCTTATATGCTGATTTGATGCTCAAGAAGCATTTCTTATTATTGAAAACAGTTGTGTCCTTGATAAATAAAAGTGTTTTTTTTGTTGTTGTTTTTTTAATGCACTGATCCAAAACTTTTGAACGGTGGTGTATTTTCAGGTTGTTATGCACCTCGTTTCACTGACTATTATTGAAAAAGGAAAAAACAAACAAACCCAGAACTCTACTAAAAATATTTTAGTAATGATAATTACCATTTGCATGGCTTATTAAAGGACTCAAATAAAGTGCTTACCTTTGCCACTTGAATCAGGTGGCATACTTCCACAGTCTTGTGGCCTAAATAAATGTGACCAAGTTCAGTGCAAAAGCAGCATTTTTTTCTTTCTTTCTCTCTAACAAGAATTAACTAATACTGCATGAAGACAGACATTTCTGGCATGCTGTTCATTAACTGAGACAGTGTTGTGACACTCATGGCCCTCTGATGGTCTTGCTCATTCTACATGCCAGTCTGAGCTCTAAATGCTGAAACCGCTGCAGGACACAAAACCGTCTCTGACTTGACAGCCGTGACAAGGGGTTGGCCTTATCAAATTGAGATGGAATGCTAATTGTGAGGCATTTCGCAGAAAACTTGTGGTGCTTTTGTGCAGACATTTAAAACAAACTACTTTGCTGTATAGAAGATTGCATCTTTTATGAGTGATGCACAAACTCAGCTTCAGCAAACCCTGCTTTCCCTTGGTACTCTCACTTTTGAACAGTTCTCAGCTGGTATTTCCGCCCATCGCCAATCCCATCTGTGGGATTTTGGGTACTTTTGGGAGATGTGTTTTTTTCCTTTTTTCTCATAGCATGACAAAATGCTTTTCCACTATAAATCATATGGCCAACCCAGGCAAGTTCTGTATAGTTGTATTGTAATATTGATGTATGTTGTGTGAGCATATGAAGGGCAAACATTTTTTACCATGAGCACTGTTTTGTTGAATTGTAATGAATTTCAGAAGATGGATGTTGACTCTTCAGCACCTCAAATGATGTCTCAAGTGTGGAGCAGTATGCTTCCTTTTGCTCATTAGCACGTCTATTTTTAATGTTGGTAATGGTGCAACATATTGTTGCTATGCACATCCTAACCCTTAAAGGGTTAGTTCACCCAAAAATGAAAATGATGTCATTAATGACTCACCCTCATGTCGTTCCAAGCCCGTAAGACCTCCGTTCATCTTCAGAACACAGTTTAAGATATTTTAGATTTAGTCCGAGAGCTTTCTGTTCCTCCATTGAAAGTCAATGGACGGCATACTGTCCATGTCCAGAAAGGCAATACAGACATCAACAAAGTAGTCCATGTGACATCAGTGGCTCAATCTTAAGTTTATCAAGCGACGAGAACACTTTTTGTGCGCAAAAAGTAAACAAAAATAACGACTTTATTCCACTATTCATTTCCTTCTCTCTGGAGTTCACGTAGTGTTTTTGCGTAGCGCGTCTGTGTTGTACGTCACACGCATCACACATGACCAGCGTCGGCCAATAGTGAGCCTATGTGTGACGTACAACACAGACGCGCTGCGCAAAAACACTACGTGAAATAGCTCGAGGCCCAGAGAGAAGGAAATTAATAGTGGAATAAAGTCGTTATTTTTGTTTACTTTTTGCGCACAAAAAGTATTCTCGTTGCTTGATAAACTTAAGATTGAGCCACTGATGTCACATGGACTACTTTGATGATGTCTGTACTGCCTTTCTGGACATGGACAGTATGCCGTCCATTGACTTTCAATGGAGGAACAGAAAGCTCTCGGACTAAATCTAAAATATCTTAAACTGTGTTCCGAATATGAACGGAGGTCTTACGGGCTTGGAAAGACATGAGGGTGAGTCATTAATGACATCATTTTCATTTTTGGGTGAACTAACCCTTTAAGACTATATGAGTATATATCAGCTTAAGTTTTTTTAGAGGTTAAACTGATCAATTCCAACTATTTGATGTTTAAGTTTGGTATTTTTTGGAATAGCACACAATGCCTGACATGTCCTGAGAAATCACACCTGTTTCTTTGACAACCGTATGTTCATTAAATAGCCTTTTAGCCTTTGGAAAACAAGCCAATCAGAAATGTTTCAGACTTTTGGACACTTGTGTGTCCAAAACCGCATAGTAGACTACTATTTGGTTTAAAACTTGCTTTACAACCATTAATAAAGAAAGTTCTATATAGTATGAATGTGTGTAGTATGAATGTAATTCGGATGTATCAACCGTCATGTTGTCACTGTCATTTGACCAATTGTGTCGCTGGACAGCCATTCACAAATTCTCTCCTGTGGCCTCATTGGATGGGTAAAGTGACCATGGAACGCACACTTCAGTCATCCGGGTACTTTTCACATACTGTTTTTTGAATACTATGAATTCAATATTCCTATTCTTTCACATTCTGTTTTTTTGTATACTATATAGTATGGATGTAGGCATATTTGGATGCAGGGCTTTGGTTGGCTGCAGTGTTCCCTCTAAGCTGCGCACCTGCATGGCCCCCACAAAAAAAAAAAAAAAGAAAAAAAAAGCTGTGCAGGAGGCAGGGGAAAGCTATTTGATTGCCTTTTAGTGAGTGAGAAATAACAGCAGTGTTTGGATCCACTATAGAGTTAGAACCAGTGAATGCGTTGTACAGGTTTCATAGAAAGAGAATGATCAGTCGCTGTTTGAGTATTTCAGTGGTTGCGGTCAGCGACGGGGAAAGTTACTTTTAAATGTAACGCATTACAATATTGCATTACTCCCTAAAAAAGTAACTAATTGCATTACTTAGTTACTTTTAATGAAAGTTATGCATTACATTACTTTTGCGTTACATTTCTCTCCAAAGCTAGGCTTGCTTGTTTGTTAAAAAAAAAAAAAAAAAATATTCAAGTCTATATATTAATGTATAATGTCCTTTTCACAAGATGTAAAATAAGTCTTCAATGTCCCCAGAGTGTATATGTGAAGTTTTAGCTCAAAATACCCCACAGATATTTTTATATAGCAAAATTGTCAGTGACCTTTTTGTGTCTGTTCCTTTAAATGCAAATGAGCTGCTGCTCCCAGCACAGAGGGTGGAGCTTCAACAGCTTGTGTCCTTTTACCGCACACAGACATTCACTGACAATTTTATGTTCAAACTGGATTCAGACAATGATGGAGAGACTCAAGAAGAAGTGACAACATGTAGAATGCAACAGGAGGTTTCTGAATGGTTAGTTCATGAGTTTATGTAGCTTATGTGTAGTTATCTTTTAGTCATTGATTAGCATATTCTGTCTTGATCATCTATAAATCGTGTTCCAGGGGCGGGGTTTATGTAAATTCTAGAGTTGGTGATGTCACTAACCCGGGAGGAATGTTGTGTAGTCCGATATGGTCGTACCAGGCGTTTGTTGTAGTCCTTAAAAAGCGATTTCTTTAAAAGCAAATATCTCCCTTTGCTCTGAACTTTGAGCATTGTAACTTTGCAGATGTTGTTTATGCTCAAACAGCAACATTACACACTAAATAAAGTTAAAACAGTGACATCATAATCAACCACCCCTTTAATGGCAAATGTGAAGGCCTTTTTACACAAAAAGTGAAATGAAAATTCACATCTGCACAGTAAAGGGTGCAGCTCAGTAGGGATGGGTATCGAGAACCATTCCAAATTTCCCAGAACCGGGGTGATTCGTTAAGAAACACTTATTTCGATTCCACTTATCAGTCTCTATGTGTGCATTTTAATATGATTTTAAACCAGAAATATAAGACATTTTCCAATTTCGATTCTGCCAAACGATTCTGGTTCTGTTTCCGGTTCCATTAAAATGATGAAACAATTAATAAAAAAAATAGTGGTAAGGAAAACTGCACAATACTAAGGTTGCGTATCATTTGAATTTTAATGATTCCAATTCTGCTTATCGATTTCTAATTCCGATTATTCTAAGTCTTATTGCAAAACATTTCGTTGTAGCTGAAAACCATGAACAAAAATCAACAGGCTAGGAACTTTTGCCTATGTTTTAAAAAATATCATAACAAAAACAACTAGCCTAACTAATGCGCACACAGGAACCGATTAGCGGAATCGAAATGCATGTTTCTTACTGAATCACCGGTTCTGGGAAATTTGGAACCTGTTGTAAAATGGAATCGGTTCTCGACACCCATCCCTAGTTAAATGCCTCAAATAGGTTTTGTGTGTGTGTTTCAGGGGACTATTAAATGTTTCCTAAAATTATTTAATAGATCGGTCAAATAAAGTAGAAATAGGACTTTAATGTTGAAACTGCATGATGTAAGCGATTTTTGTGTGTACGCTGTACAGGCCTTTTATAAGGGATGTTTTTGCTCAGGTGGTTGAACTGTCCACCCAACATAGATAATTAAGGGAACATTGGTTTGCTGATGTGTCATTATGGGCTGTGTTAGAAAAATGGCTGAAATTGCGCATCTTACCTTTAACATCCAGTACATCTAAATTAAAATCATAATTAAATTAATCTTAATTATCCTTGTAATTGGTAAAATATGGATTCTTCAGTGCTAGTTTGAGATGCTGATGCATCTCTAGATATTACTATCTGCATCAGCCGTTAAAAAATCCATATTGGTTGATCATTATGTGGGAAGCTTTCATATGTCATTTAAAAGCACTAGACTAGAATAATATCCTAATGGACTTTCACACTCTCCAACCATCTCTGACAGACAGACGAGGCATACCTGACTTTGTTGACATTACTTATTAAGGCCCGGGTACAAGATGCTTCTGAAAAGCTCAAAGTTCATGACATTTTCAGCACTGTCTGTTTATTTCTCGGTATTTACTTTGAAGGTTAAACTGGCCTCTACCAGTAATTGCGCTGTTTCCTCCTTCATGATCATAGCAAATCAATGGTAGACCTTTTCAGAGCTCACAGATGTGTTTTAAAGGACGAGCTAATGCTTGATTCATCGTTCTGAAAGATGGACTGAGGCCCTGCTTCATTCAAAATGCTGCAAATATACTGCATTTATAATAAAGGACATCACTGTACATAAAAGATGAAAGATAAACACCCATTAGATGAGTAAACCCACTATATCGTTTTCTCATTTATGGATTTTAACCAAAGCACTGTATAGCTGAAACTGTATAGCTGAAACTATTTTAAGTGAGGAGGGACCATACCAGAACACCTACTTATGTTTCTTGTACCAAAACCACTGTAATTTAAAGGGGTTCTAAAACTAAAAACTGAAAACTTTTTATGCATTTTGGCCGTTCATATGCCAAATATTAAGATCGCCAACTAATTATAATTCTGAGCTTGCATAATACAGCGTTTAAAGTCATTTTCATTGATCCGGATTTGACAACGTTGTCACCTGTACACAAACCTTTTCAAAAACGCGAAGGAAAAACTTTTCTGTTTTTAAGTACAGTGTTGTTGTGTAAATGCACCTTGAGTTGCTTCTGGTTTTAAGTTATATTGTTACGTACAGTATATAAGTTTATGGAAGTAACTCAAAATGAAACACAAAATCATGTTGAATTGCACTAATGGAAAAAAATAAATAAATCATTGCATTAACAGTCCTTGCATTTTAATGCATTGTGTTTTCATTGCATTGTCACAAATTCAGTGGCTCAAATTCGGTTGGATGTTCAGCATTGTACGTCCAGGAACTGCAGGAGTTTTTTCTTTTTTTCTTTTTCAATTACAATTCAACATGTTTTTTGTTTGAAAGACCTTTACTTTCATAGAAGTTTTACCGTTATCCACCGTGTATGAACTTGGACTTTTTTTCTTACAGTACATATACTGTAATACTTGTAATGTATGTAAACGACACCTGACATAGTTCACACTGTTCTTCATCAAGCTCATCATTCATTTAAATCTAAACATTATATTTACATTTATGATTTTGCTCATGGTTCACAGTGCATTCAAGCTATGCATTTAATCAGTTTCATCAGAGAATCAAAGAACCAAACCTCTGACCTGGCTGTTGCTAACACCATGAACGGCTGCTGTGATGATTACTGAATGACTGGGGAGAGAGCTGAGCGTTGAATGTTAGAGTATGTTTACATGGTGCATCAAAAGAGCAAGAAAATCCTATTTTTACCATAGACAGTCATACACTGATTACCCTTTCCTACGGTTTGATTTGTGCATCAAAATGACCAATGAAAAGATATTTAAAGGGGTAATGACATGAGAAATCAAATTTGCCTTGATCTTTTGACATTTAATAGGTCATTGTAACATTAAAACACCTTTAAAGTTTCATAGCTTAAAACGTCCTCCTCATTATCAACTGTATTTATTTAATCAAGCTCCAAAAACAGCTTTTTTTGATATTGCGGGATCTGTTATGTCACACGGGCAAACACATTTGCATATGACTGCCTTCAGAGCAAGACATCGATGAATAGTTATACATCATCGCACCATAGGCCCCGCCCACTGGCGTTCAGACGCTTAACAGCTGGTATTGGCCCACACTGGATGCGAGCGTCGCGTCAAAAGCAAATGGAACCCATTATAATCACTGATGCTGTCTACACTGGATACAGCATACAGATGCACATTCAGTTTCTGACACAGTCCACGTACTTGAGTCTGCCGACAACAGGACAAATGGAAGAGTGAATTGAACCGTAAAGGTACGTTCAGTTTAAACAGCTCGTTTGTTTCTCTGTAGAGATTTAAGAAGGATCCCAGCATATGGCACGTTGGAGGATTATGTTTGTTCGGAGTATTTAGTTTTTTAAATGATGCATATTGTAATGGAGTGTTTGCAAAGAAGCATTTGTTGAAAGATGAAGCAGCCACCTGTACTGGATCTGACAGCAGCTGCATCACACAAGTAAATGATTTCATAATGCTTTGTCTGTAGATGATGATATTTTCAAAACATACACATGCAATCGCGAGTGGGCGTTTATATGGTTTCCTATGCAATGACTTTAGCCAATCAAAACAGTCTTAAAGAAGCCTCCCCTTAAACAGATGATTTCAGACAGAGGGTCAGAATGAAGTGTGAAAAATTTTTTTTTTCCAAAAAGTAATTTTCCAATTACCTATTAATTGTCATTTAAGTGAAATTACTGAACTTAAATATACAAGCTTGATAAAAAAATTAGCATTCTAGAAGAAAATTTCAGATGGCACTTAGAGGCTTTTGCATCTGAACTCTTCATATATATATACTTGATATTATTATTTTTGTGCAAAAAAAACTAACTTTTATTAACATTGTAAGCAAACCTCAAGGGACTAAAATAATAAAACAAATCATGTTATGACCCCTTAAATCTGTTGAACCAGTTTATCTATTGGCCTTAAGAAATATCCATAAATAAATTAAATTAAATTAAATTAAACACAGAGGTAGTTGTTCTTATTGCATGTACAGAACTTGAAGCAACTTCACGTATTGCAGTGAGGATGAAAGTGAATTTGGTTCTTTAGGATTTGTTTAATTTGTTTTTTTTTTTTTTGTATTACATTTCATGAGATAACGTAATGACACACCTCAGCAGTCACTGTATGCTTTATGGGTTTCTATTTCATATCAAGATGACTGACTTGGTTGATTGTTTTAAACAGTAACAGGATGGTGATGAATGAAACAAATGCTGTGCATACCAAACGCTGTGACACTGAACAACAGCTTCTCACTTAATCTGTTTGTTTAATGAGCTTGCGCTCTAAATGTATTAAAGCATTTCATGTCAAAGGCAAAGTCTCTTGAGCTACAGTACATACAACTTTGTTGTTTGCCCATATTTTGTCTTTTTAATATATTAAGAGCACTGGGTCTTAATCAGTTTGAGGTGTTCTGTTTGTTCTGTTTGTCCCACAAACTGATTTAAGTGTATAGTTCAACCAAAAATGAAATGTCATCATTTATTCACCGTCCAAACCTGTTTAAAACTGTACCACCATTCAAAAGTTTTTGGTCAGTACAATTTTTTTTTTAAGTTTTTGAAAGATGACTTTTATGCCCACCAAGGCTGCTTTTTTAAAATCTTTTTTAAAATTTTGTGAAATATTATTATAATTTAAAATAACTGTTTCCAACATAATGATGTATAGTGATGTCAAAGCTGAATTTTCAGCATCATTACTCCAGTCATCAGTGTCACATGATCAGTCAGACATCATTCTAATATGATGATTTGCTGCTCAAGAAACATTTATTGTTATCAATGTTGAAAACAGTTGGGCTGCTTAATATTTTTGTGGAAACGGTGACATTTTTTTCAGGATTCTTAGATGAATAGAAAGTTCAAAAGAACAACATTTATTTGAAATAGAAATCTTTTGTAACATTGTAAATGTCTTTACTGCCACTTTTGATCAATTGAATGCATCCTTGCTAAATAAAAGTATTAATTTATTTGAAACATACTGACCCCAAACTTTTGAATTGGTAGTGTATATATAAATACAAGTTATATAGTGTATATAGAGATTTCAAACTTTAAAAGGGGTGCAGATGTAACCCCTCTCACCGGGTCCTTCACACCCCTCTCCGTGCGGGTCTCGAACCCGGGTCTCCGGCATGAGAGTCAGGCGCTCTAACAAGGAGGCTAAAGACTGCAGCCTCTAGCATCTGTCGCTAGAGCGCCTATTGAGATCAGAGGAGTGAGGTTTACCCGCACAGCAACTACTAGCTGGCCTCCGTTACACAGACACACCATAAAAGTATTATAAAAGTTGTTCATATGACTTTATATGAAATGACAAAACAGTACCCAGCACATTCTTCTTCAATATCTTCTTTTTTGCTCCACTCAAGAAAGAAGGTAACACAGGTTTGGAACAACATTAGGGTGAGTAAATGATGACCGAATTTAAATTTTTAGGTGAACAATCCCTTAAAGGTGGACTCATCATCAGAAGAGAGAGGCTGGTTTCACCAAGGTCCTCCTCAGTCCCATCTGAAGTCATGACCCACCATTTCATAAAATTTCACATTGAATGGCCTATAAAATTCTCTAAGCTGCTCAATAACTTCCCGGTCAATCTGAACGTGAGTTCTGCCCTTGGACTTGCCCAGACAGCGGGGCTGGCTGCTGCTTTCCGGCTTCTTCAGGCACGGGAAGCCTTTCGTTCGGTTGAAGTAGAAGTGCTTGTCTGTGATGATGCGTTTGAGCCCCAGGAAGTCTTGCACCCGGCCCAGCTCACCGGCCGGATCCGTGATGAGCCGCTCCCCGCTGACGAAATGAATCTGTGACAGACGGAAGTATTGCAGCCAGTTCTCCAGGTGTAGGATGTACATGCCTATGCGGATGGCATTCCAGGAGGTGTCCACGATGCCTTGACTCCTGTTCATGAATGCTAGGTCCTCAAATGAGGGGATGTCGGGCTTCTTCGACAGGGTCTGTGTGTAGTCGGAGATCGCCCTTGTTACCGGGTTTCGCACTACAACAATCAGCTTCGTTTCACGAGACATGTTTGAGATGCGTCGCGGTGCCTCCCGTGTCACAAAGTAACTCGGTGTTTTCTCCATGGTGATTTGGCTGTCCAGAGTCCGTGGCATAAGGCCCCTGTGAAAACAGAAATATTAATCAAAATGAATGAAAAGCATAGGAAAGGTTCACAATGGTGGCTTTTCACTTAAGCCACCTACACTAATATTGGCACCCTTGGTAAATATGTGCAAAACAACAATAAAAAAAAGTGTTAAAATTCAGCATGCAACTCCCTAATGTCCCTACAGACAGGAATGATACATCATATTGTTGGGGTGTGCTATTGCTTTTCCAAGCAGTCTGACATTTGACAAACAATAAAATAAGGAAAAAAATTCTATAGACATGCATTGAAGGATGAACCACTCTTTTGACTTGATTAAGCAACCATCTTGCAATCACCTTGCAATCACACACACATTTCCTCAGAGAACATGTTCAAATTTGATGCAACTATAACACTGCTATTTTCTTTTCACAGCCTTGAAAAGTGAGGAAAAAGTGAGATAGCTTGTGGAATGTGGTCACCCCTCAAATTAGTGTAGACTTCAGCATGACAAATAGGAATTCAGTTACAGAAAGTGACAAAATAATCAGAGCACACACAAGAGGTTTTAATACTCGCAGCCAATATTTCCAGTCTCTTATCTCCCCGGTGAGTGTGATGCTGAAGGGTATGGGGAAATTATCAAATCTCAGGCACATCCTTTACTTCTGCTCATAAATCACCATCACCTGCATTACAGATGCACAATAGAGAGAAAGGCTTCGGCAAATCTGGGACATGCGAAATAGGTCGTTATTTTCACTAGTTTTCTTCAAGAAACCATCGAGTCCAGCTTTAGAGTTGTTCTTACTTGAACTGATGAACTACATAAGGTGATATCCACTTGGTCACAATTCTGTTGTTGTAGGAGTTAGCGTATTAATAGTGCCGTGAGCAGTTGTTTTGGAATGGCACGAAGAAAACTTCGTCTCACCTGACAGATATCACTGAAACAGATGTCTTGAGAAATCACACTAGTTTCTGCGAGAGCCCTAGGCAGAAAAACTGCTATCTGAATGCAGGATTTTACCATTTAGCTAGTCAGAACGCTCTAAAGTGCTAAGTCATTTTGAGAGCTAACATGTCAATCCAGGGTGGAATTTTTGAGGGAGGGGACAGCATAATTCAGTGGTTTAAGTTAGCAAAACGGCTAATATTTTAGAAATATTGTCCGACTTGAGACCGCGCCGACGCCACGTGACTGTGACGTATGGCATCAAAGTGCCGTGAGCGATTCGAGAACAGCCGACTGATTCATTCTGTGCAGCTTCTCCAGAGCGGCTGCACGAGCTCTGATGACGACACAGCTGTTCCACGATTGGCCGAATCCACCGCATGACAACGATCATGAGTGTTTGTGTTTATTCAAACACCTTCAGTTCCACTACTGCTCACAAATCAGCATTTTTATAACAGTAAAATCTATTTTCATGTAGTCACAATATTATATTGTGCCATGTTTATCCAAATAAAACTGATAAAAAAAAAAACGTAGACCCCACTACATTGGTATTTAAATAGTACAGGCTTATGTTGAACTTTATTCTTGTACAAACATACGCTGTAATAAGCAGTACATAAAGTATTAAATGAAAATGTCTCTGAAATGTCTGTGTATTTGACAAATATTGCATTTATTTTACTTCAGCTGTGGTAAAGTATGCAATCACAGCGCGAGTGTCACTACGCAAATCTCTGTTTGCAGCTCCTCCCCGACTGCAAATGGCAACTCTCTCCGATCGGTTACATCCAGCCGCAGCCGAAGTTGAACATACCTTTTGTCTACTTTAACCCTCCCCTTTCTCCAATCATTTTGTCCACTTAAACCCCACCCCTTTCTCCAATCATTTTGTCCACTTAAACCCCACCCCTTTCTCCAATCATGTTGTCCACTTTTGTCAGCTTAAACCCGCCCCTTTCTCCAATCATTTTGTCCACTTAAACCCCACCCCTTTCTCCAATCATGTTGTCCACTTAAACCCCACCCCTTTCTCCAATCATGTTGTCCACTTAAACCCCACCCCTTTCTCCAATCATTTTGTCCACTTAAACCCCACCCCTTTCTCCAATCATTTTGTCCACTTTTGTCAGCTTAAACCCGCCCCTTTCTCCAATCATGTTGTCCACTTAAACCCCACCCCTTTCTCCAATCATGTTGTCCACTTAAACCCCACCCCTTTCTCCAATCATTTTGTCCACTTAAACCCCACCCCTTTCTCCAATCATTTTGTCCACTTTTGTCAGCTTAAACCCGCCCCTTTCTCCAATCATTTTGTCCACTTAAACCCCACCCCTTTCTCCAATCATTTTGTCCACTTTTGTCAGCTTAAACCCGCCCCTTTCTCCATACTTTTGTCCACTTTTGTCAGCTTAAACCCCGACCCTTTCTCCAATCATTTTGTCCACTTAAACCCCACCCCTTTCTCCAATCATTTTGTCCACTTTTGTCAGCTTAAACCCGCCCCTTTCTCCAATAATTTTGTCATCTTAAACCCGTTCCTGTCTCTAGTCATTTTGTCATCTTAAACCAGCACCCCTTTCTTACAATAAACTGCAAGCTTGCATTCAGATCTGTCTTTTCTCTGTCCGTCACATCGCAACGTAAATTTTTAAATTTCGACTAATTTTAAAACACCATGTCTAAAGAGACATGAGACAAAGCCGGCCATTGCAAATCCATTTGTTCTTTATGTCAGAAGTAGCACGGACGCTTGAAGTACGTCAGAAATAGAATGGGGCATCAGTTTACTGTTGGGAATTTGCTGTCGTATCACGCCACATCCAGTACAGCATCACTGATTATAATGGGTTCTATTTGCTATTCGGGTCACACTGCTCTCATCTGGTGTAGATGTGGTGTAAAGGTCCAACCTGATCTCACAAGAAGACACTGATTTTTTATTTTTTTTACAATGTGTCAGTCTCAAATAAATTTGTATGAAAATGTATGATTTTTAGAAAAAAAGTAAGCAATAAGGCCCACCCCTAAGTATAAACATCACTGGGACGTAAGCAGAATGTATGAAAACCTTTGAATGAGATTGCAAGTAATGATAGGATTTAGCCAGCAATTTGCCAAAACGTAAAATAGTTACGGATTCCCATGAGATTGTGTTGAAATGTCCTACAAACAAAATAAAACAAAAATCACACAAACATATGTAAATTAAACATATGCTGTATGTTAAACATTTAACACCCAAGCTCCCTGCTAATGTACTTTTCTATATAATTGATCAAGTAAACATGTAAAGATATCAGAAATCCACATTAGTTAATATAGAGATTTTTGCTACATTTCCAATCCCTTGTATTTTTTTCCCTCAGATGGTATTTAAGCAGAGCTATAAATTAACTTTTCATGATTACATCAGCGTTCATCCATTAAATTGAGAATTACAGCTATAAGACAGGATTAGTGAGGGCTTAAGAATTTAAATCTTAGTTATAGACTGTAATAAAGATGGAAATTTTATTGACCATCTTATTGTATGGAACACAGGGGTCAGAGTATAACCTCGAATTTCCACCAGCTTCCTCGAGTTTCAGACTCATCCCCAATTCATAATGGTCTTTCCTAAAGCAGGAGTTGCCATACTTTACCTCCATAGTCCTGAAAATATCGATCCATTTAGCTTGATTTATAAATGGTGCGCTGCTGGCCAGGGTGTCTCTGTTAGCCTTAGCGGTTCAGGGCCAGAGTAAGCCATTAATCTTGCATACGGTGCAATGAAGCTTCACCCACTAAACAACTTTAATGTGTGTCTGAATGCATAGCACCAATCACAACCTGATGCAATGTTACATAATCAAACGTGTATTTCTTTCCAGACATCCATCAAAAATGCACTCACAAAAACAAAATTCTATTGAAGTTGACACCAGACTTCATTTTCGTTGCAAACTGTAGTATTTCATGCATCACTAAGGAAGAATTTTACTTTAACTGAAATAAATGTTTTTTATTATGTGAATATTTTTGTGAAATTATTATTAAATTGCATGGAAAAGCAATTCTTTACAATTGCGTGTCCTCTTATACAGAATATATATATTAAAAGAAAGACTTCCAAACTCCAATTTATTTTGACTTTGTGCTATTGCCTACCTCGGTACTCGCAGTTCTTTAATTAATTGCGTTTGCAAGAATCAAAAGATGCCATGAATTTGCCAGTCTGCCTGTTATCACATCACTGATGTGTCTCTCATCTGCTGTCTTGAGACGGGGCTGGCAGGTGCTCTGTTGCTTGCATAAGAGTCTGGTCTTTTTAGAGGAAAATTCATTTAAAGAGAAGAGTGAAGGCTAAGTTAGCTGAAAGCTGGAATAGAGAGGTGCTAATTGCAAAGTGGTGCACAGAAGCGTACTGTTGGGTTCACACTGAAGAATAGCCAGGGAAGTAGCCATAAGTGGAAGAAGTTCTTGGCCCTTTGTAAAAGATTTTTTTTGAAAGCTTTAATTTTTGTGGACAATGCAGAAATAAAACTAGATGGTAACAAGAAATAAACGTAAAACTGAATAATAAAGGTAAAGGTTTGTTAAAGCTTACCTTAATTTTCACTTTCAGTTAAAATAGTAATGTTTTATTTAAGGAGATCAAAATAAAACTGTTTAGAAATAGAAAGCTGTTTGTTAGTATTTTTATTCATCTCAATGGCAGTTACTCAGCTGGCGCAGGACCTCCTGGAAGTATGTGATTTGAAATCTGCTCAGTTCTGGAATCCTGAACTGTTTTTGAGTCTTTCTCATCTGAACCGAAAATGCTATGTGACTGAGGGTACGTATGCACGACAACGATATGCTTAAAAAGGAGAAGTTTTTTTCCGTGTACAGACGACACCATTGTCAAAACGATCCCCACTCACACGGATCCGCGAAAACGACTAAAATAGCTGTATTCTGCTGCCAGGCCATTAGATGGCGATGAAACACTATAGATTGAACACGTAATACGCATGTGCATGACGTCATCGTCTTCAGAGATTTGCGTTTTTGTTGTTTACACGGAGACCGTTTTCAAAAACTTGCACTTTAAAACCCGTTTTCAAAAGTTTGCGCTTTCAGCCATCCAAAACGCCGTTGTTGTGTAAACGAGCGGCCAGTACAAAGTTTTACGGTGTCGTGTAAACAGCCCCGAATTGTTCACAGGAACTACTATCCTGAGCTGTAACAGAAAGGTGGTGAGGATGGAAAAAGAGTCCTCAACAATTACTATAATAAATCTACTATACTATAATGAAATATTGCCCATATTTGCCTACACTGATGAGCCAAAACATTATGATCAGTCACAGGTGAAGCGAATATTGTTGATCATCTGCTAATATCATGTGAACAAAAGCCTAAATTAAATCTGTTCATCATATAAAGCAATCAAGTCTCTTCAGAAAATTTGGACTAAAACACTCAATCTTTTGAGTCGACAAAGTGGTAGTTGCGTAGCAGTCAATGGAGGGACATAAAGCTCTAAGATTTCATTCAAAACATCTTTATTTGTGTTCCGAAGATAAACGAAAGTCTTACGGGTTTGGAACGACATGAGGGTGAGTTATTAATGACTGAATTTTCATTTCATTATCCCTTTAAGATGCGAGTTATGTTGTTGTATGGGAAACACATGCTAATCAGTCATTAACCAACCCTTGCCTGATGGTTTTTTTGTTGTTGGTTTTTTCAATTCTATTTAGCATAAGAATAAAAAGACAATCTGAATGTAAATTGTGTACATAGAGTCCTGAAATTGCCAAGACCCTGTAATAGGAAAGATTTTAATAGCAACTGCAAGCATGCAAAAAATTTAAACATTTTAATCACTGGCATAATTCCTCTGCAATTACATAATTAATACGCTTATCGTGGTGCAGCAAAGGAAACAATTTTATCTTTTCCCATTGAATTAACTTTGAAGGCAGTCTATTGCAGAATTAGAGAGAATTAATTCCTAATTGAATTTATATCACAAACAAGTAAGACATAAAACAATTGCTGCCAGTTTAAAACTTAACGTTCCAAGGGAGACGTTTTCATCGCAACATTTACTCCAGCTATCTTTCTGAGCCCTGGATTCATTATATCACTGTATCTGTAGACACAGGTCTACATAATTGAGGATATCCTGATGTCTGGTATCACTGGCTTTCACTTTTAATGCAGACTGACATTCTAATTCATCAGGGGGTTAAGTCACTACTTGCTGCCAACAGATCCACCACCTCAGAGAAATGAGAAATGGCATCAGGCAAAGGTCTGATATTACATCTGAAAGTTACAGTGCAGTTAATTGTCTGCCAGAGCACGATGTATTCCTGTTGTCTTTTCTGCTGAAGATAAGTTTTCAGAGAGCCAGGCAGCTCTTCTGACATGTCTGGGATCTGCTGACAAGGTCGTGAGAGCTCTGGAGAACAAGCTCTGTGAATTACATCAGCTCGTGTCATACTAATACCATCAACCTAAAGTTATCCTCTTAAATTAAAAGTCTCCTGCAGGCTTTTAGTCAGCCCAGGTATCTCTGTTCTTGGGCCACATTTTGAACCGTACGATGAATGCAAAAAACACAACATCAGACAAAAAAATAAATAAATCTGAGTGCATGCCGTGCTAAGCGCAAACCAATGTGCCGTTCCTACTGAGGTCATTGATTCTGATGAAAAAAAAAAGGCTTCTGGCCAACCTGCATGCTGAGATGACTTTCTTCTGTGCCGCACCTTTGTGTTTCACACATTGCGGTATGTTTCTCTAATAGATGACAGTGCAGATTTGCAGTAAAATGGACACAGAATGCAGTGACGCTAAAGTCCTTCTTGAAAGAGTCTAATCTCATTCTACTCTGGGCCAATTTAAGGATTTCTTGACAATGAGATGATGTGGCTTTGACAACTTTTGTAAATAAATAGCATTGCATCTTTGATTTTACAGATGCAATATTCGGAGAGCGTTCAGATGAGAGATACCGTGCAAATGAAGCGTGTCTGTGACAGCGAAGTGCCAACATGATCTCATTAGTATTCATACATAAAATGTGGATCAAGTACAATTCCATATGTTTGCACAGACACACACACACATTTATTTATTTTTTTTTTTTTTACATATTAACAGCATCTAAAGAGTAAGAATTTTACATAATCAACACCTTTAGATATGTATCATGATTGTTTTTGAATCTTTTTCGATTCATTGAACATTGAAGTCAAGGAATTAATATGCCGATTTTATTGTATCAGTGCTATCACATTTATTGAACATGTTTACCTGATTTGACATTATAACGGATACATTATAATAGAATGTTGTCACCTGTATAGTTTTACACTATTACATTTTTTACATTGTTCAGAAGTGGTTAGTTTGAGGATACATGTGGTGGAGTGTCTATTTACACCAAGTGCAAATAGCCCGTCTCGTTGGCAGAGGATAGTTACACTAACTCTGCCCAAAATGATCTGATTTTGCCAGACAAAAATAAAAAATAAATCCTGTTGACAAAATCAGCAGTGTGGCGAGCAAGGCAGGTGGCGTCAGCTTTTGATGCAACTGACCCGAGTTCAAATTAGAGTTCTCTTTTTCCATCACATATTTTAAATAAAAATGAAGATGACATTTAAACAGTGGAAATATTTGAAACAGCCTATATTGGCTGGTGAGGCAGTGCACCATGCTAAAGACTGTCACCTATAAACGGGTCCACAGCTCTTTCTTACATACTTATAATACTTAATGGAACAAATGTTAAAGTATTTTAATGACTGGAAAAGGGAAAAAACTTCAGACAGCTACGTTACAACAGCCAATGTTTTCAGAGATCATATAAATAGGGTCTAGCAGCTCCTGTGATTTTACTACAGACTATATGCTCTCATTAATCTGCCTTTCTTTTTCTCTTTCAGTAATAGTTTAGCTTGGAATTGCCAGTTTAGGTTATCTGTGAAACATTAGGAATTTGACTTTGACTGACTTTGCAGATCCCTATCATATATTTAAAAAAACGTTATCCTTATACACTGTTCTGATGTACTGTAACCTCATGAGGGTTTTCTAAAAGTTCAGACGGACTGGGGAATACAGCGCAGCTATAGCAAAGTCATCTCTGTGCTTTGATTGCTGCAAGTCATAATGTTTTATAGCGCATTCTTTTAATTTTGTATTTCTGAACCTTTACCTCCTGATCCAGCATTTTGATCCTTAGAAATGTACCAATGTCTGATGAAAAGGTCAGATTTGAATGTTCTGTCGATATGATGTACTAAACGCACTCCTGATGCTGTTTGAGCATGGCTGGGAATAACTCTGTTTTCCCCTACCGTGTGCTTGAAGCTTTCATGCACTTAAGCACTTCTGACCTGTCCAACAATCCTGTACATATAAAATCTCAGGATTAAATATCTGAAGCTATTTGTGATTCAGGGCTGATTTTAGTCCATTATGTGTGACGGCGTGCTGAGGTGTGTTTTCAGCTTATTCTTTCAAACATGCTGTCCATTCCCTACACTGAACAGACCATAGAAATCGAATCACTCAGTCCACCGGTATTAAAGCGTAACCTGGGCATATTTAGATAATGCATGCTCAGACGCACTCCAATATTGCATTAGCTGAAGACTTGCTTAAACCTACATATGTGGTTATTAACTGGGCAGTTATGCTGCCATTTCTGTCTAATTAATCTGAGCCTCATTGTGCTAATTAAAGTGCTTTATGGTGGGACAAAGGATTAGATCATCATATTCATGCTAGTGCTGGTCTGATTGGTATTTCAAATGAAAAGCATCAATCACTATGACAAAGCTGCAGGGATATACGCTCACAGCGTTTTAGACGGCGAGCCTCATTTCCTGTCTGAGTTCAAATGCTTGTCATCACTGACACTCTTAATGAGCCGAGCCACATTAACAATATCCTGTTCCTGAGCCTCCGTAGAGATCGGGCCAACATCTATGGCTTCATAGTTTACTCAGGAGTTTGGGTGGGTTTGCATCTTTATACACTATGCTACATACAGTTTATTGGGTTCATACAGTATACATGTCAAACTGTTTTATGTATCTTTTGGCATCAATTATTTTAATTCATGTGGCTTTTAATCAGTGGTTTATAGTCAAAAAAAAGTATCAGTTTGTTTCTTATGCAAAATTTTCAGCATTCTATTACATAAACATTGTGAACAGAGCATTTGCATGGTATCCAACATGTTAAGCACAAAAGTTGCTGGAAACTGCAGAGCATTAGTCTCGCATAGCCAGACATTTGACTACAACATAAGCTCTAGTCCAGTTTGCAGCTTTATCCGTCCAAAAACCACCTACTTACATAGGGAGAGACCAACATAAAACAGCCAATCACAGTTAGATTTGTTTCACGTTCTGTTTAGGTGCGGGTTTATAATCTTGTAATCTGAATATTTGTCCATCCAAGAACTACAGATTATGGACACATATTCTTCCTATATCCACTAAAATATCAGTCCTTTTGCATAAAGGTGGATCGTATAAGTATTTGTTTCAAACAAAAATACAAGCAAAAAACAAATTACTACTAAGCTGGAAAATTCAGTGATTAGTTCTTCCTCAAAGAGATTAACAGTATTGACCCTGTACCTTGTAAACAACTTCATTTCAAGGTGAACTTAGCCCCTGACTCCAAAAAGTACCAGCCAATCAGTTATGCGATTGCATCAGATGGTCAGGGTGGGCCTAATGTCTGAGACTGAGACTAGAAAGGCATGTGCTTCCTGATGTATAAAGAAGTGCATGGCTCATGGGGATGCAAGTTCGAATCCAGTGTGTATTGCACCTTTTGCTTAGTTTCCTGTCTCTCCAACTGTGCTGTCATTTAAAGGTACACTATGTAACTTTTTTGTTCAAAATGTAAATGTCAATACATCATCAATCCTTCTTCCAAAACTTGTTTTTGTCTTACACTGATTCACTATGGCAGGATTTCTCAAACACTGTCCTGCACAGTTTAGCTCCAACCCTGATCAAACACACCTGAGCTGTGTTTGATCAGGGTTGGAGCTAAACTGTGCAGGACAGTGGCCCTCCAGGACCGAGTTTGAGAAACCCTGCACTATGGTAAGTTTATTATAAGTGTTTATATTTTAGACCTATCGGGATGTATTTTTTTGCGAGAAATTGCATACATACGTCACTCGCCTGTGTGTCTCGTCATGTCCATAAATAGAGAAAATTTGCTCCAGCTACTTTGTGCTGTGTATAGTGTTAGTTTTCATAATGAGTGAAAAAGATTGACATGGAGCAACTAAATCTTGAACTTCTGGGGAATCACTGGTTTAAAAAAAACTTCAAACAGAGGAGAGTCTGCTGGCAAAAAGAGAATGCGACAGAGCTCGTAATAAAACAAGCATCAAAATCTGCTTGGCTTTTTGGTGCTGGAGAGAGAACTGAGCAGTGGTGGGCCGTCAGGGCCAGCAAGGCCTTCTCTGCTGGCCTAAACACTATCAGAATCACTGTCCATTTTTGCACTTTAATATATTTTCTCCATGAATGATCTTGGTTGCCTGCTTCCAGTAGTGTATGTTTATGTTAGAGCTTTTTATCCAATTATATTTCAGCCATCACGTGTTGCCATGGCCAAAGAAATCTGCCTTGAGGCCTTCAGAATCAATAGTGCGGGCACTTGTAGCTTAAAATAAATGTCATCCATATCAGTAAATCTTAATCAGTAAGATTTAAGCAGCCAATCAGATTTTGATTTGACTGCATTGGGGCCATCTAGCAGGCGTACAATAACGTTGGCATTTTCACGTCCTTTCACTGGATAGTCAGAGCGCGTACTATTACTGGTAGTCAGAGGCTGAGCTAGCTAATCGCATCTGTAGCGAACTGCATAAACTAAAATATATTCCTGTAGATTTAGTTTTTCAACCCACAAATTAATGTTTCTTTTCCCCCTCGACCCCAGGTTCAAATGTACAGAAAAAAAAAATCCCTTATTCAGCCATCCAGCTTAACGCAGAGTCATGGAACACTATTCGATCTGTCCAGGTAATAACACAACTGACTGACTGTAATGTATATTATCTATTTTTATTTTTGCATGTTTTGTTTTAAATTGTTTGGATTGCATGTTGAATAGATTTTGCTTTTTGCATAACTGCATAATTTGTACTGTCCTTTTAGATGTGTGTCATGGCAGCTAATACATCATATAGTTTTCATAGATCTTGCTGATGTATTGGTTAATTGAATTTTGTATTTTTGTATTGTGATTTTAGTGGACCCCAGGAAGACTAGCGACCACCATAGTGGGAGCTAATGGGGATCCAAATAAAACAATAAAACAATGCCATGACTGATTTTGAAGGCAAAAGTCCTGCTGATCTCACTGATTTCCTTCAAAAATCTGTGTGAGAGCATGGGTCAGCTGTACACATCGTCATGTTTTGCGGTGACTGTGTCCACTGCTTCTGTCGAGCAGACAGTCTCAGCCCTAAAGCGAATTAAAACTTATGCCAGAAATACGACGGGACAGACTCGACTTTCAGCATTAGCCTCGATGGCGATAGAAAAGGTTGTTTTGACTGAAACGCACAGATAACCTGTACAACAGAGTAATTTAAGTCTTTTTGAGGAAAGAAATTAGGATGGATTTTGTGTAAAAAATAATCAGTAGGGTTGGTGAGTATAATGCTTTTTTTTGCCCCCAGTTTCCCCGTGGTGAATATGATTTTCTTCTTGATTTTTCTTGGAAATATATGATCAAAAGTTTTTTTTTTCAACATTCAAACTATTGTAACATCTGACAAGGGACTATTGTAACCCTTAAAGGACAATACAAGGGAGGCTCCGTTTCTGAGCTGTACACTATAACGCACAAGCCGAACTCACTCGCTCGTTTCTCTCTACCCGGCCTTTTCTGAACTCACCGCATTAACTGCCGGTGCAAAATATTAGACAGTTATAAGTAGGGCTGGGCGATATGGCCCCAAAAAAATATCACGATAATTTTTTTTATATCAGTCGATATCGATAATTATCACGATAAAAGTCAAATCTTTATTTCTTTCAAGTTTAAAGGCAGATTTTTGCTCCTAAGTGAAAGTTGTAGAAACCAGAGCGTTAACTGTGGTTTTAAACTACTCTTTATTGTCAGAACATGACAAAACACTAGCCAAATAGGTGAACATTTCACAAATCTGAGGTAGAACATTCAAACATTTATCATTTTTCCTTAACAAAATAAATATATTTATTGGGCAATTTCTTAGTTTCTGCATGTGCTAATTTTTTGGGGGGTAAAATGTAATATTCTGACTGTTTGAATTTGATTAAACTTAACCATTGGTCATCCATTATCATGCATTTAGATCATGACAACCACAGATGAAACCAGGCATACCCTGTAGCACCTCACTATCATGGCAAAATGTAACTTTATGGTTTCTATGGTATTTGTATGAAAAACAGTAGCCTAAATACATTATTAAATAGGCTACTGTAATTATATTCCATTAGTCCTTTAATACATTGTCTATAATATAATACAATTCAATTTGTATATCCCACATTTCATGGTGCAGTTAATATTAAGTTACTAGGCTAACTTTACAGTAAATCCATGGTAAATGATGGAAATTTGTAGACGGAAAAGCCTTCTGACTGTATCGTTGCGCACAGTGTTTCTCCTGTTTGTCAGCGCTGTTTCATCTGCCTTTAAACTAGTTTAAATCACTGAGACATTTGTGTTCCTCGCTGAATTCTGAAAACGCTTCTCACTGGATTTCGTGATCGAGACCGATCAGAGTAAACGCATCTGCTCTAGTGAGCTCGCGCTCGCGCTGCCGTTTGGACTTTGAGCAGAGCGGATAAATGGTCCGTGTGGCGCGCGGTTCAAATGAGTTTCATTACGCTTTTGGCGCATAAACATTATCGGACATTTATCGACCTCTTGATATCGTTTTATCGAGAAAAATTATATCGCGATAATTATCGTTATTGTTTTATTGCCCAGCCCTAGTTATAAGACAGTCTGTGCGCTGCTACACTATTAAAAGTTATTAATTCAGGTAGGACACCACTGAAGGCCTAGGTGTGAAATGCACTGCCCGCCACTGGAACTGAGGGATTTGAAATGTTGTAAAAGCAACGTGGAGATGGCGTTTTTACTATAACAGGTGAGTAAGGTATTTCATTGAACAGATAAATTGCTATATGTAGCTCTCTAAAAGAGTTCATTGTAAAGCATTATTTCTTGTGAAGGATTATTTCATTATGGTTGTTGTAGCGCTGTGCTGGAATTTCTTTTCCAGGAAGTATATTGTGATTATTAATGGCTAAAGCTACAGTAATGTCTTCAGCTAGCTTGAGATCCTTTCAATCTAAACTGATTACATTTCTTAAGCCTAGTAGTGAATGTTTTATTTGCAGTAGGAAAACCACATTCATCCACACAGTCAAGCAGAGCCGAAGCACAACCAAAACAATGTTCTTCCATCATGCAAAAAGATAAAACAACGATAAAAGAAAAAATACCTTACGTTGTATTTTGCATCTGGTTATGGCACGGTGTCATGCTCTGTGTCACTGCCAGGAGAAAGTTAATTGAAAGTGTTTATTTAGTTTACCATAACTGCAGAAGCTCTGAAATGTTTTTCAGTCACATCATCATGTGCAGTAATACCAAAGTCACATAATCCCTGAACAATGAACAGATTTTAGTCAGTGTCACTAATATTCCTCATTTCCTGGCCTGGAAAGAGCAAATGGCTTAATTTTTCCATCACCGTAATACAGATCATGAATATTTCAACTGCTCAGATTTTCTTCTGGGAGGATGTCAGACCATTAATGACCAGTCAGCAACAGGAACTCGCCTCAGAGAAAGTCTATTAAGAGTTAACCATGAACCATCCACACATACATCATGCCGTGGGTGTAGGTTGACATTGCTGGCAGTAGTAATGCGACTAAAAGCAGCACTTGAATGAATTATAACTCCTTCAATATGACACCTAAAAAATGTGTTATCATTTAAGCCAGACATTCATCTTCAAGCCCTTCACTTCTAATGAATGATTTATAAAAGCTAAAGCGCTGCTATAGCTTTGTCAACACAACATGTTCAGCGTGCATTTACAAATGACTGGCTTGCCCTCATAGATTCATCATGCAACGTATTTGCCGTAATTGCAACATATGAAATTAAACAATAACGATCTGTTGGTATTATTGATCCAGCCAGAAAAAACGGGAACAATTAGACCATCGACTACCCCAAAATAGACTGCAAGGCTGCTGCACGATGATAAATTAACTTTACCGTACACCTCGCCGGGAAAGAGTGTATTTTGATTCAGAACAGCGCGTTGGCAGACTTCATGTGTTGTTGCTCAAAGAGCTCCTCAACAGAGACTATAAAAAGATGAAAGGACCTAGACTTGTCAATCTCCAAACTCATTTGTGTTGGAACTGAAACATCTTTTGCATCTCAGCAGTGCCACAGTATTTTTGGTCTCATTTACTTCAGATACATCCCCGAGAGGAGGAGGAGGAGAGCTCAAAGAGGTGATGTCTCCTGGAAACTGGCTTCACTTCAGAGCACGGTGGTCCAACGCTCACATTTCAACGCGATATGCGCAACATCACACGCATTTGAAGTAAAATACGACCATCATATTCTATAGGTGTGTCCCAATTTGCATACTTATGCACTATTCTTCACACTTTTTTTTTTTTGTAGTAGAAGTATGTTCACACTGAAAATTCCAAAAAGAACACATGCATTTCAAATGCCTGAATGATGCACTTAATTAACTGAAAAAACAAGGTTTGGAATGTTGGACACTTCATGCATTCAACACTCACAGCTTTGAAGCTATCAGACTCTGATGCTTGATGGCAAAATAACCGTATAAGTTCATACTCTAGATTATAGAGTACATAGTGCATAGTGTAAGTGCATGGTGTATATTACATAATTTGGGACACAACATATGTCTAAAAATATTGTTGTATTCTCAATCATACTCACAAGCACTTTAAATCACTTTATACTACGGGGCAGTTGAATGCTTGAATCTGATTGGTTGACGAACGTTCTCAGGTGTGCAATTATTTTCAGGCAAACGCATGGTTAAAATAGTTCCAGCCAGGTCTTGACCGCATTACAGTTCTATATCACTACGCCAAATGATTTCAGTTATTTCAAAGGTCTACACAGCCTCTACAACAGAAAAAGAACCAAAACACACAACAACTATTATTCAAATTATTCCTTACTTAAATTGCTTCTAATTTCACACAGCCGAGAACTGTGTTTGATGGTTCTGTAAAAAAAAAAAAAAAAAAAAAAACTTCCTTATGACAATGATTAAAAAAAATTGGTGAAAAATGTTATGGTATTGTTGCTTCATTATCCCAGTTCATTTCAGCCTTGTATCAGTGGCATTGTCAAAACACAATATGTTATCATTCATTTCAAAGCCACAGAGAGAGTACTGCGCACTTCAGAAGGTTGTGGAAGTGAAAAAGTGAGGCGAGCCAAAGCTTTCATTGTCCAGCGGGGAATGGGCCTGATTCACCCTCAAAGAAAATGCTTCATATTTTTTCTCTCCTGGTTTAAAGGGTTCATTGCAAAGCTGCAGGATATAATGGGAACATTATCATGGAATAATAAGAAGCAGGCTTACTCAGTATGTGGCAGAAATGCAAATGGCTGAAGGGACACCTGAACGCAAAACACAGAATGCCTGCACTTCAAATTACACGTAATCCATTGAAGCACAAGTAAAGTGTGATCTTAACAGAATTTCATTGCAAATTGTAACATTAATGACTTCATACTTTGGACAAAAATCATATGTTCTTGTCTATTAGCATTAAAATAGAAGCCTTAAAGGGTTAGTTCACCCAAAAATGAAAATTCTGTCAGTAATTACTCACCCTCATGTTGTTCCAACCACGTAAGACCTTCGTTCATCTTAGGAACACAAATTAAGATATTTCACTCCACTTAAGATCACTCCTCCACAGGCTTCAGTGGCTCAATCTTAAGTTTATAATGCGACGAAAATACTTTTTGTGCGCAAATACAAACAAAAATAACGACTTTATTTCACTTTTCATTTCCTTCTCTCTGGGCCTCGAGTCTTTTCACGTAGTGTAATAGCGTAGCGCGTCTGTGTTTCACGTCACCACGTAGGCTCGCTATTGGGCGACGCTGGTCATGTGTGTGATACGTAGTGACGTGCAACACAGACGCGCTACACAGTTATACTACGTGAACTAACTCGAGGCCCAGAGAGAAGGAAATTAAAAGTGGAATAAAGTCGTTATTTTTGTTTGTTTTTGCGCACAAAAAGTATTCTCGTCGCTTTATAAACTTAAGATTGAGCCACTGGAGTCACTTGGACTATATAAACAATGTCTTTAATACATTTTCAGGGCCAGCAAGTTATAGTGTCCATAAGCCTGCAGGAGGAGTGATCCAGCTCTCAGATTTCATCAAAAATATCTTAATTTGTGTTCGGAAGATGAACGAAAGTCTTACGGGGTTGGAACAACATAAGGGTGAGTAATTACTGACAGAATTATCATTTTTGGGTGAACTAACCCTTTAAATAGCACGGTGCTACTGTGCTCATAAGCATTTATTTATTTATTATTATTATTATTATTAATTTTCTTGATGTAGCTACTTAAGGGTAATCATCATAGATTATGCCGTTCAATGGCAGACATGGTAGCCATTCCCAATAAAGTCATGCATCCATACAGTAGCTACAAATAACTTCACTCCACACCATCTCCCACCACCATCTTCTCCCATAAGGTGCACTTGTGAATATGCATTGGCGTGTGAATTGATTTTAAAATGGGAAATGGTTATGTTTATGCACTGGAGCCTGAAAAAAGTGATACATGATATCTATAGCTCTCTCTGCTGCCCGTATATGTACTGTACTATACAATCTTTTAGATTTTTTCCCACATTGATACAGAGTACTGTATGATGTCAAAGGGAAAAATACACACATTTTTCTGAACTACAGATAATAAGAAAAATTGATAATTGAATACATTAGCTAGGAGTGCAGCGGATCACAACACTCACGGTTCGGATCATATTGCGTTTTTTGAGTCACTGATCGGATCATTTTTCAGATCAGCCAAAAAAGGTTTAACAGTATTCAGGTATACAGAAGGCGAAAAATCGAATGTAAAATAACACTGCTTAGTCTTCACTGTATTTAAATAATTAATCTTTGTTAAAGCTACATGATACTTTGTTAAAATATTTTTTTTGTTTGATTATCATTAATGACTATTAGCTTGCTGTCACTTTAAGAGCTAATGCACGGATCCAATATAATGATATGCATCCGTTTTCTTTCTCAATTGTTTTCGTTTATTTAAGACACAACCAACTGCGTTTACGAGGGTATTAGTCAAGATAGGCAGTTTGAGATAATTCTGGCCCACTAGGACCCGTTACACCCCTTACATTAGCATTCCTCTCCCTCACCCCAGCTGTTATTTTCTTCGGTCGAGACAGGTGATGCAAAACATGCCTGCCCACCTTAACAAAACTGCTGATGCTCCAAGTTTGATGGGGACAATTTATGAATAGCAAGTCATTTTTCAGATGCATATAATTAATCTGGAGTGACTTTGATTTTGGCCACTTTAGAGCATGAACTTTCTCTCTACTATTGACAGAGGTTAGAAAGGATTTGATTGCCTGTAAGCATAAGTACAGGCAACGTAGGATTATATCCAATGCATGCAGGCAACATTCATAATGAGAATATGTTTATCACCTTAAGCCTCCTACACCACACACTAAGACATCTGGACATTAAAATCCTCCGAGGAGGATTGTAATCGTAGGGATCTCACCTGGGCAAACCAAAGCCTGTTTGAATCAATCTCTCTCTCTCTCTCTCTCTCTCTCTCTCTCTCTCTCTCTCTCTCTCTCTCTCTCTCTCTCTCTCTCTCTCTCTCTCTCTCTCTCTCTCTCTCTCTCTCTCTCTCTCTCTCTCTCTCTCTCTCTCTCTCTTTAGTTTATGCCACTCCAGTATAACTATTAAATTTTTGGTATATTTTTGGGTCATTGTCCTGCTGGAAGATTAATCATCTCCCAAGTTTCAGTATTTCAGCAGACTGCAGCACGTTTTTCTCCAGATTATTTCTGGATTCTGCATCTCCCCTGTCTTTATGAACTGAGAAGCTTCCACAGAAAACCTAACATATTAAAATATTAGAATAATATTTGAAAGTTTTGTGTGTTGACCCGAAGTTGCCTTCATCTGAAATCTCCGCAGATGTCGACGTTGCCTGCAAACATAGCAAAGACTGGATACAATTAGACTTTATGCAAAAGCATATCAACAAGGTGACTACCAATGGAGTGATGCTACTAAATTCATTGAATTGAAATCTAAAAATCTACAAACATCAGGGTTTTGTGGTCTCTTAAGGCCCCGATATACTTCAAGCGAAATCAAAGAACGAACTGATGTGATGTAATTTAAAAAAAAAAAAAAACAGACTAGAAACGAACTTCGTTTGTAGATCGTTTTGGGAGTTAGAAACAGCTTGCTCTGGCTAGATAGGTCCGCCTTATTTTACGTGAAAATCTAAATTCTGGTTACTTTGGCCTGTGCAGATGGTCGAGGTCTGTGAGTGAAAACATGAACAGTTGTAGAAAATAGTAGAAAAATGCAGTTGTACTGACACTGTTTTTCATGTTTAATATGGTCGTTTTACCCCTAAACTAAGAACGAAAAAGAACTTCGCCATGAGTATATCAGGGCCTTTATCCTCCCCAAGGCTGCATTTATTTGATAAAAAATACAGTAAAACATTAATACTGTGAAATTTTGCCATTTTTTCTTAATATCTCTATATAAATAAATTATTCCTGTGATGGCAAAGCTGAATTTTGAGTATCATTACTCGCATCATTATACGCTCAGACGCTCATAGCGGTTGACCAATCACGACACACTAATCCAGCCGACCAATCAGAGCACATTGTGCTTTTCAGAAGGAGTGGCTTCATAGAGACAGGAACTAAACATAGCGTTACTGACAGACTGAGAAGAGAGGTGCTGCAACAACGTAGAATATGTGAAAAATAATGTGTTTTTGGAACATTCAAGCATGAAAACCTGTACTTCACTGTAGGGAACTTGTTCTAATATGCAATGCTTGGTTATAACAGAACAGCCCTATAGAGTTAAAGGTTCATGCATGGGGCTTTATTTTTCCAACAAAAGATTTCTACATGTGTCCTTGGTCTTTATGGTGTACAATTTTCCTTGAAATGTACTACATTGAAGCAGATTCTCCAACACGCATATGTGTTTTTACTGTATAGTAAAGATGATGTTATTGTGCATAGAAGAAAACTTTAGGGGTGATTTACATGCGTAAAAGCAAGGGAAAGAGTTTCATGAAATTCATTTAGTTCCACGTTTTTGTAATTTATTTAGTAAATTGTCTGGCTTTTTTTACTTTGCATTTCAGAGTAACTCAATAAAATGTGCTAAATTCTAAAGGGGTGAAAGCATTTTATAGGCCCGGTATATGCACGATTTAATTTGCACTGCAGAGGGCCAGTGGAATGCCATAATGTATGATAATATATGATGACTGCTTCTCTTCAAGTATTCTAAGTGAATCCGAGCGCTCACCTTCAGCTTCTCAGCGGTTCTGTGGTTTGTCTCTAGAGTGACTCGGAGCATTCAACATTCATTCTTAATCCAGTCAGTCCCATAATGGACTCCCATCAGTAGACGCACTTTCTCGGAGTAGCTCATATTTACTCGCCGCTCTTGCTAGTGGCACTCATGTCTAATGAGTAATTTACACTAAAATCACCAAATCAAAACATCTCGGTAGCTTGCCGTTCTCTGGGGCACATCCAAAAAAGAAGTGTGTAGGTAATTAATGCTACAGGAACATCTACAACTCTCTGAACCATACTGGGATTAGCCATTCCCGTTAGTGAAGCAGGGGAATAGAAAGGGCTCTCATGTGCATGGAGAAATGTGTGGTTTTCCCAGTTAAATAAGCTCTGTCCAACTTTCTGTCCTTGTCAACCTTTCTGAATGCTCCTTTCCCTTTCGAGCCAATTAATGGAGGACCAGGAGGAATTTCTTGGCTCCAGCAAATGTTAAAAGACGTCTCGTACAATCTGAGGATTTCTTAGGGAATCTGCTTGAAGAACTTCCAACTATAGTAAAATCAATAGAATTCAGATGCCCTTTTAAGTTTAGATGGTGTGTAGTGCAGAATATTTGTTTGATTTGATGAACCCAATGAATATGAAACCTACATCAGCAGGCTCACAAGTGTCCACTCATAATGGGAAAACAGGTTTGCCTACAACAAATGAGGCCATAAGGATCCTTGTCCATTCTAAAAATAAAGTAATGAGCATCCACATATGTATTACATGTCTCTCGTAGGCTTCGGAGGAGTGGTAGAGCACACAAAACTCAACAATTTATGAAATTGTCCAGGAACCTTGCTTGCACTTTTTTAAGGTAAAAGAAGAGATCTTATTATTTCAAGCAAGGACTTTGTTGCTCCATCTAGGACAACTTTTAGTAAAAACCCAGGGGTAATCTCAAAAACGCTAGTCAATTTAATGAATGGGCCCTGTCAAGACAAAGACTGAAGTAAAATGAAAAACAAGACTCTAAAACACATTATTAAAGGGCTTTATAAGAAACTTTTGACTTAATCAGCCAATTCATCTTTCTCATTACTTCTGCCCTTTATTGCAGCCCTTATTGGTCCTCTCATTGCAAGAAGTCAGTGGCTAAAATAAAATGGCTTTCAGTGAGGATTAGGGGGACTATTTCAGTGTCTTAGTGTGAGAATAAGAGGCCTATTTTATAGGCATGGCACTGTATATATGTGTGTATGTATGTATATATGAAGAGTTCAGATGCAAAAGCCTCTAAGTGCCATCTGAAATTTTCTTCTAGAATGATCATTTTTATCAAGCTTGTATATTTAAGTTCAGTAATTTCACTTAAATGACAATTCATAGGTAATTTTCATTGTCATTTAAGTGAAATTACTGAAATTAAATATATGAGCTTGATAAAAATTATCATTCTATAAGAAAATTTCAGATGGCACTTAGAGGATTTTGCATCTGAACTCTTTAAATATATATATATATATATATATATATATATATATATATATATATATATATATATATATATATATATATATATATATATATATATATATATATATGCGCTTGAGATTAACGATTGTCCGTTTGGCAGGATAAATTATTTTTTGAAGCGGCAAGTGAAAGAGAATCTTACTTTCCCGACCAGACGTATCATTTTTTAAAACATCAATAACAAAACATAATTGGACTTGATCTGCTACACTGCCGAAGGTGCTAAGGTTACTGCTGCTGCAGAGCAAGTACAACTTGCTTCTGCTAAATGTGCAGATCATGAAATTAATGGAAACAAGCTTCTGCTGCTAGACAGAGGAAGACCCCTGTACCAGATCTAATCAGGTGGTGCTGGGGAGGTGAAGGGCTAAGACTATGCATAATGCGCAGAGTTAGTGAATTCATTTGGATGCGTCATGGTTATAAAGGGAAGTGGTTATGAATAGGTGAATTTGATTGGATTGTGTACGTTGAAACGACCTATCAGAGCACAAATAGAGTTTCATGGATGAACTATCAATATATTACATATATTACAACATCACATGACCAATAAGTGCTGTTTTCCCAAATATCAGCACGGTTGCAAATGTGACATTGATTTTATACAACAGTTCAACAAACAAGTAGTTAATATTAAATGACTTGCATTTTAGACACAATATTGACTATTTTGCTCTATTTCGCCAATGAACATAGCTCAAAACAAAGCCAGAGCAGAAAGAATTGGGTGAGTCAATATTAGCCCCTTTCACACACACAGTCTTTACTGGTAATTTACCAGTAAATTAGTGTTAACAGATCATGTGTGAACAGGACCTTTTAAAAAATACCGGTAAATTGGTTCAGGCAATTTACCAGTAAGGGAAGTTGTAACATTACCACCGGTAGAGTGCTCTGTGTGAATGCCGAATGAAGATTACTGGTATTTGCACGTACGAAGTCAAAACACCATGACGTAAGAAGTCTGCTTTTGGCCAATAATAAAGACTTATGAAGATGACGTGATTACTCAGCACTGTTTACAGTATGGTTTTTAATAGTTTTTCTATTTAAATATATGTGCTAAATGATCATTTTTTGACTGTTTTGCAGCTTTTCAATGTGTCCATTCATCAGTGCTGCGGCTCTGCAGTTGGTTACTATTATGTGCGTCTCATGTTTTTAAGAGCAAAAACGCATTCTGTTTGATCATCCGTTATGCCTTTCACTCAGACATCAAAATTTTTTGTCAAATTGAACAGATAGTGAAACTAAAGCGCATCTCCTCATACGGGAGAATGAAAACAACAGCGTGGCGTTAAAAGATCATTTCCGATGACTGACATCACAGAATTTACCGGTATTTTGCTGCTGATGTGTGAATGGTCTTTTACTGGTAAAAAGGCAAAACGCCGTTGCCTGTGTGAACAGCATGTGAATTTCATTGAATTTCATTCTGGAAATTTTACGGTAATTTACCAGGATTGATGTGTTAAAGGGGCTAATGACACATTGACCCATTCAGCCTTTTCAACAAATCAGCTGAATGAATGACTCAATGACTTAAGACAGTCACTTTCCGCCGCCTATTGGTGGTTTAGTTTCATATTTAAAAGTATCATTGTATTTTTCACAACATGTTATATTAATGTATATAAAAAAATAAAATAAATGTTTTACGATCTCTTTATGAACTTTTTGAAGCGTCAAAGTGGTAGTTGCGTAGCTGTCAATGGAGAGTACAGAAATCTCTCAGATTTCATCAAAAAGATCTTCATTTGTGTTCCGAAGATGAACGGAAGTCTTACGGGTTTGGAATGACATGAGGGTGAGTTATTAATGACTGAATTTTGAAATTTTGAACAGAAGGTGACCCTTTAAACATTCTAAATACATCTAGATGCCACTTCAGATGCAGCTTCCGTGTTTCCTCTGCAGGAAATTTTGTTGATAGTGATTTCATTTGCTAATAGCCCTATAGTGTCTTATTATTCTAATTAAATGTATTGATAAAACTTAAAGGGCTAGCTCACCCAAAAATTTGTTGTGAAGGCACCCATGACCGATTGCTGTGGCTGTAGATTACCGGTAATAATGTTGTAAATGACAACATCTTTGAATTCCTTTCTTTTTCCCCCGCATCTTTTTCTCCCCATGCCCAAATACAAGGGACCAGCATCGATCCGCACATCTCACAAACACATCTGCTTCGATTGATTTAAGCACAGAAGACTGCGGGTGAGTGGAGTTGCCCCTGAACGAACGTAAATAGAGGAGAAGTGTGTTTTATGGTGGTTTCCAGACAACGAGCAGACTGAACAAGCAGCAACACCTGCTAATGGCTGAAGGGCTGCTCTCACACAAGTATGTACTGTTGGCTTCTATGGCTTTCCCCCCTCACGTTTGGACATGACCCATGGGGAGTCCTCTCTGTCCTGTCTGAGATGGGATGTGATGTGTGTGTGTAATAACTGAAGCTGTGCTGCAGGCAGATGCCGTGCTGAAACAGGGAGGACTGATATTGTCTCCCAGAGACCCCTGCATCACGGCCCTACACGCCACACAGAATCGACACCGACTTCTTGCACAGTCGAACGGCTCCCCGATGGGTATTTGAATGGCAGCCCATCAGTAGATAGGGAAGAAGGAAAGGAAGGAGTTGATTTTAATCTGCCCACTGATCAATATGATCCATGCCTTTCTCTGGCAGGGTTTATGGAAGGTTTACTCTTGAAAGAGATCCATTGGCCTTTATCTGCATATTTTCCCCCTGAAACCGAACACTGCAATCACTCTGTGTCATTCCGCTCTGGGTCTCTGGCCAAAACGCTATCATTCCTGCTCTCTCGGTATGACTTACTGCTAACATCTCCTTGTCAGCAGTTCGAGTTTTCAGCTCTCGTCTTACTGCCACCTCAAAAAAGGCAGTTTTCATCATTTTTTGCACTCTGCTGATATTACCTTTATGACATTTCACCCATTAGGCAGTTCTTTTTCTTTTTCAAATTTGTGCGATTTTGAAGAATGATTTGCTTAAAATTGACATTTTGGCTCTTCTATTAATATTATTTGATTAAATCAGTTTTTTGTTTGTTTATATTTATTATATTGGACCATGATGGCTGCTATACAAGGAATAACATTCCTTTTTAAAGCAAAACCTAATATAAACAATTGAATATTTGTTTATGCATGCACAGTATTACAAATAGTTTGTACAACTTTTGTCATGTTCAGAATACTGGGTAGTTTTACTGAGCACATCATTTTATGGGTAATTTGACTGACTTATCAAAATTCCAAGAATTCTGAATAGAGTTTGCCTAGAACAAAATGTGGGATTTGTAACGTGGAATATTTATGTTATTTTTCCTCTTCTTTTTCTTGTAAACAGCATCAGAGAAAACGGAGTTGGTTTATAAAAAATAAAAAAAATAAAAAATAAAAATCTATCTATCTATCTATCTATCTATCTATCTATCTATCTATCTATCTATCTATCTATCTATCTATCTATCTATATATATATATATATATATATATATATATCCACGATCAGGTTTCCCTCACTAGTAACGGAATGTAAAACCCATAGTGAGCTGGAGTGATTAAAGTCACCATGAAATCAAAAATTGACAATTAATTATTTTTTATGGAATATTGCAGTATTTATTATGATTTATACATGCACATCATCATTATTATTTTTTTCTATTTTATGTGCTCTTGTAATCTTTAATCAAAATAACTTCTCTGTCTTCCAACAACATCTCTTCTCTGATGATGTGTCTACTGGAGGGAGGGCGGAACAACCTGTCACTCATATGAGATCATGGCAATAACAAATCATTCAATCAATTCCCAATAGACCAAATCAAGCCCTCCCCTAAATTTTTTCTTGTTCGAGAAGCCATTTTACTCAGATATACAGTACGTCAAAATAGGGAAGAAGAGAACACCGCAACTTCTGTTTCATGCCGATTGTAAAGAGATTTTTGAGAGGGGAAGAGAAAGTTGGAAGTATTTTCATTGGTGGAAAATAAACATAGCCTATTAATGTGCAATTTTTTATTTTAATTATTTTTATATATTTTTTTGTCTGAACTGCAAGTTACTCAATATTGACTTGATTATAACTAGTAGTCCTAATATTAATATAATTCTTGCAATTGTGCTGTAGTATTGAATATTCGCATGGCTGTGATTACCTGCTGCCAATTTTCAGTACAGCATCACTTGTGTGATATTGCGTTCATTTTTTTTTTTTTTTTGGTATTATACAATTGCCTTAGGTTATTGAATTTACTAACTAGAATGCCAATGCAAAAAGCCAGAAAAAAAACCTACCTGTACCATTCCAATCCTTTGTCATAATTTCTATCAAAGAAATGTGGTTCGGTCCCAAGAGCTCGAACATCTGGATGAATCCTGATGAACTCCAGAACTGCCCTGGTGCCTCCTTTCTTAACGCCAACTATAAGTGCATTGGGCAACTTCTTATTCCCGTATTTTGGCGAATTACTGTTATTACTCTGCTTGTGATCTACCACATCTTGTGTTTTCTGGAAGGCTGAATGCTTGCTTTGGTTGCCAGTAAGGTTCAAGAGACCCACAGCCCTCGTCTCATCCGAGAGAACTCTCGCTTTCGCTGATATAGTGCAATAATGTGACTTCTGTAAAAGTTTTTTACTTCCCATGTTCTTCAGATGGACGCAGCGGTGATCCTCCAATCTCTGGCTAGGCATGATTGTACCGGAGCAGAAGAGGATGCTGTAGCATAGATACATGAAACACAAAGATATAGTGAATATAAAAATAAATCTTCTGCTTAATCTGTTTGAGGATGGCACGATTCGGCTGGACAGGAACCTATATGCCATGTCTCCATGGATGAAAACAAGGCATGTTTTTCCCCGTAAGTTTCTCTGTGAGATTTGCTGGTTGTCTCGAGCTCCCCATCAACTCCGACAGCGCGAACTTACATCTCATTTGGGAAAATGATAGTTAATATTTCCGAGCGGACACATAAGATGACAGGAAGTCTGAGAAGAACAAGGTAAAGTTTCCAAATTAGCAAAAAAACAAATGTAATTCCACTGCCCTTTAGTTTCGACGTCGCGTCACTTTTGTAGGCTACGTGAAATCACCTCATATATCTGGACTCCAGCAACTTGACTTGACTTGATTCTGTGCTGATATAGTGTTGAAAATGTTTAAAGTAATTCCTTTGTTAGACCTGGTAATGTGACACAGCATCTTACTAAATGTAATCCGTTTTGGAAATCGCATATTCCAGGTCTAAAAGGCACATTTTGCTTCCAAGTTCCCAACGCGAAGCCGCGCAACGCTCGCCCGGTCACCGTTCAGCTCATGTTTGTGTCTTTCTGAAGTTCTCAAGAGCGGCTTTGCGGCAGTCAAGCGCTCGAGATCAATATTTAAAGACGACGCCTGACGTCACGTCATATTTTCATATTCCTCGTGCGTTTGTCTTTTTAAAGGAGTACTGCACGGCTGCGTGTACCATTACACTAAGTGCCATTATTCTGCTTAAATTCTCATTTGCCCCTCGTCTAAACGAATTGCTTGCGACCAGGGAGTGGAATCTTAATCGATTCTTCAATTATACTAAATGACTTCTCTTAAACCCGAAAGCAAACAACTCTCTGCTTAAAACTATAATTTATGAGATTATCACACCAGAGGTGTTAAGATGATGCTATGTGCACAATAAATTGTCATTCACAGTAATATTGCACTGAAAACTTCTGTTTTAATTCCTGCTTCAAAAACGTTTTTGTTTCGACATTTGAGCCTCAAATTCTAGATTGACTTTACTGTTGGTCAGAAAGAGATGCATCTATTGGCTACATATTCACGTTATTTCAACTTAATTCAGTTAAACTGATATAATACATAAATAAATAAATCCCAAACAGTGATTACAGTGTGCATATTTTCATTAAAACAAAAAGAGGCATACTAAATATTGAGCAATTCTTTAATTCATGTTAATCATACTTTTTACACTGCTTTGCACTATTTACACTATTTTAAGGTTTCCTTGTTACAGTGTACAATACAATTAAGTACTGAGTAACAGTAATTAACATCATGTACATAGGGTACTAAAGGGTTAGGGATAAGTTTGGTTTAGGGTTAGTTGCTTGTAATTATACATCATTTATTTACTGTTATTGCTATAGTAAGTAATAAGGACACTGTAAAATAAAGTGTTACCTATTGTCCAATCTAACTTTTCACTCAAATTGCTATGCTGATAATTTAATTTGACATTTGGCATTCAATTAGAAAATTGTGTAAAAAAAAGTATTTTCACTGGTGGTCTTGGACTTTTGGACCCTAATGTATGTGTTACTGTACTGAATCCAGTGATTTAAGCATATGTAAATAAAGTTTTTAAGAAATCCTCTCTTTCTCTCTCCCTGCCTTGTTGTTGTTGTTTGAAGATATCAACCTGTTTAACCAACCTGGAAGGTTAAATAATATTTAATATTTCCTAAAAACAATTATCAAGACAAACAGGCACTTAATCCTCATTCCCTATAATCTGCTACACAGAGCTTCATTTCAATGTGTCTGTCTAGAGGAACATTAATGTCGACAGGTCTCATATCTCTTGGAGAGAGAGAGAGAGAGAGAGAGAGAGAGAGAGAGAGAGAGAGAGAGAGAGAGAGAGAGAGAGAGAGAGAGAGAGAGAGAGAGAGAGAGAGAGAGAGAGAGAGAGAGAGAGAGAGAGAGAGAGAGAGAGAGAGAGAGAGAGAGAGAGAGAGAGAGATTCAAACAGGTGAGATCCCTACGATTACAATCCTCCTCTCAGAGCGGAGGATTTTAATGTCCAGATGTCTTAGTGTGTGGTGTAGGAGGCTTAAGGTGATAAACATATTCTCATTATGAATGTTGCCTGCATGCATTGGATATAATCCTACGTTGCCTGTACTTATGCTTACAGGCAATCAAATCCTTTCTAACCTCTGTCATCGCCAAAGGCTTGGAAGTTGTAGACATGGATTGCTCAAGAGAACAAGAGCATTTCAGTCAGCAAATGTCACTATCTCGTTGAGTGTCAGTTTGACATTTCCCACCAAATACTGAATGTGCAGATTATATTTATACAAATGTTGATACCATGAAATGAGCACTGTACCCCAAAATAACATGAACACATTGGGATTATCAGTTGCTCAGTGAAAAATGTGCATTGCAATAGTGTTTTGAAAGGTGTTTTTACTTTTATTTGACATAAAATATATCTTTGCCTCAGAGGGCTTAGCATGTAAATATAATAATGCAAGCTGTGACTATTCTTTTCAGTGAAAGCATGGGGTTTACAGAGAGATTGTCTCTCTGTAGACAATTTTCCCAATTAGCGGGGCACCAGAGAGTCTGTCTTGCTAATCAGCCACCCTTGCTGAGACTCTGAATCCGCTTTTAGTGAAATGTGATCAGAGACCATGGATCAATTGGGTCAACAGCATTGGCCCAGATGACATTGATACAATTAAGCATGGGGCTTCATTAACCTTTTCATTTCGCCAAGCTCTGAGTCTCATTCTCCTGATATCTCTGAACGCAATCTCTACAATATATAGAAATGTTATTGGCTGCAGAGGTTAGTGCTGCGAGATATCATCTGAAATAACCCAGGTCAAAGTGCGGTCAGCCTATAAGGAGTTGTTTAATTTTTAGTGGAACAATTTCAAACTCTGCTGGATGTAATATTTCCGGAGGAGTGGAGTGCCATTTCAAAATGATTTTCAATTACCTGGTTATATCCTGGAAAGATTCGTCCGGGGGTTGTTTTAACCTACCAATTTAATATGTTTTTGTATTCTGTATTTTCCAATACATGTGTCAATGCAACTATACCTCCCTCTTAGTTCCTTCTTCAGTGATTAAATTTACAATCATTTACTTGTGCATTTAAAGGAATAGTTCACCCAAAAATGATTATTCTGTCATAATTCACTCATCCTCATGTTGTTTTGTCATACATTTTGAAGGATTTTGATAACCAAAGAGTTTTAGTTACCCTTGACTTCCATTAAATGGACAAAAGCACTGAAATATTTGTCAAAATACTTTTTTGTGTTCCACCGATGAGGGATAGTTTGCTTAAAATTATTCTGTCTAAATAATTTACTCACCCTCATGTCATTCCAAACCTGTTTTGCTTTATGTCTTAGATACTCTCAGTGTGTGTGTTTTCTTTTTTTTCTTTTTTTTTTTTTTTTTGTCCACATAATGAAAATCAATGGGTTTCACCATTGGCCATTGTTCAAAAATGTTGTGTTCCACAGAGGCTTGGTACAACATGAAGGTGGGTAAATTATGAGAGAATTTTCATTTTTTTTTTTGAACTATCCTTTAAAGTCGCCATGAAATCAAAATGGACAATTCCTATTTTTATTTGTAATAATGTAGTGTTTATTATAAATGATTTATTTGTGCACTTCATGTGCCCTCATAATCAAATTTCACTCGGATATACATCGCAAATGGGCAAAAAAGAACAATCGCAACTTCCGTTTCATGCCAACTTTAAACAACATACTCATTTAAGCACCATGCCTCTGTCCATGGTGCTGAAAGCTGGTGCTTTATAAAAGACACACTAACCGTTTAGTCATGCATCAAATGGTCTCGATGTTAAAATAGTTTGCTACATCAACAATAAACAAAATTAGATATAACCTAGCTGAACACAACAGAGTGCAGATTCAAAACAAATGAAAAATTAAAAGCGCCAGGAAAAACTAGAAGCCGGATGAGTAAAACATCTGTACTTGTATTTACTCATACATACACGTTCTTTTAGACCCACAGTGTTCTTTTCAACTGAATGAATAATGTCACTGTTTGTTGTTTTTTTTCAGTTAAATGTAATTTTTTTTCCCCCTGTTTCTTATTTATGAAACTTTCTTATTTATGTCCAAAGTTGAATCCTAATAATGACAGGGTTACCAATCAGTGGCATGAGAAAATGTCTCACTTTCTTCAAATGAAATAATCCAATCTGCAGGTTTTGTCCTTCTCGTGGAAAGGAATGGGGGATTTTAGATTTGTGCTCCCACCTTTTCCACAGGGCTGAACCATTTCTCTCTAAGCTCCAATCACCATTGTACGACTGTTCATTCCTCTGAATTCGGTTTCGGGCAATCATTCAACAGTAATAAGATCAGAGCCCTTGCTTGCATGCATCATTCTCAGCCTCAAAGGCTAGAGGAAATTTTCTCACCCTCTTTTTGCTTCAAACCTTTGCAAGTGGAAAATGTGACAGATTCGACCGTTGTGTATTTACCATTAGTGGCATTCTAGAGGCAAAAAACGTTGCTATCTCTTCTTTATTACGAAAAAGGTAATATCGGACGCCCAGCAAAGGCCATTGAACAGCAGGCTACTTCTTCTCCTGCCAATGACTGAATCAGCTAATTGTTACTGACATTTTCCCTGTGTTGTTTAAATCAGAACTGTTTTGATCCATCGATCACTAATGTTTGCTCACCAAAGGAGGACATAAGTTAAATGTCACCTTTTGGTCATCAGCCCAGAGTCTTGGTTGAGCCTTTCTCTGGAACCTGGTAATTGTCACCCATTGGCAGTAGTCAGCAGGAAGCTCAGCAGGCAGTGATATTTACAGATATTCCTGTGCAGAGACCTGCCAGCACACACTCTCGCTTTTAACCCCACGGTATATGTGAAGATACAGACAGCGACTATTTCAGCTTAGAGATGTTTCAGATTTTTGCTAAAATTAGAATTTTTTGGTTTTCCCAAAAAAAAAAAAAAAAAAAAAAGTAGTGAACTTAAAACCTGATTAGCATAAGTCGAACTGAACCTTTTTTTGCCTGGAGATAAAAGACACAACAATGACAATAATTAAATAAATAAAAGAAAACATCAGACGTTTCAACTGATAACACTTGAGTGCAATGGTAAATGGTTTGTGGGCAGCGAGGGTGGTTTGGCTCTTTGATGGATAGTTTAATGACACTCACAAAAACACACAGGATCCTTTATCTCAGAATGTCATCTTGGAAATTGCCAGTAATTTATCTAGTCTGGCTCGTCTCTCTAAGAGACAGCTGAACACTTCACTGTAAAATATTATTAGGGTGTCATAAAGCTTTCCCCATATAGTATGAACGAGCCGCCCACACAGTTGATATTAAAAACAGTTTTAGGTCAATTCGCTTACAATGCCGTTCTCTCCAGGGATTTGTAGTCTATTTGTCAGTGTTCCTTATTTTATCGTAATTTAGTGGTTATCAGTGATGATTGAAGTACAGGAGTTTGATCAAGACCGAGTAGGTGATCATTAACTGGACCGCCTGCTCCGACTGGCATTTGGTAATTTCCTCTGACTGGCAGAATTCCCAGATTTATTCGGCTGTGTCTTCAACACTGGAATATTTTAGATGTATTTTAGCACAGCCCGTTTCATTTTGTTCTGTGTATGCTTTCCGGCACAGATCAATTCTGGTGGTTGGTCGGTTGCTTTTAGTATCATCCAAATACATTCCTTAGCAATATCACAGATTAAAAAAAGCTGAATCTATCACCTTTCAGCACACTGTGTTGATACGAATAAATTATAATGTGCAGTACATATGTAATTATACAATGCATAAATAATATGCAGTCAATATTGATTAACTTCTTTTTTCTTCACGAGTCATGTGTGCCAACATGTGTCTGAAAATCTTGAGTTTTTTTTTTACAATCTCGTGAAAATGATAATCGCTAGGCAGGTGTAATGAAGATTTCAACACCCTCGCGTTAAAAAAGCATCCCTTTTTTAACGCGCTCTCATGTTCATTTATAGCATCTGCTTCTCTGACGCTCTTGGAAACCGGGCGCTTCCAGGCCCAAACCAGAGTGTCATCCACTGTGGGCTCTGACTAAATTGAATCCAAACAAAATGGCAGAGAAATGAGAATCGCCTCTCATTGATGTCATTTATCACAGAGCCACAGTCAGCCCAGACTGGAAATGACTCTTCTAATGATATGTGCCTGGCCCTGTGCAAATAAAACTAACCGGGTTGTCTTTGGAGGCTGAGGTCATGGATAATGATTAGAAACTATCATCACATTAAGGTCTGATTTGCAGATGGTGTGAGCATATTTGAACATCTTCGGTTCTTTATACGCCACGCGTTTGCTTAATCGCTCTGTGCTTGCACGGGAAGGCCATTATTAATGTTTATTGATCATTTTATGTTGGTTTTCCACACACATACATTTGAGATCCTTCTACTTCGGACGTTTCGGGAGCATGAAAGCAAGCAAGAATAGTTGAAATGCTGTTTTTAAAGGGCGAGTCACCCAAAAACAAAAAGTCAGTCATCATTTACTTGTGTTAAAATACAATATTTAATTACATTAATAATAGTTGTATTAATGGTTAATGAACCCTAATTAATACTTTTGAAGATTCACAGTCCAACATGTTTGAATGGCAGGGTAGCAAACTGGATCTTATGAGCTAGTCCCTTCTAGAAACAGAAGCACAATCTCCTTGTGATTCACATTCAGGCGGGCTGCAAATAGAAACTGCACTGCAAACAGTTTGTGTTCAATGGATTTTGACTGGATTTTTTCCTTAGGTTGTGATGTGCAATCAGACTGCAGAAGTCCTTGCAGAAACAATAGCTGATGAATACTAAGAAGGAAGTGCATAAAACCGAAACAACGATAAGATAATTCATTATGTTGAGAATACGTATGTGTTTGGGAATAGTCCAGGTTTAAAACAGGTCTATTTAAATTTTATGGTCAAATCGGAAACTGGAAAAATTAATTTCGACTCATCCATCAGTTTTAAATAAACTAAGAGTGTGTTTTAGTTTTAGCAATCTCTGAGAGATTGGCATGGTACTGGATATGGCAATGTTAATGCATTTGGTTTTGGCGGATAGATATGCTACGCCGCTGCTGCTGCTGCAGAGCCAATACTGAGACTTGCTACTGCCAATACATTCACAGACATACTGCTGTTGCACACATAACATACATGAAATAACCCCTGTAGCAGATCTATACAGGTGGAGCTGGGGATTGAGCTGCAAGCTCATTGGCCGCTGATGTCACAGCAACCAATCAGCTGCACTATGTAGATAGCAATGTGATCGCTAACAATTGAGTTAATAAGCCTGCGCCATCTAGAGTTTCATGACAGAACTTTGTATTTAACGGCACATTAAAAAGTATGTGTGAATGCACTTTTTGTAATACATGTATGCTCCTTAAGATGCACCTTAAGACACCTGCAGACAGAACAACCTGAATTCACCACCTCCGAATTGAGGGTTCAGTGTGCCCACTGGTAGGGGCTGTGGGATACTAACAACCTGTGTGATACACCATTCCAGCCTGGATTGCTAATGTAAAATCTGTAGCATCAGTGGTGAGATTGCAGAGTGCAGTCAGAAATACTATCTAATAACCTTTGCCACACAATATTTTATAGGCTAACTCTGTTCTCAGTAAATTGACAATATATCTCTTTTAAAAGCTTGTGCCCAGGTCCCAGTGCTATCTGAGAGCCACAGTGCTAAGTGTCTTCTCTAAAAGCTTTCAAATGCTCTTGCTCTGCAAGATTTAATCTCTTGTATTAGGTAAGTTGTTCGCAGTGATTCTGCAACTTCAGTATTGGTTATGTAAATCATTGCTATTTGTGCCATTGACCCCAGCCACCAAGAGAAGCACTTGTCTGTGAAATAGGTTGACATGGCCCATTGATCACAATTATAGCAGGTGATTTGCTCTAGGCCCTGGTCAAAACAGTGCTCTGAAATGAGGACTTGAGAGTGGAATCCAGGAGGTGATTAACATGGTGCAAAACCCCCAGCGAACTCTCTGTGCACTAATGAGGGAGACATGCAAACTTGCCTCAAGTCAAAGTAATCAGACTGCTGTTTGGAAAATCCATGTCATCATAAAGCAAATGTTTTATGTATTATTTTTCAGAGTCTGTTTTTTTGTATTCGCAAGTGCCACAGATAGAGAACAATCTCATTAGGTGCATACTGTAGGTGAAAAACTGAGAGGTGTTCCACTATTAAAAAGCACTTTCTTTCTTTCTTTCTTTCTCTCTCACTTGCTTACTTTTCAACTTTCAACATCCTGATTTCATCCTCTTTTGACCCACTAATTCGACATTTTAGCACAAAACCTGTCTCTTATTCACTAACCGCCAATTTAACCAAATGTTAAATGCATCAAACCAGCACCTTATAGTGAGTATTTGAATTTAAATGATTTAAAATCATTGTTATTGTCTCAGCACAAACACATCTCTTATGCAAATTAGGCTTATTATGGGTTGCACCTTATTCATAAAACTAATGCTGTTTGTCTGCTGCAATTAGAGTTGCGCTATTTCTACCCATGGAAAGCAGGTGGTAAACCTGCATTTATTCAAAAGAGATGTTTGTGTAGGCCTATATTTTGTATTAATCGTGGTAGTAGTTGTTCATCAAAAATTACCAATGGAAGGAGAACGGCATTTTAACTAAAGAGGAAATGCACCTCTTTAAAGTCACCATAAAATCAAAAGCTATAATTCTTATTTTTTTTAATGGAAAATTGCAGTATTTATTATAAAATATTTATCCTGGCTAGCTCACCCAAAAGTGCAAATTATGTCATCATTTACTCACCCACATATTGTTCCAAACCTGTATGAGTTTCTTAGTTCAATTAAACACACACAAAAAATATATATTATAAAGATTGTTGGTAACCAGACAGTTGACGGTAGCATTGACTTCCATAGTATTTTTTTTCCTACTATGGAAGTCAATGGCTACCGTCAACTGTTTGATTACCAACATTTTTTTAAATACAGTGCTATGCATAAGTTTAGACAAGTTTAGACAAGTTAAGATTGGCATGGTTTTATTTCAGTTAGCCTAATAGCTAGTTTGATTTGCATTGAGAGATGATCTTATGGAAAGTACCCCATGCCAATCTCTAGGTATGGTGAAGGGTGTGTGATGATGTGGGGCTATTTTAATTCCAAAGGCCAAGGGAACTTTATCAGGATGCATAGTATCCTAAAAAAAAAACAAAAAAAAAAACTTAAAAATAAAAATCTGCCTGCCTCTATGGGAATTTAACATAGGGGTGTCCAAACTTATGCACCCTGTATTTTAAGGAAGAACATTTATTTATTTACGATACATTATTCATTCACAAAGAAAATTGGTGTCCTTAAAGGTTGGATTTTTCCTAATTTTTTTAATTAAGGCATTAAGTTCAGTTTCCAAAAGATGATTTTTTATTCCTCTTTTTAGTCAACTTTAGCATGGGTGTCTAAACTTATGCATAGCACTGTATCTTCTTTTGTGTTCAACAGAACAAAGAAACTCATACAGGTTTGGAACAGCTTGAGGATGAGTAAATGATGACAGAATTAAAAAAATTCGGGTGAACAATCCCTTTCAGACTCGAAGCCTGTCATCATAGTTCACTTAGGCAAGGACTGTCAGAGTTTGATATGGAAGTGAAATAATGTCAAATGTTTTGAAACAAAAAAGCTTGTTGAATTGCACTACTTGAAAAAATATGCATTGCATTAACCCTACTTGCATTTTAATGCATTGTATTTTTAGGGCTTGCATTTTTATGGGCTGAAATTCAACATGGTTGTATATTCAAGATGTAAATATTTCAATTCAAAACATTTCACACACGTTTTTATTTTTAAAAATTCAATAATCCATATTCAGATTTCACTTCCAAAATATAAATTCTGTTGAAAAATACAACCTATAATATTTGGCAGGCAATTTTCGGTCCATTTTATTTCGCTTTACAAATTCGCTTCCACAAATTCAGTGGTTCAAATTCGACAGAAAATTCAACATTTGACACCCAGGAATGGCAGGAATATCAGTAGATTGACGTTTATTTTTTTTTTGAACCTTATATTGCCGACTTCCCTCAATACTCATTCTCCAGGATTCCCCTGCGGTCAGGACTCTTAAGGCTTAATGGGACTAAATAATACAGTGATATAAAAGACCAAACACGCACCTTATTGGGGATGTAGACTATTACTAGATATAGGAACAGGCAAGCGGACTCAGAATATGAACAAGTTTTACACTAAGCGATTCCCAGTGAAAAAAACTGGCATAAAGTTGGCTTGACACTGGATTGACTTGACACTTTTTGTTTTCAAAACATTTGTCATTATTTTACTTCCATAGTTTGACAACAGAGAAAAAACTGAAAATGGATACCTATTATGAGGAGGGCCTTCTTCAAAAAAAAAAAAAAAAATGATCTGAAATCATAACATCAAAATGTCTGTGGCAGAAAATTTCTTTCTTCCTGACCAAACAGAACAGCAATATTTGGCCTTTTACTGTCACAAACACCCTGGCACAACGTCTGAAAGAGATGCACTAAAGCGCATGCATAATTCATACGTAAAGGAGAAATTTTAGAGTTCTCAGAGGTTTAGCTGGATTCATTATTGATGGGAGGATCTTGCTTAGTCTCCTCTTCATAGTCAGTGCTCATTTACTTTCAAAAGAGCAGACACGTTACTGTTATCCCTTTAATATCAGCTCTCAATTAATGTTCTTACCAGGATTTGGGCTTGGATTTAAACTGAAAGGCATATGATATCAAGAAAAGGAACAATTCTGCCGTGCAAAGGCAAAAGACCGTAACTTCGTTTTTGGTCGAAAATGACTTCTTGATATTTTTTGGCACATTCAAGACCTCCTTTATCATGTGGATGAGTATCTTGAATCAATTCTGTTGTTTTTTCGAGAAAATAATGGGTTGTCTTAACAGTAACTTCCAAAAGCCCATGAGAAACCAAGGCAGAACAACACCAGTTACCGCTCTTTGGCTTTGTTTTGGAGCGCTCAAATTGAGTTACGGTACTCTGCTTTTGTTTAGCCGTGAGTCAATATGAAGTTACTGTGCCGGTGTTCTATTAAATAATGCTACCTTCCAGATTGTACGGTGTTCTGCTTTTGTTTTACTGTCCATTAAAATTGAAATTACGGTGTAGCCTGTGTAGCCACAAAATACCTTATAATTCAACAGACATACCACAGTTCTCAGATTAAACAAGAGATGAAGCACATCGTATTAAAACCATGTAAATAAAAGAAACAATTTGCTGATACTGACAGTTGATATAAATAATAGGGGTGCACTATATGTATTACCATCAGTATCAGCCAACATTAGTGATGTTTAATTTATCACTATCAATATTGGTTATACAACATTTACTTCTGATTGTTGCATTTGACTGGAAATTAACTTCTCAAATGGAAGGTCCTAATACTGTACTGAAAATGTTGTTTTTAATAGATTGTATATGTCTATTAAAATTCTTCCTAAATGTAAATCTTCTGCTAGCATGTTGTTCTTTGCTAATTAGGGGCTTCATAAGTTTCACATATACACCCTGTTTTTAAGGTCCACCCTGTTACATATTGTATTGTAAAAATGTCATGTAACAGGGTGGACAAATTTCATAGAATGTGAAATTTGAAATAGTGATCAGGATTAAAAAAATATTGGGTTGTTTTAACCAAATTTTGGGTCAAATATGGACAAACCCAAACGTTGGGTTAAAAATGTAATTAAAAAAATGAACCCAATGGCTGGGTTTGTCCATATTTGACCCTAATTTGTTTGTATGATAAAATACATTTCTTTACTCTGACAATAAAAAAAAAAAAAAAAAATGAAATTATATTTTTTCAACAAACCTGGGCTGCGTTTCCCAAAAGCATCGTAAGACTAAGTTGATCGTAAAAACGATCGTACGACTGATCTTAATATTACGGTCTGTTTCCCAAAAGCATCGTAGCTTAAGTAGCACTTGAAAATCTTCTAGATCTACAAGTGCTCTGGAGTAATCGTACATCCTCAAGTTCATCGTAAGAAGACAGATTTATGAGGACACCTGCAGGACAACCGGCAGATTACACCTTTAACTTTATTCAAATGCAATGTGATTATAATATAAGGTTTTGATTGTACTTTATTGTACACTTTATTACTCTTTTTTGTTGTTGGTTAAATTAATGTATAAATTAAATAATTAAAAAGGTCAGAAAAAAAACAAAAAAATAGAAATAATTTAATCTAATAATTTTAATCAAAATTAAATGAATGAGCAAAAAAATAAATAAAAGAAATCCTTTAAATCTGCTAAAAATTGCATCTTTGTTTCGCTCTATATCCTCTAAAAGGACATTAATTTCATCTTTTTGAAAGGTATCTTTTCGTTTTTTTTTTTTTTGTTTTTTTTTTCAGCCATTTTGTCAGTGCCTCCGTCTGTAGGTGCTTTATATAGACTTGTCTTGATTGCTAATCCACAACAGATGACAGTTATTAGGTTAAACGTTCAGAATACGATTCCATATAAGGTTATGTTTCAGCACTTCGCGAATGGACAGCGACTCTTAAGTAGCACGTAGAGCGCGTTCTCGCGCGTTCATGTTAAGTGCATTTTTGGTAAACGCTCGTGGAATTGCTGCGAGCTTTCGTAACCTTGCACGTAGAAAGCGCTCTTAAGAGCTAAGATACATCGTTATCGGGAAACCCGGCCCTGCTCAGTCCAAAATCCACCAAACTTTAGGAATGACCCAGATATGCTTAATAAAGATGATGATGATAAGGGTATCAAGCTAAATGGACTTGTATTTATCAGAAAGGAGGAGGCAGGGGAATAGATGCATGAATATTTGATCACACATGATGACTGTGGCAAATACTGATGGAGGTATTCTCAATTTTCTGCATAGTTTGTCTTGTCACAGAGGACCAATTCTATATTCATACAATTCAGCAGTTTGGCACAGGCTCAGTCGTAGACAGGTGGTGTGTGCTGGATGAGATAGCTCACACCTTCTGCTAAAAGGAAAATAAAATGGAAGGAATGGAAGAAGTGAGAGAAGTTTAAACATTGATCATTTCCTTTTGTGACAGGGCTTCTTCCTGAAGAATGAGTTGAAATGGATTTTGGTTCTGTGAAACAGAAAAGTCACTTGTGTAGAAGCTCACACTCTTGTCAGTGTGAAGATCTCCACAGAACTCTGGTCTTTCTAGTCGACATTACAGTAAGTCTCAGCTTCACACAGCATACACACAGACTGAACATGGACCTCCTGATGCATATTGTTCACAAAAATGATTTCCAAAATAATAAGCTCCAGTCTGACAAAGTAAGTCAGCTCACTTGGTGGCCATGTGATGCTGAGCAGCTCTTTTCTGTATAGTACACTAAAAATAAAGGTTCTTTATTGGCATCAATGGTTCAATGAAAACCATTTTACATCCAAGGAACCTTTCTATTGCACAAAAGGTTCTTATATATATATATATATATATATATATATATATATATATATATATATATATATATATAAAGGTTATTTAGATTATTAAAATGTTAATCATATTAAGAAAAAAAATGGTTTACTGAAAAGATCTTTTGGGAACCCAAAATGGTTCTTCTGTGGCTTCACCCCTTTTGGAGCCTTTATTTTTAAGAGTGTAACATACAGCTACTGAAATAGAGAAAATATCACTGTCAAGATGATCTTTTAATAACATACAAGGAGGTCGAAAGTCTGTGAACATTAGTGGAAATGCTTCTGTTTTGCAATAAAAATATTTATTGCAAAATGTGTTATCTGCATAATGTATTTAGTAAGAATTTCAGAGCAAAGTTGAATGAATGTCTTAGTATTTGGGTTTTCACCCTTTTGCATTAATGACAGCAGAGCTGAATTAATTTCACATGTTCTCCAGCATGATTTGAGATGATCCAAAGAGCATCTCATGCTTCGATGAAATGAAAATTGGATGAATAAACCAAGCACCGGTAGGGATTTGGTTGCATTTGATTGTGCGTTTTCAATGATTCACCTGACCTCTTTAACATTCATCCCTCCTTCTCTCCTGTCTTTTCAGGTGGGTAGACAATCAGACAGCAGCAGAAGTGAGAGGAGCAGTCTGGAAAAAGCTACCCGCAGCGCTGGAACACTGTTCACCTGCAATGAGCGGAAACAATTATCACAGCTATATAAACCTCTTGCAACAATATAATAATAATAATAAACTGATTTTGTCATTAATCTAATCTAATTATTCAATATAAATATAACTTAAATTGAAACAGAGACATGCAGCTTTCAACTACTCCTCAATTAAGTGGATATCTCTTTAAATAATTATTCAAGTAAACCATCAATAACTAAAGAAATTAATTAAAAATAACGACTGGGTTTCAATATTGCTGTTTGATTATACACAGTGACATAGTGGATAGTAGTGGGTATTTTAGGCAGCATTTACAGTGCTGCAAGGCCTAATGCACAAATTCAACAGTATTATGACATAAATCACATTTTGCGTTTACATTCATTTTCCAAATCAGAAATTTTGACCAAGAAGCATTTTGACTGTTAATATGTAGCCACATTATTATGGCACTCTACATACTGTCAGTTATAGCCTACTCATGTTTTTATTTGAGTATTTTAAGGATTAATTACACAATAATAATATTTTACATAATATGTTGTTATTATTATTCCATCCCTAGTCCACACTATAAAAAAATGACAAGCACTCATTAATATATATATACACAGTGTATATGTATATATATATATATATATATATATATATATATATATATATATATATATATATATATATATATTTGGCTTGCTTGGTTGGGGATATTTAACATTCAACAATATTTTTGATCTGTCTTACTTAGGGTGGACGATGATGCAATTTTAGAAACAAACTTTGTTGTATTATTTTCATCTTATCACTGTGAAGCTGCTTTGATAAAATCTGTATTGTAAAAAGCGCTATATAAATAAAGTTGGCTTGACTTTACTTATTTGTAATGCCACTCACAGAATATAGATACGCAGATAGGCTAATTCGTCACAGACAGGCAGCACCGTCTGCATCGTAATAATCGCTTGATCCATTGGTCCTAAGACATTCAATTTAAATGAAATTGCAAGACATATTCACAATTCAGAAGTGTTCAGGTGCCTTACAGCAAGCTCACCCTGTGTGTCAGTGTATAGCGGTGCACTGCAGTCTGAGCAGCATGTGCTCTGCCTAATCACGAGGCAGGAGAAGCTCTTCAGAAGCTGTCTAATAAGACCTTAAGGGCTCTCCTGACGCCTCCCGTGAAGGACGTAATGCCCCTCTGGGTATCACTGTACTGTAGTATCACATACTAATCATAACATCTTTTCCTCCATGGATGGGGCAGTGAGTCATCATCTGTTCTAATGGCTGATACATTACAAACAAACACACAAGTGTTCTGCTTCAGACAGTGGGAGGACAACTCACTCCAGTAGTTTTACTGAAGGGGTATCATGATGCAGTGATAAAAACAAACACTGTACTGTGGATAGTGAAAACAGAAAACAGCACAGGGACTTTGTATTGTACATGTATGTATCACTCAAAAAATTATTGTCAATGAATTATTCAATCGAAAAGACTCTAGCGCTGCGTCCGGAATCTAATACTTCCCTACTATATAGTACAGTATGTTTAAAAAAGTAGGAGAAAAGTCCCCAGATGACCTACTACATCACATGTTAATGACAATGTGGCGGATATAGTACGTCTAAATTTCATTCATATTACCCACATTCATGCTATATAGAACATGCTTTTTAACAGTCGTGAAGTAAGTTAAAATTCAAATGTAGTACCTACTCAGGCAGTGTGCGATTTCAGATTCAGCGCATGTGTGCATACCTGCATACTTCTCTTACTATTTCAGCCGCTTAACAATATGATAAAAATAGTAAGGAACTTTAATATAAATCAGTCATTGAATCATTCACTCCTCCGATTCTTTCGAAAAACAGAAAATATCAGTAACACTTTATTTTAGTGTCCTTTTTACATGAACTTACCATAGTAATAACAGTAAAATATGCATAATTACATGCAAATAACCCTAAACCATATCCAGTCCTACCCTAACCCTATAGTAAGTACATACTTAATATTACTCAGTGCTTAAATATATAATTCTAAATATTCACACTGTAACAATGACACCTTAAAATAAAGTGTAACCATCTATAAAATGCTGACATTTGCTTATAGAGTATTATTATATTAACTTAATGTCTAATGTTGAAGTTTGTTTTTACGTTTGAAATAAGTTGGCTCCACGCTAAAGCAGGCTTGTGTAACGACTAAGACAAGTCAGACACAAGTATTTGTTATAGTTTAACAAATGATATTTAGAACTCACTCTGGGATCTGTGGCCCCATCCCCCCAAACGGGGCAAAAAGGTCTTAGTTACCATGACCACGATCAGATAAGTTGGTTTTATGACTTTTAGCAATGTGAAACTCATTCATTTATCGATGAACTGATTAACCTGAAATTAACATGCATGCCAGAACTTTTAGTGAATGATTTACTGTATTGTGTTGTGTCTTTTAATACTGTTATCTTTTGATACTATTATCTCTTTGATTCTATGTATTTTATTATAGAAACTAACTGTCAAGGTATCCTCACCTATACCATGTTTGGTCTCTATAAATTGGTACTTTGAAGATCGAAATGACATGATATGCCGAAAGCCGCGCAACATATTAGTATTACAAGAGTCTTTCTTAGTTTCTTTCTTAGTTTCTTAGTTCCACTGCACAGACCATGCAAGTATCAATTTAATGAGGTGCTCTGAAAATGATAAGCTGATGGTTCTTTTCATAGTTAAATAGATCTTTTCCATAATTCCCTTCATGCTTCCGGTTCCATATCACTCACCATTTTACCTATGCATGTGTAAGTTTGTTTAGTTTAGTTATGTTTGTGATTTAGTTAATAAAATTTGTGCACAATATGTATTTGGTTCTGATTCTCTGCTTGCAACAACGTCCATTTTACGATCTTGATCTTGTTGCATGCTCTAAGCGCTGTACATCCTAAGAAATCATTATTTTTCGGTGGCCATGAAAGATTCGCTTTCCTTAGAATAAATGAATAATCAAAAGAGTTTGTTGGAACTGATTAATTGATTGTAATATTAATTTAGCTACCTCAAGTTAATCCAATTAACTGACCCAAATATGAGTAATTAATCATAATTGATAATTATGAGTTATTCTTAATATTTCCCCTTTGAGCTAACTTGTTACACTTGCCACCATCTTGAAAGTGACATCAAATGTCTTCCTGAGGCCAGGGTTGATCAATCTGTCCTGAGTTCACACTCCAGGTGGCATTCCATATGTTATTTCCAAGTAGGAGGTGGGAAAAAAAAATCTGAATTCCGTGTTGCCTGGAATGCAGCATAATCAGCGAATCGAAACAAGCAAGCCACAAGTCTCCCTACACACTCAAACTACTTAAACATTTGTATTTATATGCATATTTTTCAATAAACATAAAATATGCTTTTTCTATATACACAATTAACATTAATAGTTGAATATTTAACTGTCATTTTTAATTAGATTTTTTCATTCACAATGCTTTATGCGATTGTACAAAGCACTGTCCTGGAAAGTGCCTCTCCAAGAGATGACAACCTACTACAATTACAACCACCTGAAACCCAACCCATCAAAAATCCAACTGTGCAGCTTCCATCTTAAAAATCGAGATACGAAAAAAGAACTGAGCGTCTCATGGCATGGCTACAAACTCTCCAACCACCCTCACCCCGTGTACCTGGGAGTCACAGTCGACAGGACACTCTCTTTCAAAACTCACCTTCAGAACACCAAAGCCAAGATCAACACTCGCAATAACATCCTGCGCAAACTGGTAAACGCAAAATGGGGCGTCAAACCACCAACCATCAGTGCAACTGCCCTAGCCCTGTGCTTCCCCACAGCCGAATATGCGTGCTGGAGCCGCTCCCACCACACCAAACTGATTGACACAGCCCTCAACGACACCTGCCGCATTATCACCGGATGTATAAAGACAACGCCAGTCCCGTGTCTCTACGCCCTAGCTGGCAAACGCCTCCCAGTGCAGCCCCCAGGACCTGGCTGAACCGACCCCATCAGCTGTGACCAGATATTGGCAGAACGACATGTGTAATTGCAACGGACTCGAAGAAGAAGAGGATAAACAACAACAACAATAACAACAACAACAGCAAATGTATGGGAAAAATACTTCCGGAATCAAGGAAAAACAAGTAAAAATGATTTACAGGAAGAAAGTGTTTCATCCACTTCCCACTGTATTTTTGCTGTTCACAGAGCCTAAGGCTGTCACAGAGACAGGTGTGATTTCTCAGAACATCTTCTGCACTGATATCATGTAGTATGGATACTTTAAGCATGGCATTATAAAATAGTTTACAGCACCTTTAATTTAGCTCAAGTAAGTGTTGGGAGCTTGAAAGGTAAACTGTTATGATCAGTTATAATGGCAGACTTCCTGCACTGTCCCCCCAAAAAATAAAATAATAATAATAATAATAACTAAGATTGCATTAACATGCCTGACATTAACACTTGGCCAACTGGCCTCTTATTCATCCATACATCATGTCAGTTAAAAACTGCATAATTTAAATGAAGTGATATTTGAGTATAATACAGTTGATGTGTCTTTCTTGAGTGTACAAATTAAAGCAATATTTAGATTGTTGAATGTGTTTTTTTTTTTTTTTTACCTACCCTTTGTCACAAGCTTGTCCTGTCTTGTTTTGCACTTGGGTGTTTTGTTGTTTTGAGCCATGTGCTCGTGTCCATTGTCTAGCCCCTCCCATCTTGTTATCTAGTTATTGGTTAATTTGTCCCACCTGTTGTGTTCGTTACCCTCCTTTGTTTGTTCCCCTATTTAGTCTCCTTGTGTCAGTAGTCTTGTGCTGTTACGTTGTCTTATGTTCTTGTGTTTTCTTCCTAGTGTTTAAACCTGTTTAGTATTTGTTCTAGTGTTTTCCCCCACGTGGGAGTTTTGTTTATTCTTTGTACTTTTGTTTGGTTTGTTAATTAAAATCTTACCTTTGTTTCATCTGCATTTGAGTCCTCGTTTATGTTTCATGATTTAAACGTGACAGAACGTAACAGCCATTTGAGGACTCAGCAGTATGGATTCTCGCGGGCTTTCTCCTACCACATGGGACAGAGAGACTTTTAGAGGAACCCGGCTGGTCAAATTTAGGGGAACTCGTGGAGGACGTAGGGGAGGAGATACTAGAGGTGAGCACCGACAGCATTCTCCAGTTTGGTCATTCTCTGACCATGGACCGGCGAGGTTCAGCCCCAAACGTCTTTCTTCGCCTGTTCCCGTGGTTCCAGTGCCGATGGTTCCAATGCCGGTGGTTCCAGCGCCGATGGTCCCAGTGACCTCAGTGCCGGTGGTCCAGAGTTTGGGGACTCCAAAACGCAGGAGGAGAAGAAAGGCTTCCTCTGCAACTGTTCACATCCAGCCAGAGACCATTCACATCGCGTTTGCCCAGTCAGAGACTGTTCACGTCACGTCTGCCGAGTCTGTGTCACCGGGTAAGATGGCTGCCACTGAGTCTGTGTCCCCTGACAGAACGCCCGCTGAAACGTTGTTGGATTATTTTTCGATGCTGTTTAAGATCCTGGAGGTTCCCGGGAAGGTTCATATCACGCCTGCCCAGCCAGAGATTGTTCACGTCACGTCTGCCCAGCCAGAGACTGTTCACGTCACGCCTGCTCAGCCAGAGACTGTTCACGTCACGTCTGCCCAGTCAGAGACTGTTCACGTCACGTCTGCCCAGTCAGAGACTGTTCATGTCACGTCTGCCCAGCCAGAGACGGTTCGCGTCACGTCTGCCCAGTCAGAGACGGTTCACGTCACATCTGCCCAGCCGGAGACTGTTCTCGTCGTGTCTGCCCAGCCAGAAACTGTTCACGTCATGCCTGCTGAGCCGGTGTCCCTGGACAAGATGGCCGTACAGCCGGTGCCTGTGCCTGAGCCGGTGGTGTCTGTTCCAGAGTCGGTGGTGTCTGTTCCAGTCCCTGAGCCGGTGGTGTCTGTTCCTGAGCCGGTGGTGTATGTTTCTGGGCCGGTGGTGTCTGTTCCTGAGCCGGTGGCATCTGTTCCTGAGCCTTCAGTGACCGCGACACTGGCCATTATGGCCACAGCCATGTGGTGTGTGTGGGCTACGCACACACTTGAGCCGGTGGTGTCTGTTTCTGAGCCGGTGGTGTCTGTTCCAGTCCCTGAGCCGGTGGTGTCTGTTTCCGAGTCGGCGGTGTATGTTTCCGAGTCGGCGGTGTCTGTTCCCGAGCCGGCGGTATCTGTTTCCGAGCCGGAGCCCGTGTCTGTCCCTGAGCCGGAGCCCGTGTCTGTCCCTGAGCCGGAGCCCGTGTCTGTCCCTGAGCCGGAGCCCGTGTCTGTCCCTGAGCCGGAGCCCGTGTCTGTCCCTGAGCCGGAGCCCGTGTCTGTCCCTGAGCCGGAGCCCGTGTCTGTCCCTGAGCCGGAGCCCGTGTCTGTCCCTGAGCCGGAGCCCGTGTCTGTCCCTGAGCCGGAGCCCGTGTCTGTCCCTGAGCCGGAGCCCGTGTCTGTCCCTGAGCCGGAGCCGTTGGTGCCCGTGTCTGTCCCTGAGCCGGAGCCGTTGGTGCCAGTTCCAGTTCCAGTGCCGGAGCCGTTGGTGCCAGTTCCAGTTCCAGTGCCGGAGCCGTTGGTGCCAGTTCCAGTGCCTGAGCCGTTGGTGCCAGTTCCAGTGCCTGAGCCGTTGGTGCCCGTGTCTGTCCCTGAGCCGGAGCCGTTGGTGCCAGTTCCAGTTCCAGTGCCGGAGCCGTTGGTGCCAGTTCCAGTTCCAGTGCCGGAGCCGTTGGTGCCAGTTCCAGTGCCTGAGCCGTTGGTGCCAGTTCCAGTGCCTGAGCCGTTGGTGCCAGTTCCAGTGCCTGAGCCGTTGGTGCCAGTTCCAGTGCCTGAGCCGTTGGTGCCAGTTCCAGAGCCGGAGCCGTTGGTGCCAGTTCCAGAGCCGGAGCCGTTGGTGCCAGTTCCAGAGCCGGAGCCGTTGGTGCCAGTTCCAGAGCCGGAGCCGTTGGTGCCAGTTCCAGAGCCGGAGCCGTTGGTGCCAGTTCCAGAGCCGGAGCCGTTGGTGCCAGTTACACCGCCCGAGGGGTCGCCGCCGTCCTGGCCGCCCGTTGGACTGTCGTCTCCGCCCTGGCCGCCCGTTGGACTGTCTCTGCCCTGGTCTGTCCCTCCAGTCCCGCCCTGGTCTGTCCCTCCAGTCCCGCCCTGGTCTGTCCCTCCAGTCCCGCCCTGGTCTGTCCCTCCAGTCCCGCCCTGGTCTGTCCCTCCAGTCCCGCCCTGGTCTGTCCCTCCAGTCCCGCCCTGGTCTGTCCCTCCAGTCCCGCCCTGGTCTGTCCCTCCAGTCCCGCCCTGGTCTGTCCCTCCAGTCCCGCCCTGGTCTGTCCCTCCAGTCTCGCCCTGGTCTGTCCCTCCAGTCCCGCCCTGGTCTGTCCCTCCCGTCCCGCCTTGGTCCGTCCCTCCTGTCCTAGTGGAGCGTCTGGTAGCCGCTCCTTTAGGAGGGGGTTATGTCACAAGCTTGTCCTGTCTTGTTTTGCACTTGGGTGTTTTGTTGTTTTGAGCCATGTGCTCGTGTCCATTGTCTAGCCCCTCCCATCTTGTTATCTAGTTATTGGTTAATTTGTCCCACCTGTTGTGTTCGTTACCCTCCTTTGTTTGTTCCCCTATTTAGTCTCCTTGTGTCAGTAGTCTTGTGCTGTTACGTTGTCTTATGTTCTTGTGTTTTCTTCCTAGTGTTTAAACCTGTTTAGTATTTGTTCTAGTGTTTTCCCCCACGTGGGAGTTTTGTTTATTCTTTGTACTTTTGTTTGGTTTGTTAATTAAAATCTTACCTTTGTTTCATCTGCATTTGAGTCCTCGTTTATGTTTCATGATTTAAACGTGACACCCTTTTTGCAAATGAGGTCCACAGAGCAGTGACACCTTTGACAGCTCGACTAATTGAATGAATCCAAATGTGCACAACTGACACAACCTGCAGAATTTATGACAGAATAAGCAGAGTAAATAGATTATTATCATTTTACTTCAACATAAACACTTAAATGTATCTCATGCTTAAGAAACAACAGTTTTTTTTCTTCTTTTTAAGGATTAATGCTTTTTTTGTGTACAATAAAATATTACAAATTCATGTTACTACAAAAAAAAACCCTATTTTAAGAGTGATCTCCACATGCAGAAAAGTGTGCCGTCTTCTCTTCTTTTTGTGCAGCAGAAGAGATTAACGCAAAGTTAGCTACAGTATTAACGTCAGATGTCTGACAGTACAGCGTGGTACAAGGTTCAGAGTTGGACCAAAGCCCAGGTTGCTAACATCCGAGTGAGCAAGGAAGCTGAATTGATGATATCTCACAGTATGAATGCTTCCGAGATATGTCTACAGAGGCAAAAGGGTCCATTTAAACTAGCAATAAGGGAAAAACCTCAAGTTGTTTTGATTAATGTCCTTCTACAGCCACTACATTTGTTTCCCCTGACAGTGTGGGCATTCACAATTTGTCAGTCAGACCACATACGGAGAAAAACACAGCTAATGGAAACACCAGGGATTGACACTAATCCCTCTTGTCACCTTCAGCATCTACGATAGGAACTTTTACTGACCGGATACAGTAGTTTAATGTTCATTTTGAGGAACGGACGACAATCTTACAAGCTTTTTATTATCTTTATTTACAAGCTTTTTTTGTTATCCATTTTACAATCTCACATAGCCAGACCTTAGACCAGACAGCATTCTGGTTCACTTACTGGACTGCATTGTATTCCAGTCAAGAATTTCCTTTTATAACCATTAGAGCAATATGTAAAGTGACCACCTGGGTTTTTTGTTAACTAAAATTAAAATTATATATATATATAAAAAAAAAAAAATGTTCATTGAAACAAAGCTGATATAAAATATAAACATTTCCCAGCTATCAGAATATGTTCTAAGAATGTTTCACGAGTTCACACTTTCACATAATCAGATATAGTATAGATATGCATATTTTGTGTGCTGGGAAGGGTCTGAGCTCGGAATTTGACCCCAACCCAGAGCAAGAGCAAACCCAGAGCAACCCAAAAGCCGAAAGTTCATCAACAGATCGGTATGATGACCACACCTCTGGACCACATCTCGGGACTTGGCTGTGCAGCCAGTGTTGTAGCGGTGGAACTGTTCAGTTGAACAGCAGTTTTGCCCCTGAACAAAATCAAGCAGTTCAGCACTGTCTGCGCACGCTCGTTGGTGAGAGAAGTGCTGGCATATTGACTGAGTCCAACTCCATACAGAGAAAGGAGATGCTTTGCACAGGGGAGAGTGTGAGAGATTTTTACCCCCTGACAAGGCCCCCCTCGGTACCAGGTCCCTGTACATCAGATCTCGAGAGTGAGTTAGAATGAGCCAGCCGTTGAGATAGTTGAGAATGTGAATTCTCACATTCTCACAAAGGCAGTCTCCGCGACTTTGTTGAAGAAGGGGAGGACCTTGTACTGATACGCCCGACCTTTGAAGGCAAACCAAAGAAAGGGTGTGTGTCGAGGCAGAATCGAAACGATGTTTTATTAAACAGTTCGGGAGGAGCACGTTCAAATAATCAATCCAATCAACTTGTCATCAACAATCATCATGTCTATCCTATCATTATGAGAGGAAGCATATATATATATATATATATATATATATATATATATATATATATACTGTATACAGTATATATGAAGAAAACAGATAAAGGCTGTAAAACCATAGACATAACGGTCTTCTCAAGTAATTGTACAAATCTTCCGGGTAAAGCATATATATATATATATATATATATATATATATATATATACATATATATATATATATATATATATATATATATACATATATATATATATATATATATATACATATATATATATATATATATATATATATATACATATATATACATATATATATATATATATATATATATATATATATATATATATATATATATACATATATATACATATATATACATATATATATATATATATATATATATATATATATATATATATATATATATATATATATATATATATATATATATATATATATATATTCACTCAGTCGACACACCTACATTCCTTGACAGTTTTTCAGTATCCCTCCACCACCCCGACTCCTCACTCTTGGCTTGTTCCTTTCACTGCCAGGAATGTGAACTCGTGAAACATGGAAGTACACGTCCTTCAGGTCGATTGTTGCGAATCAATCTTAGGCACGAATGCACATGAGAAAATGTTTCTGCGTAAGCATTTTGAATGGGAACTTGTGAAGGGCCAAGATTGGCCGTAACCCACTGCCTTTCTCAGGTACAATGAAGTAAGGGCTGTAAAACCTTGTCTTTATCTCTGTTGGAGGGACAGGCTGTACTGCTTCCTCCACCAAAAGGATCACACACGCAGGACAGGGTGATAAAGCCTGTGGTTACATGCCACTTAGGTAAAGAAGACGTCTCTGAACCTGGGACAACGCCTTGTGAAATGAATCGCGTAGCCGAGTCTGTTTGTCTACAAGAGCCTTCAGGGACAGGCTGAGAAGCACTAGCCAGGCTCCCAGACGGTTCCATCTGGTCGCGGCACTTTGCGGTCATAAGTGCACCGCAATTGCATGCTAGACCTGGGGAATCTCCAAATAACCCTTGGTGGCCCTACCATCAAGGGTAGTGAGAGTGGAGGAGGCTACGAAGTGGCTTCGGGCAGTAAAAGATGCCTTCCACGTCTTCTGAACCTTGGGAAGAAAGGCACTGGGGCGGAACAAGGCTTTGAACCAATCATGATCTCTGTAGCACACTCTTTTGTTTGTAGAAGAGTGGTCACTGTGCAACCGACTCCTAGAAATGGGTATAGTTGATACATATACATTGTACAACTAATTATTGGCAAATCTTTTTGCATTTTAAGTGACATCACAAATTACATCACAATACCCAGGTAGGTCCTGTCCCAGTTAACACAAATATGTTCTAATAATGTTTTGCTTCCGCTCTCATGAAGTTATGAAAACATTATTTCTAAATATTATCTTTCTATCAAATATTATGTTGTGTGTTATATTTGAGCTTGATATATAAAAAAAAAAAAAATAGCTTTCAGTAAAATTTTGTTTGGGCTCAGTATCAAAATTTACACTAGATGAAATTTGTTTCCCTATTATTTCCATCCAATTTTTGACCGCGGAAAAAGAGTGACTATTTTTTTTTTCAGACCATTTATCCTCTTTGAAATCTTCCATGTCTTTTTATCGAGTTTTCTACCATTCCAATGTAAATCCAATTCTAAATATATATACTATATATATATATATATATATATATATATATATATATATATATATATTATTTTTTTTTTTACAAATCTTCTTTCAAAAATGACTGAAGAGCACCAGAGGGTTACAACTTTTAAATATTTTAGTTATTGCCATGTTTTGGCAGAATGTGGACGAAGATATGGATCCAATTGCAGCTATACCTTATACTATCTATAAAAAAAAAAAAAAAAAAAAAAAAAGACTATATCCCAAGGAAGAAGAGTGCAAAAGCTTTACACACACAATGTAATGACAACACAAACAAAGGCTGAAGCAAACTGAGGGCTCAACAAGAAACAAGTGCGCAACATCATTAGTCTCCATGACAACAAACTAGTGATACGTACGCAGGCAACAGAAAGGAAACACATTAAAACAAGGAATGGTCCAAACTGAAACAGATTATGTTATGTTAACATTTTATACTTGGAATGCTACTCTTGAATGTTCTCTGAACATTCAAAGCTAACGTTCTGAGAACAATCCTTGTTGGCTGGGGTAGTGGAGGTATGTGTTTTAATACAGCAAGCATTCTACAAGTTTGTGGTTGTCTTTAGATGAATGGACGAAGGGAATTTGTATGTGTGTGGGGGGAATAAAGAGACAAGGATGTGGAGAGCAGTAACACAGACAGTATTGAGTCAGGGGTCCTCCAGTGGGCCAGCGGTGGCTCTGCGCTCTCACTGAAGGCTCTGATTAAAGAATGATTTATAGGCCTGCTGGAGAGCCTTTTCAGCAATCCATCTGCTGAATGAGATTTTTTTTCCCCCTTCAAGGGGTTTGGTAAATCAAGCCTTCCTGGCAAGGATCCTGGCCGGACAATGTCAATGTATTACTGAAGGCGAGTTATTAAACGCTATAATCACGGCAGCACAGGGGGCAGCACAGCGCACGCTGACATATATTTATCTTGCCAATGCCAGAGGAATAAAATCAGCACAGCGAGACACTGGGTGATTCCTCTTCAGTCGGACTCTGTGTGCAGAGTGGAATCATGGTAAATTTTTTAAGTGTTGTGCTGATTGACGGAGAGAAAATGGAACATAAACATAAAATAAATAAATAACTAAACATAAAACATGAAGTAAAATCAATTTAAAAGAGCATTTGGGGTTGAAAATAACCGAAGCTTGTAGTTGAGTTCAAATGAAAATAATTTGGACTTGTCCCTGAGTTACAATATGAGTCTATGGAGCGACTAAATTGAACTGGATGTGAAGCTTGTATTTTTTGTTGAAGCATTTACATGAATTGTCCAATTAAAGGTATATTATCATAATGTGAAATAATATCTTATGTGAAGCTGCCTAAATTGTTTATTTGAAGTGACACTACTTTTCTTAAAGGGAATATGTAAAAATATGTTATCCTGCTGTCAAATGTTTGCCGATTGTTGCGCTTTGCCCGGCTTTAGGCTGTGTGTCCATCAACGCGTTTTTTTCACGCGGCTGGCGTGTTTTTTCAATTGTTTTCAATGGGAGCGCCGTGTTTTTAAAACGCCATGAGCGTAACGAGGCGCTGAGCATCTTTTTCACGCTGAAGCGCTGAGCGTTCGGCGTTTTTTACAGGTCGCCGAGAGTTGAAGAATGCTCAACTTTTGGTAAAACGCAGCGCTCATCACTGTCACTTTTTACCCAACCGTCCAATCACAGTGGAGGAGGGGCGGGACTAATACCACACCGACCAACCGCGTCTGCCACATTCTGCTTGTACAACGTACGTCAACAGATGACAACAAAAAGCATAATAACGGAACAAAATCATTTAAAACAAGAGCCAGAGAAAATACATTACATTGTATTGACATTTTAATATAGAATAAACACAGAAACAAAATATTTGTGAAATGAGATACTAGTAACACTTTCGCGGATATTCCGTATCATAACAAGCAAAGTGTCTCAACTGAAAAAAAAAACCCGCAACGCTGGCAAAACGCTCTCAAGCGCCCACAGCTAGGCGTTTGCAGCAGAGCGCCTAGCGTTTTCAGCTGGCTAAAAACGCTTTGGTGGACACACGGCCTTAGTCTTACGAAGAAAGTTTGAATTCTGAAACTTACACTATGTTTTTAGTACAGTGACATAGCCTATATGTCAGTAGCCTATATGTCAAAGGAGCAAGGAAATATTGATTTATCATTTCTTGATCCCTTTAAGAAATAAAGATTATTTATTGGCATCTCTGGAACCTTCCATTGGACATTGGATAAGTTTTTTTTTTTAGTGGAAAAGGTTTCTTCAGATTATTAAAATGTTTTTCACTTTTATTTTAAGAACTGTTTGCTAAAAGTTTTTTTTTTTTTTTTTTTTTTTTTTCTTCGGAACTGGTTCTTCTATGGCATCACTGTGGAAAAGAGTGGATGAATAAATATTTGGTTAGTGGCTGCCTTGAATGCAATGTAAATCAGTTTAGATACAGTTTTTCACGAATGCTGTCCACTTTAGACATTCTACTAACTATAAGTAACTTTGCGACTACATGGAAACTACCAGTCATTAGATTATTAGTAGACTGTCTGCTCAATATCTTCTAAGACTTTATTTTGATGCTCCCTAATAAACATTCTACTGACTATAAGTAACTTACTAATTAACAGTCTACTACAGTCTACTAATCTAATGACTGGTAGTTGACATGTAGTTGCAAAGTTACATATAGTTAGTAGAGTGTCTAAAGTAGACCATCAAAAAGCCAATATGGCTTTATATATAATATTTATATATTTATATATAATATAATATATAACCAATATGATTATATATTATGTTACATTATTGTGGTATTTACAGGAATTAAAGCTTTTATCTGGGTTTCTACTTCACTTTTACTGAGGGGGAACATTTCAAATTTCCTAATCTGTGGTAATGACGTTCAAATGCGTATGGTTGTGTGTTGATGCATTTATCTGTTTCCCAAGTTCGGAACGATCGTTTTTAAAGCTTAGTTTCCAGAAATGACTTTTTTTTACTTGGAGGAAGGTTTAAGTTCTGAAAGTTACAGTTTGTTTTCACAGTATCAAGCTCTTTTATCTTGAAAGATCAAGGAAAATTGGATTCCTAATGATATGACCCCTTTAACAACAGAGAGAGAGAGAGAGAGAGAGAGAGAGAGAGAGAGAGAGAGAGAGAGAGAGAGAGAGAGAGAGAGAGAGAGAGAGAGAGAGAGAGAGAGAGAGAGAGAGAGAGAGAGAGAGAGAGAGAGAGAGAGAGAGAGAGAGAGAGAGAGAGAGAGAGAGAGAGAGAGAGAGAGAGAGAGAGAGAGAGAGAGAGAGAGAGAGAGAGAGAGAGAGAGAGAGAGAGAGAGAGAGGGAGACAGATTTTGTGGCACGGAAGAACACATCCTTCCTTTATCATCTGCATCCTAGTCAGAGACTAACAGAAACTGCAAGAGAGTGAAGAGTGGCAGGTTCATGTGTGTATATGAATAGCTTTGATATGTCATCTACGATAGAAAAGAAAACATTTTTAATTAGCATGAATACAGTAATAATTTCTCTCCGTTTGAAAATCGCATGTGTTCATTTATAGTGAATATCATTCTTATAGGTTTCAGCAATAAACACATTATTATTATTACATTTTTCAATTGCTTCCATCTGACTTTAAATCATCTTGGTAAAATAAAGCAGATAAGTGCACACTTCAGCTAGGTCTCATAAAAAGTGAATTGCCCAGGGCTTTTCTGCTGCCGCCATAGGAAATAATAATGAAATATATGAGAAGTCTGTAATTTTATTTTAGCAGGTTTGACTCTTCTCTTATCAGTCAATAGATGGCAGCCCTTATTTTCTGAGGGCATGGCTATGTACTGAGTGTCTAGTTGTTCTGATGAAGTGAGGCCCTGGGGCATCATGGGAGGGAGAGTTTGGGACCGACCCGAGCCTTTGATAAACTACGTCTGTCCTGAGGCAGGAGATGAGGTTTGCGTTCAGTCTGTAGACTTTGCAATATAGGATAAAACTGATTAGTAGACTGCTTTTAACTGCTTCTGCTGTTCAGGAGCGACTCATTTCATTTTGAAAGTTCAAAATAGACAGCAATAACTCAAGTGTTCCCAATAGGTTTTTATTTTATTTTAATAATTTACATTGTTTGTAGTTCCTTTAGTCATATTTGGTGTAATTAATTGTTTGCCAAAGTCACATTTGGATGAAGTCAATTTGGGTGCTGTCAGCCTAACTGAGGTCCTCATTATAAGTTTGTAAGTGGTAATTATGACTTGATTCAAGTGATTAATTCAATGGATTTCTTTTTATATACAGCATATTTCTTTTCCTTTAACCTATTGGCAAAGGAAGCTTTTAAATCTGACTGTGGCATAATGAAGAGCAACAGATGTGCATTAGGTGTGTAATTGAGGATTTATCTCTGTATTTAATTATTGTGCTGTCACAGAGAGTTAAAGGAAATTTGTTGCACAAAAGTGACTTGAGTAGTACTTCCTTCCAAGCTATATATATTTAAATTAACAGTATTCCAAAACTTTACAGTCCACATTCAGCTTAATAAGGATCAGCAGCCATAAGTTTCCACAATGATTTAATATATTGTTATTCTCCCCAAAATATTGCGTTTCCTAGTGGTAATTATAGCTAATGTGGAATTATGTTCCATCATTTGAAAGCAGCAAGAGATTGTCATCTTTTTTTTGTGCAGAATAAAAAGACCTTGGCTGGATTTGTATCCAGTATCTGTATCTGTGGAATATGGGGTAGGCGTGGCCTATTGGTTAGAGAGTCAGACTGGTAATCCGAAGGTTGCGGGTTTGATTCCCAATACCGGTTGGAAATGACTGAGGTGCCTCTGAGCAAAGCACCAAAATCCCCAATCGCTCCCCAGGTGCCACATCATAATGGCTGCCCACTGTTCCGGGTGTGTGTGTGTCCATGGTTTTCAGTGTGTGTTCACTACTCCTACTGTGTGTGCACTAACTTGTAAGGGTTAAATGCAGAGGATATTTTTTGACAATGGGTTATGTTGTTCCAAAGCTGTATGACTTTTTTCTTCTTTAGTGGAAAAGGATCAAAGATATTTTAAAGAGTATTGGTAACCATGTCAATGGAAACCGAATTTGTTTGGGTATCTACATATGTTCTTTTAAGTTCCACAGAAGAAAGACAGCCATACAGTTTTGGAAAGACATGAGGGTGAGTAAATGATGACAGAATGTTGGTGGACTTTTCCTTTAACCTTCCTAAAAGTTTTTCCACTAGCATGTAAAAAAAATAAAAGACCTGATAGCAGTCCTTACAAGATCCACTTCTCCAGTTTATCACAGACAGAGACACATATTAGCTTGCATTATAGATTCTAATTGTACTGAGTATTGTGTAATTATCATGTTCACTAATCATTTTTTGATCATCTCATCCTGACATTAATTTGAAAATAATTGCAACAACATTCAACAAATAATCCACTCTGCTAAATTATTCAGTTCATGTAGGAATAATTATTTGCCACAAATGGCACTCATGTGGTGATTTGTTTAGCGGGGATTGATCCGCCATCTGAGTCATGTTTTCCTGTAATACAGATGCAAACACACTAACGGTGCTGGATATGACACACACGTAATGATATGCTGATGGAGAAGAGATAGAAGTCTTAATGCTGAGCATAGATGCTGTTTTCAATCTAATCTCTGTCCTGGCCCAGTGGGTTCAGAGAAGCCAAAGGCCGTTTTATGGATAATGTGAATGCATGAGGAGAGCATGCATCAGCAAACAGATCCCAATATTGTCTGTGTGATAAAGCCCCCAGAGCCTGAATACTAACTGTTCTGCCTGCTAGAATGTGATTTTGGGTATTTACAATTGTTCAGTTATGAAAACTATGCAAAGACAAGGTGATAAAGGCTGCCCCCTACATTTTATGTTTCGCTTGGAACAGTGTTGTGGTCTAGTGCAGGATACATAATATGCTCTGCTTCCGCTCTGCTTAAGCTCTAACAAATATGCGCTGCTTAAGCGTCTAGTGTGAAACAGGCCTGTGGTTTAGAATTTTGCACACAAATACGCATTTTCAATACAGATTGTCACAATGCAATCATCTGTGTATCCGACTCCCATGTGAGTTAAAAACAGCGTTAAAACCCCTGGAGTCCAAAATGTAAGCTGGAATCTTATACCAACTCATATTCCTCTCATATTTGCATATTCAATGACTATCACTTCTCCCTTTGGCTGCGAGAGAAGAACACACAGTTTTATAATATCTTGGATCAAGAGAGAGTCAGAGTGTACCATGTTTTTCCCCTTACCCTATACCGCAAAACATTCGGGCTGCGTACGAAATTACAGTGGGGAGAACAAGTATTTGATACACTGCCGATTTTGCAGGTTTTCCCACTTACAAAGCATGTAGAAGTCTGTAATTTTTATCATACTGTAGGTACTCTTCAACTGTGAGTGACGGAATCAAAAACAAAAATCCAGAAAATCACATTATATGATTTTTAAGTAATTAATTTGCATTTTATTGCATGACATAAGTATTTGATCACCTACCAACCAGTAAGAATTCCGGCTCTAAAGTTGAATCTAATAGTTGAACTTGTAACACAGTTCGTTGTTATGGGAAGAAGGAGGCAGGAACCGGGGAACATTTAAAGACTTTAATAAATAAATAAACACAAAATTAAAGTAAAGACGGCAGCCCCTCATGGCCGACTGCCGCCACACATAATAAAACAAAACATCAAATAAAAAAGTCCAGGCCTGGTCCTCTCTCTATCTTCACTGTCGCCGCTCCTCCTTTTATGCTTCCACTCCTCCGTGAGAGATACGAGACCGGTGCGTCCCGCAGGGGTCACTCATCATCAATCATGCCACCGGCATCGCGCCGTTCTCTCATGGCCCTCGGCCTCGCTCTGCTCGCCACAATAGTATATATTTAATTATTGTATTATTATTATTATATCATTTTATAATTTTGTATTTTGATCAATCTGCAGTCCAGGGGCCGGTTTCACAAAGATAGACTTTGACTATGGCTTAGACATAGTAGATAGTCAGACTTCAGATAGACATCTAAATCAGACCGTTGCACAAAGCACTTAAGACTCTGACTATCTTAAGTAGGACTACACAGCAATGCATTCTGGGTAAAATAAGACACTTTTCAAAACAAAAAACATGGCGGATCGAGTAAGCGCATTCAACCGCTCAGTTCAGTTTACCCCAGTGGAAAACGTGTTTGTTGGAGGAGTATAACAGTTACAAGGACATTTTACTTGGGAAATTTAGCGGAGAATGTAGTAACAAGAATAAATGTTTAATTTGGAAAAAGATTACTGCGACAGTTAACAGCGTTAATTGCATTAAAGACGTACAGAAAAGATACAAAAACATGGTACAAGATACCCTGTATACCACCCGTGACACAGAAGCTTGGCTGAGACCCACTGTTTCCCCAACAGCATTCAGAAAAGTTCCTGTTGCATAAAATCTCAGCGCAGTGCAAACCGGCGGCGCCATTCGGCGTCTGTCCGCGGCGCCCAGAAACGGCTCAGGACCTTGTTCACAGAGTGCCATTTACATTTTTGTCTCATATTTGTCTCAAATCATTGTTAATGTATATACTGACTTCACCCTGTCCTGCAATATACATTTAGTTTTACATTCATGTTATCGGATGTTCAGTTGATATTCTCAATTCATTCAGTTAACGGACGCTCTGAGGTAAAATGTTCAGACTTTAGACTTTAGTTTGCAACGATTGTATTTAATTGTACAGTACAATCATAACATAGTACAGACATTATCTTAATTCCATAATGTCCTTAAACATAACAGTATTGCTGGCCATAAACTGAGAAAATGCGCGTCCGGTGTGCGATACCTCGAGTTGTCCTAGACACGAACCCCTTTAGACCTAAGTTAGCCTCGGGGTAAGGTGTCTAATTTTTTTGGTCTAAATTAAGTCAGTCTTTATTTTTGTGAAACAGTCTAACTTGCATTAGACTAGTCTATGAGCAAATTTTAAACTTGTCTTACACTATAGACCAGTCTAAAATAGCTTTGTGAAACCGGCCCCAGTAGTTGGCGGTAATGCACCTTTAAGTTGGTTTGCCAACCGCCATTAAAAACCAAAAGAAGAAGAAGAAAAGCATGCTGTTTGTCCATTTCAGCGGCCTCGTGCTTACGACACCTTTGTTCCTTGTTGCAAGGGAACCCATCCTGTGTTGTATCTTCCTGCACCATAGTTCTTCATGGTATTCGGCAGAAGTTCTCCTTTTATTTTTCTGTCTTATCTTTGCACAAATATGTGGTTGCACATCTTGTTTTGCGTCGCTACTTGTTTGCGTTAACTAGCACTGTTGATGTTTTGAATACACATTTTAAATGTACAGTTAGGCATATTACGTATTGGTTTACCTCTTTTTTTCTCTTATAGCTATGATGTGCTTGTCTGTATAATGCACGGTTCACACCGAATACTGATCAGTCTTATGCAGAGAGAGAAAGCTGGAGCTGGAAGTGTTAATGCACACACGCTGCCATGTCAAATCGAGACAGCCTCGCTCCATGATTAAACAGGCATCACCATTTGCTCGGATATGACAGGAAACATGTCATTACCCTGTGGATGTGCAGTGGATTTTGTTTATATATATATATATAATGTTTTTTTTTTTAAGAGAATATGGGATGTGCACCCAGCACAACAGAGCTGTCTCGTCAGGAAAAAAAAGTGCCAATTATATGATTAAAGCTGTCTGTACCACTGACCTTTCTGTATTAGCTCCGTTTGCTATTACACTCAATCAAGAAAGGTCAGCAGCAAACGTGGATCCAATTTAAAAACAACTGTTTTGTTCTGACCCACAGAAAATGCGTTATGCATTTATATGTGGCCGCTCTGACCAAAGTGAGTTTGCATTGTGACATTTGCTGACCTTGATAGATAAGCAGTTAGGCACGTCTTACGATTGGGCCACGGCTTGTAGGAGTAATATTTTCTTATTGTCACTATTTGACCTTGTCATAGAAGTACAAAGATGAAAAGTGTTGTTGAGTTGCTGCTGCCCATTATATGATTAATGCTCTACTTAACCTCTGCACATCAGATCCACACTGATCAATAATAAAAGTGGTTGGCATTATGAATTCATCGTTGGAAATCTCGCATTGGCCTTTATTTTAATAGTGTAATCTCATTGTATACAAAGAACTTTTCATTTGACCAATGCAGCAACTTTCCATTCAATCATAGACATATTTTCTTTTGCATTCACTTTTTTTTTTCTAATCTAAACCAACACTTAACAAACAGTGACTTTTTTTGTAATGACTAAAATAGAACCGTTTTAAAATGGATACTTTCCTCAAAAACGAAAATGCTGTCATCATGTACCCAGCCTCATGTTGTTCCAATCTGTATGCCTTTAGTCTTCTGTGGAAAAGACAGCAGACAGATTCAAGGCAGAATGAAATTAGAAATCTGTTAGAAATCCGAAAATACAGTCTATTAATTAAGAATGCTTTGTGTGGTATTCATTTGCTTAAGATAGAAATTTAAAAAAGAAAATCGGGTAATGATTTTAGAACAATACTCTCTTCTATTTGCTCCTCTAGATAAATCCTTTTAAATGTTTAATGTTATATAGAGGGAATAGGTAATGTGAAAGAGTAACAGAAATGGTTCAGTGTGATCACAGAACTAGATGAGTTTCACTTTATTAGTCTACAAATATTATTCATCCTCAGTGTGCGTATATCCAGATGATCTCCCTCATTTGAATGAAGTTAACAATGAGTTATTGGAAAATGGTTGTAGCTTGATTAAGTTTTGATTGGATTTTGTTGAAAAAATAATTTAATAGCTGATCATGAATAATCATAATTTATAGCTGAATCATTGTTTAGACAAATGCACTACCGTTTTTTTTTTTTCAATGGTTTATGAAATTCATAATGTTGCAATAATGAGACACAATTTCTCATAATTAGTCTTTGTGAAGTCTTTATAATTATATTGAAGACTAAAATTTTACCGTTTAATGTTATTTTTTTGTATTATTTTTCTTTATTCATTTTCATCATAATTTCATAATATGTTGTATATGTGTGCTGAAGAGAGATCTGGGATGAGCTATGTTTTGCTTAGAGGTATGTGTGCAATGCAACGTTCACTGAGCAGAGATGTTCCACTGATGATGATACTTCAAGTTCGTTACAAGGAAAGGAATGTTTCAACTGATGCCAATGTACCACTAATGTATACACAGAGGGATAGTACCATGTGTCATGTGTAAGCACGAGGTATACGTTCCATTTTAAACATAAGCAACATGTTTTTTCTACCTTACAAGGAAGTTGCAAGTCCCAGAGTGGTGTATATAAGCTCAATCCTTACTGTACCACCCCAGAGAAACAAAAAGGCATGACGAGGTGAGAGGAAGGAGAAACACAGAGGCATGAGGGGATGAGAGAAAGGAGAAACATGAGGGGGTGAGGGAGGAGAAACACAGAGAAACCCTTTACAGCTGGCATACTGGGGTGAGAGGAGAGAGAAGTGGAGAACAGAGAAATCTGGAATGAAGACCACCTCGCCTGTATAGCCTTTCTCTCTGTCTGACACATGTATACAAATAATAAATAAGGGATCTCTTGGCAAAGTAACTGGGGTAGCTTCCGTGATTCAACAATAACTGGGGAAAGCATGATTTTCAAATCTACAATTTAATGGGATAATTGCACACAGAGTAAACACTCCAGCTGTGGTGCAGTGAATTAACCATCAATGTTAATAAGTGATGAGTTCAGTGCTGTGTGTTGGCGGAGGTGGAGAGAAACGAACAGACAGAAAGAAGAGCTAGAGACACATTGCTGGATGAAAAACGTGAATAGGGAGACACTCAGTGGTGGAGATCTGATAATACTGAAATATGAGATTCAAGCTTTATTGGCATGGTACAAAAATACAACCTTATATACAAACATGCATTTATTACAATCATAATAATTATAAAAACTAAAATGGTAGATGATGATGATAATAATATGACAATGTGTTAGCTGCTGTTTTAAGGAAGAAGAAAATCATCATGTCAGACAAATAATAAACACCTGAAAGAATGTTATTTACATATTTAGTCAGTTAAACCTCTCAGTACATAAAGTGCAGCTGATTTGTAGAGAATGTGATTTTCATTTTTATTTTTCTGTTAATCTGTCTATATCCAATTCTTTTATCTACAATTCTAGCTATTTAAAACATAAAACCTTCAAACTTAAAGCTGTTGTCACAAATCAGCACAATACAAACAGGTAAATTGCAAGGATGTTTATTTGCACAAAGGACAGTCACGGCAGGTAAGTTTGATAAGTAGAGAATTACTCTTGCAGAGTTTATGGATGTGATGGATCTGACAAAGTCTCTTATCTGTTTCAGGTTGCAGATGACTGGATGAGGTTTGACGATCGGAAGCAAGCTAGCAGAAGAAGACGGTGGATCCGAAGAACAGGCTGACGGCAGGTAAGTAGCTGAAGAAGGTAAGTTGGGTCTTTGCATGAGAGAGTCAGAATGTTGAGTAGGTTTCAACGAGACCTGACAAAGGACTGAGGGAACTGATGGTGAATATAAGGAGTGAGGGAAGTGGCAGGAGATTGATGACAGGTGACGAAGACAGATGCAGGTGATCAGTATTCCGGGGATGCAGATCGGGTGGGCGGAGTGTAGAGAGCTGGCGCTGACGCTGATGTATCTGTGACAGTACCCCCTCCTCCACGGCCAGCTCCTGAGGGCGGAAATTACCGACGACGGGGACGACAACGACCTCTCGGCGACGGACGATTGGGGTTAGCTGAGTGAAAGTCCTGTAAGAGTGTGGGATCGAGGATGTCGTCACGGTGAACCCAGCATCTCTCCTCAGGACCAAAACCTTCCCAGTCCACAAGATATTCCAGTTGGCCGCCCCGTCGTCGAGAGTCGAGAATGTCCTGGACACAGTAGATGTTCTCGACGTCGGGATCCACTGGAGGAGGAGGTATGTCATCAGCGCCAGACTCTGTGGGAGGAGGAAGAAGAGGATCAGTGTACGGTTTTAACAGGGAAACATGGAATGAAGGTGAGATGCGGTAGTGAGTGGGGAGTGATAACCGGTAGGTGACATCGTTGATCTGCCTCTGTATCGCGAACGGACCAATGTACTTGGGACTTAGCTTGCGACAGGGCTGTCGGAGACGGATATCCCTGGTTGAGAGCCAGACCTTTTGCCCAGGTTGGTATAATGGAGTAGCTGATCTTCTAGCGTCGGCCTGGCTCTTGTGTCTCCGAACAGCCCTTTGCAGATGGACGTGTGCTGAGTCCCAGACCCTCTCGCTTTCCTGGAACCAATGATGGACTGCTGGAACATCGGAAGGCTCACCTGACCAGGGGAACAGAGGCGGCTGGAAGCCGAGTATGCACTGGAAAGGCGTGAGACCCGTGGTTGATTGTTGAAGGGGGTTTTGTGCATACTCGGCCCAGGGTAGATACCTGCTCCAGCAGTCTTGATGATCATGGCAATATGACCGCAGGTATCTCCCGATTTCTTGTATTTTCCGCTCAGTCTGGCCGTTGGACTGGGGGTGATATCCAGACGTTAGGCTGACTGAGACTCCCAGAAGGTTGAAGAATGCTTTCCATACTCTGGAGATGAATTGTGGACCCCGGTCTGATACGATGTCCTCTAGTATTCCAAAATGTCGAAATATCTGGGTGAACAGAGCTTCAGCCGTTTCAAAGGCTGTAGGTAGACCGGGCAGAGGAATAAGTTTACAGGCTTTTGAAAACCGATCGACGACGACTAGTACACAAGTGTGAGAGTCAGAGGAAGGAAGGTCCGTGATGAAATCTACCCCTAGATGAGACCAAGGCCTGGTGGGTACTGGAAGGGGCACCAGCTTTCCTTCTGGAAGACGTCGAGGAACCTTGGCCATGGCACAGACTGAGCAGCTCTTCACGAATCGGGAGACATCCTGGGTCATATTGGGCCACCAGTACCGTTGTTGTACAAGCGAGAGGGTCTGTTGGCTGCCTGGGTGTCCAGAGCCCGGAGATGTATGGATGGAGTCCATGAGGGACAGACGCAGGCGAGTGGGTATGTAAGTCCGTCCCTCAGGACCTCCCGGCGGAGCAGGTTCTGTACGGGTAGCATCAGCAATGTGATCGTCTAAGCTCCACTGGATGGGACTGACAATCATGGATGGAGGGAGTATGGATTCCGGAGTTGAACTGACGATATCGGGTTGGTGCAGACGAGAAAGAGAGTCGGCTTTGACATTCTTGTCCCCAGGACGATAAGTAACTTTGAAGTTGAAACGTGTGAAGAACAAGGACCAGCGGGCTTGTCGAGTGTTGAGTCTTTTGGCCTCACGGAGGTATTCCAGGTTGCGGTGATCAGTGATGACCTCAAGGGGTGTTGGGCTCCCTCCAGCCAGTGTCTCCATTCTTCAAGTGCTAGCTTGATCGCCAGCAGTTCCCGGTTGCCGATGTCATAATTCTGCTCCGCTGGGGACATCTTCTTAGAGAAGAAGGCACATGGATGGAGTCGAGGAGGCTCCCCCTGTCGCTGCGACAGAACCGCTCCTACCCCGGTGCGTGATGCATCCACCTCGACGAGAAATGGCAGATCTGGATTTGGATGGACGAGGGTAGAAGCGGAACCAAACGAGAGTTTCAGCTTCTCAAAGGCTTGTTGAGCTTCGGTGGTCCAGGACAGAGACTTGGCCCCTTTTTTCAGAAGAGAGGTGATGGGTGCGCTGATCTGACTGTAACCTTTTATGAATCTGCGGTAGAAGTTCGCAAACCCCAGGAAACGCTGAAGTTCCTTTAAGTTGGAGGGTTGTGGCCAGTTGGTGACGGCATCCACCTTCCTCTGGTCCATGGTGATTCCATGAGGAGTAATCACATACCCCAGGAAATGGATAGTACTTTGATGAAACTCACACTTCTCCAATTTCAGATACAAGTGGTGCTTGCGCAGACGATGAAGGACAGACTGGACATGGCGGTGGTGTTCAGACAGGTTAGCGGAGTAAATGAGAATATCGTCTATATAGATGATGACAAATTGATGCAGGAAGTCTCTGAAGATCTCGTTCATGAACCCCTGAAATACTGCGGGAGCGTTGGACAACCCGAAGGGCATGACCCTGTATTCATAGTGGCCTGCAGGGGTGATGAATCCAGTCTTCCACTCGTCTCCCTTTCTGATCCTTATCAAATTATAGGCACTGCGAAGGTCCAGTTTTGTGAATATCTGAGCACCACGGAGTTGTTCCAGGGCAGCTGGAACCAGAGGAAGGGGATACCGATACTTAACTGTGGAGTTATTGAGGGTCCGGTAGTCAATACAGGGGCGCAAGCCTCCGTCCTTCTTGCCTACGAAAAAGCGGCAGGGGACGTGGATGGCCGGATGTAATCTTGACTTAGAGCCTCCTCAATATACTCCTCCATGGCCTTCTGTTCCGGGATGGACAGTGGATAGATCTTACCACGCGGCAGAACCGCCCCAGGCAGCAGGTCGATCGCGCAGTCCCATGGCCGGTGTGGTGGTAGCTTGGTGGCAAGTTGCTTATTGAAGACATCCTGGAACGCCCGGTAGATGGCAGGGATTTCATGGTGTTGATCAGTGGCTGGACTTTCGATGGAGGTCGAACACATAGGAATTTCCCGAACTGAAGAAGAAGATGAGTGACGAGGTTTCTTGACTTGAGTTAGACAGTTGGAAAAGCAGCTGATTCCCCATTGACAAACCTCTCCCGTAGACCAGCAGATATTCGGGGAATGCAGTTCCAGCCACGGGCGTCCCAGGATGATTTCTGCCGTAGAGCCCTCCAGCACCAGAAATGACAAATCCTCTTGATGAAGACAGCCAATTTTCATAGAGATGGTTGGACTGCTGTGACAGATCTTCCCACGACCGAGCGGTTTACCAAGGATGGACCGAACTTGAAGAGTCTGTGGAATGGAACGTTGGCGGGTTTGGAGTTTTTGAAGAGTGGAGAGAGAGATAAAATTTCCTGCGGACCCAGAGTCAATTAACGCTTGCGCTGAAAGAGATCGTTTGAGGTAAGTGATCTGGACTGTAGTATATTTCATTTGAGAGATGGGAGAATGCAGACGAACTGTACTCACCGTCGATCGTGGGGGACGAACTGGACAAGTGATGAGCAGATGCCCAGCGGATCCACAGTAAAGACAGAGATTACTGTTCCTGCGACGCATACGTTCCACAGATGAGAGATGGGTTGAGCTGATATCCATGGGTTCTGGTGCTGAAGGGCTGGCAGTAGTTGCAGGTCGAGGAGGAGGTAGTGCAGGAAGATCGAGCTGACATGCGGTGCGTCGTTGATCCACCCGGATGGAACGTTGAATGAGATTTTCTAACCCAATGATGTCATCATGAATGGTCAGCTGTAAACGAATCTCGGGCTCTAAACCTCGTTCCATCCACTGGACGCGGCCAGGGTGCGAAATTGAAGTGCATATGAGGAAACAGAAGATTGGCCTTGTCTTAAACGAAATAACTGATCATGAATGGTTAGAGCATTGGAGACTGGAGAAAACACTTCCCGGAAATGGCTGATGAAATTGTTAAGTGTTTGAGTTACACTACCTTTTGCGTCCCAAAGCGCACGTGCCCAAAGCAGAGCGCGTCCAGTGAGAAGAGAGATGAGAAAAGCGACCTTCGCTCTCTCAGTGGAAAATAGAGAAGCATTCATTTCCATGTACAGCTCGAATTGAAGTAAAAATCCGCTGCACTCCCCCTCCTCGCCTGAGAATGGCGCTGGCCGGACCATGGGACTGACAGAGGCAGATGAAGAAGAATGGATGACGGGTGGTGGTGGAATGACCTGTGAAACATCGGCGTTCGGGATGGGGATTTCCTCTTCGCCGTGAACTGTAGGTTCGTGCATGTTCGGTCAGGTCTTCTGTCACAAATCAGCACAATACAAACAGGTAAATTGCAAGGATGTTTATTTGCACAAAGGACAGTCACAGCAGGTAAGTTTGATAAGTAGAGAATTACTCTTGCAGAGTTTATGGATGTGATGGATCTGACAAATTCTCTTCTCTGTTTCAGGTTGCAGATGACTGGATGAGGTTTGACGATCGGAAGCAAGCTAGCAGAAGAAGACGGTGGATCCGAAGAACAGGCTGACAGCATGTAAGTAGCTGAAGAAGGTAGACAGGTGACGAAGACAGGTGCACGTGATCAGTATTCCGGGGATGCAGATCGGGTGGGCGGAGTGTAGAGAGCTGGCGCTGACGCTGATGTATCTGTGACAGCTGTTAAAACTACTTCAAACTCACTGCTTTCTCAAGCCAACATCAAAGTTTGTATACAAACTTTTCAATCCATACTGATTAGTCTTTTTTTTTTTTTTTTTATTACAGTAATTTATTTCTGTCTAAACCAAAAGAAACTTACCGTAAATTAATGGTTCCTGCAATAATGTGTTTAATTACCCACCATATTCCTACCTAAAGTTAACATCTGCGCTGGACAAAATATTTAGCACTGCCTTTTATGCTTAACTTGAACAAGAATATAATTATTCGACCTAAAATATGAAATAAATGTCATAGAAAACATTCAATTTAACTTTCTCATACATGTCGACAGATTGTTACAACTCTAATTTTATGTTTTAAAACAAATTAGAAGTAAACGGTTTGTGTTTCTTGAAAATCATTGCTTCATTTAATGTTTTGCAAGATAGAACCTTATAATTCCATTCGGATAGTGATTTTTAGAATTAGAAGGTTCTATCTGCATTTGACCTGTTCCAAAAATCTCCATTTACAAATTCGAGAGGGTTTTATATGGTACATTTAGAATACATTTGGGGTCTCTGTCATTTTCATGTATGAAAGAGACTTGTTCACCATATATTTTTTTGCTATAATCAAAACCGCTCAGAACTCAGATAGAACCATATAATTCCAAGGTGGCGAATTGACTCTTTGAAAGAAACCTTTCTTGACTGTGAAGATTGCTTCGTTCGTTTGTTTGTTCCCTTTTAATTAAAGTTACAACATGTAAGATTTTTTAAATAAAATATTCAAAAACCACTTGCACAGTGTGAAATATTTCACACAGTTGTATACTTACATTATCCCAAAAGTTCCCAAGGATCTGTAAATCCAGAGAAATTACAGTTTTAAATAATGACTCATTCCTTATCATTATCGCAAATCAATGACGTAATATCCGCTCTATCCTCGGTTTCCGCTTGTAGAAACCATAGATATAATACACTGATGCCTCATTAGCGGCTGATTCAATGTATTTGTATATCTATGATACAATATCTTGCACGCCGCTGTTGTGTCATTCAGTCATCATTGTTCACGATTATTGATTGGGAAGTACAGAAAATCCCCCAAAAAACGTAAACATAGATCAACTGAGGCAAACAGGCTTTGGGACAAACGAAGAAATAAAACAAGGATCAATATCGGCGTACCATTTTCGAGATGGAGAGAGCTTCACGACCAACTTGGGGCCTTTTAGGTCAGTAGCAATACTTTGCAAGTATTATATACTTTACATGCTATTGCAGTATTTTCAAAATGTTTATTGGAGTTTGATCATATTGTGAAACATTTAGTGGAATTATATGCCTAATCTTGACCTAAAAGGGTCAACAGTTCACCGAATATTAACATGATAGATCGCATCTATCTGTCAGATTTCAGACTTTGTCTTGTGTGTGTGTGTGTGTTTTATTCTTTCTTGGATTTTAAACAACCATAAGACTTTACCATAAGACATACGATTTTCTCCATCCATTAACTGATAAGGCAGCTGGGGTCTTAAATTTGAATTTTGAATTTGACCTTTGGATCTGGCATCCAAAACCATTTAAAAAGTATTTGCTAGTGCAGATTCAGGCCTTTTGGTACCTCAAATTATGAGGCAGAATATCACTAGTTAAAATCAATTATGTTTAACAGTAAGCATCAAAGGAGTTGAGTAGAGTTTTAGCTGGTTAGTTATTGCTATGTGAGCCCCTGCTGGTAGATGTCATAACTACACCATCATTGAGGTCTCCGGACAGCCATCAAATGTACAGATGGTGGTCAACCAGAATGCCTATTACCGCCGCGCCAGCCGCCGCGGCGAAATTACCGCGGCGAAAATAAACCAGCCGCATTTCAAAGTCGTTCCCGAAATGACCGCCAGGTGGCGCAAAGGGACATTGTGCAAAACAGCAGCAATTGCCGTATTTTAAAATGTAAGTGGGTTAAATAATAGGCATATTTTTCATTTATATAAATAGGCCTATTAGGCTACAACAGAATAGAACCAAAGATAGAATCAATTTTACAGCTGAAAAAATAGAATCAAAAGTTAAAAATAGAGACGATGTTAGGAGCAATGACGCTGAATATTTTTACTATTCTATTGAGGAATTAGATAAACGAAGAGCTCTCGTGAGCGATACAATTTATAGTGATTTCAAAAGCAGTCCTTAAAAAAAAAAAAAATTACATGGAGTAGTGTGGCATAATTTTTGAGAGATTACGCGGAACACGTTTTAGTTAAGATCCTGGTTTCAATGCCCTTAATGTATATAGGCTAGGCTTTAAAAAAAAATCACAACTCGTTTTGAGATTGTTTTGAATTAAACATTGAAGTTTAAAATGTAGTGTTTTGGCACACCAGGCCGAGTGGCGTTACGCATTGTTCAAAAATCAGGTTTTATTCTGGCATGTTGAATTGGCGTTAATATTTTTTATTTTTTTTTATTAGATTTAGATTTTAGGTTTTGTTAGATTTATTTTTCTCATAACAGCTAAAATAACTTAATATATGCCTTGTCTTCATATGATTTTTATCAATGAACTAGTGTTTTCTGACAGTGTCGACTGCAAAGATGAAGTTGACGATCGCCATATTTGTAGTGAACGCACCTAGAGAGAAATGCACAAAGACATAATCAGAGAGTAGCCTTTTTCTTTTTCGTTTTGAATTATTTCGTTTGAAGACATTTCAAGCTTTGTGTATTTGATGTATTTATCATGTCTGTGTGAGGCATACGCTGAGTTTCGTTAAATTAGGAGGATGAGATGCGCTCCAGCTGACGTGCAATGCAAGTGACCTCACGGGCGCCTCTATGATTAGTGTCTGTTTGCTTCTCTTATTGAATCCAGACAATTGGGTGATGAAAAAATGATTAAAATTAAGATACAATTTATAGAAAACGAAATTCACTTTAAAAAAAGGTTTCTACTAAACAAAACTTAATGAAGTGGTCAAAATCATGTCTGACCCACTCCATATCCATCTCTCGATATAATGCATCTTATCTTACTCATGCTGTTCACTTTTCATATTCAACATAGATTGAAAAAACAACATTATAATATTTTAACAAATATGATACTAAATGAGATTATTTAATGTCTACAACAGTAGGCATATAGACTCTATTTGTACAAATTGCTGCACGTTAATGTAATTAAATGAAACCTTGTAACGAATTCACACTGTAGGGTAGACTGTGTACAGTTGAGACACCTTAAATAACCTGCGTTCGCAGCAAGCACAAGTTGTGATTTTTGCTGTGCACTTGCATATTAGTGTCAGCTGGGAAGGAAATATAGAGACCAGACCTCTTGGAACTTTAATTGAATACATAGCGTTGGTAAAGCATACTGAAATTACATCCCTACAAATGTATTAGGCCCTACTGAAAATAAATGTATCGAATTTAAGCAAAGTAGCCTAAATGTTAAGACTGTAAGCCCTTTGCTTTTTACGTAGCCTAAAGGACTCTTATAGCCGACTTTGGGTTAATTTAATTTGTAGAGGATTTTTTAACTCAAACATTAACACTGAAATAAATTAAACTAAATTATTGTAATTTTTGGCACACCACGACGAGTGGCGCTATGCATTGTTCTAAAGCCAGGTTTTATTCTGGCATGTTGAATTAGCTGTATTGCTTCCTGTTTCGAATGCGCATGCGTCGCGTCTGAGCGCGTTGTTGTCTTTGGAGCTCCATCGATTGATTTATAATTCTTGATTTCTCTTTAAACTCACTTACAACGAACATTTTCTACTTTTCCTCACCTCATAGTTATAACGCGGATTGTTGAGCAGACGCGTCTCAAGCCTTGTGATCCAACGCTGGATACTCTTATAGGTTACGTCCGTGGATCACGGCTGAACGCGTCTTCTCCGCACTCATTTAAGTTACAAACAAACATTTTTCACCTATCGTGCGTCTACTCTACACCCGTACCACTGAAAAGACGGATTATATCCAAGACTTAAGCCATAAATTAGTATTAATATTGATAGCACCACTGGTAGCGTCGTTGCTAACTTAACTTACTGTCCATCTGTTAAAATGGCGAATATATCAAATGTAAGTAGTCTACCTTTTGGTGCAGGTGAGGACACATTTGAGCTGCACGCGGTGCAGTCTGAGCTGGAAGCTGTTGAGAAACAGATCCACGACCTTTTAGTAAGAAAAGCCGAGCTGATAGACCGGCGTTTGGCTCTCGAAACATCGCGCGCCGAGGCACACAAATCAGAGATTAATGTTACTAACCCGCTGACTCCGACCTCGTCTACTCCGTGCGTTCCTCAACATCGGTCCCGAACGTCGAGGTCGCGATCAGCCATGGTCTCGTTCACTCCGGCTCCAACATGCCATCACGAAGCCTGGATTTTTCCGCAGCGGAAGTCGCGAGTCAGGTCTAGACCAAGAAAACTCTCTCCGACCCTCCCGGTTTTCGAGATATCCACACAAAACCGCTTCTCCCCTCTTCGCGAAACAGAACGCGATGCTGTGATCATCGGCGATTCCATCGTTCGACACGTACACGTTACGTTAAATAAAAGTAAGGTGCATAGTCACTGCTTTCCTGGTGCTCGTGTTTCCGAAGTCGCTGCTCACGTTCCCGAGATTCTGAACGAGCGCGTCGGAACCGTTGTCCTGCACGCGGGAGGGGCCGACATCAGACTGCGCCAGACGGAAGTTTTGAAGAAAGACTTCAGGAATCTGATCGATACGGTACGCAGCACATCGCCTGATATAACGATTATTGTGTCAGGACCGCTTCCCACGTACCGACTAGGTCATGAAAAGTTTAGTAGATTATTTGCGCTTAATGAATGGTTAATGTCATGGTGCAATGAGCAGAAACTTCTCTTTGTAAATAATTGGAATCTGTTTTGGGAGCGTCCTAGGCTTTACCGTGCTGATGGCTTACACCCAAACAGATTCGGATCGGATCTTCTGTCAGATAACATCTCCAAAATGTTAAATACCTTTTGACTAGTAAACAAAAGTCCAAATCATAGTCTCTGCTGCACCAATTTAACTGATATAAATAGTGTAGAACATTGCATAGAAACTGTGTCTATTCCTCGTTTAGTGAGATCAAATCATAAATCTACTGCAGGATCTAGAAAAAATCTAATTGTTATTAAACCAGAAAATGTTGCTATTGGTAATCAAAAACAATTTTTAAAGCTAGGTCTTTTAAACATTAGATCACTCACACCTAAGGCAGTTATTGTAAATGAAATAGTCACTGATAATAGCTTCGATGTACTTTGCCTTACTGAAACCTGGCTTAAACCAAATGATTATTTCGGTTTAAATGAGTCTACTCCATCAGGATACTCCTATAAGCACGAGCCCCGTCTGAATGGTCGTGGCGGCGGTGTTGCAACAATCTATAGAGATTTTCTCAATGTTACTCAGAAAACGGGTTATAAGTTTATTTCATTTGAAGTACTTGTACTAAATGTTACGCTCTTAGATGATAGAAAAACATCCCTATTATCTCTAGCCTTGGCTACCGTATATAGACCGCCTGGGCCTTACGCTGATTTCCTAAAAGAGTTTGCAGATTTTCTCTCAGACCTATTAGTTAACTTCGATAAAGCATTAATTGTTGGAGACTTTAATATCCATGTAGATAATCAAAATGATGCGTTAGGGGCTGCGTTTACTGATTTATTAAACTCCTTTGGGGTCAAGCAAAACATTACCGGACCGACTCATCGATTTAATCATACACTCGATTTAATTATATCACATGGAACCGATCCAACCGATATAGATATCATTCCACAAAGTGACGATGTCACTGACCATTACATGGTAACTTGCATATTACGTACTCCTGTAATATATCATGCTGCGCCGCGTTATCGATTAGGCAGAACAATCCTTCCATCCACCATAGATAATTTTTCAAACAGCTTATCGGATCTGTCTCAGCTGCTCAGTGAACCCAAACAAACAGATGAACTTGAGGAATTAACTAGCACTATGAGCACCATTCTCTCTGGATCATTGGATTTTGTTGCGCCCATTAGATTAAAAAAGGTCAGAGAGAAAAGTAAAGCACCATGGTACAACAGTACTACGCGTGTTCTAAAGAGAGAAACCCGTAATTTAGAGCGTAAATGGAAACAAACCAACTTAGAGGTCTTTAGAATCGCATGGAAAGACAGTATGTCACGTTATAAAAAGGCCCTAAAAGCGGCCAGGGCTGAGCATCTACGCAAACTAATAGAAAACAACCATAACAATCCTAAGTTCTTATTTAACACCGTGGCGAGACTAACAAATAAACAGATGTCTCCTGAACAAAGTATTCCATTACAGTTTAGTAGTAATGATTTCATGAAGTTCTTCACTGAGAAAATAGAAAACATCAGAACCACAATTGTAAACGTTCAATCCTCAATCGCGCCTTATAATTCAGCCTCAATTATCACGCCGCAAGAACAATTACAGTGCTTTTCAACTATAGAACAAAAAGAGTTAAATAAATTTATCATTTCCTCTAAAACAACAACATGTTTATTAGATCCCATACCAACTAAACTATTGAAAGAAGTGTTACCTGTAGTGGAAGAGCCTCTCCTCAATATTATTAACTCGTCTTTATCTTTAGGTCATGTTCCAAGAACATTTAAATTGGCAGTTATAAAACCTCTCATTAAGAAACCACAATTAGATCCGAATAATCTAGTAAATTATAGACCCATTTCAAATCTACCTTTTATGTCTAAAATACTAGAAAAAGTTGTGTCCGCTCAACTGGGCTCTTTCTTACAAGAAAATGACACCTATGAAAAGTTTCAGTCTGGATTCAGGCCGCATCATAGCACTGAAACTGCGCTCGTTAAAATCACAAATGATTTACTTTTAGCTTCTGACCAAGGCTGTATCTCAATATTAGTTTTACTTGATCTTAGTGCTGCGTTCGATACTATAGATCATACAATACTCTTAGATCGACTACAAAATTATACTGGTGTTCAAGGACAAGCATTAAGCTGGTTTAGATCGTATTTATCTGACCGCTACCATTTTGTTTATTTAAATGGAGAAAAATCTATCATAACTCCAGTAAACTATGGAGTGCCGCAGGGATCTGTGTTAGGCCCTCTATTATTCTCAATATATATGCTGCCACTTGGAAATATTATAAGGAAACATGGAATTAGTTTCCATTGTTATGCTGATGACACTCAAATCTATATTTCATCACGGCCAGATGAAAACGCTAAATTATCCAAATTGACAGAGTGTGTTAAAGATATAAAAGATTGGATGACGCATAATTTTCTTTTATTAAATCCAGACAAGACAGAGGTACTACTTATCGGTTCAAAAAACCACCCACAAAACCTCTCACAATACAACTTTAACATAGTAGGATGTCCTGTTACTTCATCCTCTACAGTAAAAGACCTGGGTATTATATTAGACTGCAACCTGTCTTTTGAAAATCATATTTCATATGTTACAAGAACAGCCTTTTTCCACCTTAGAAACATTGCTAAGCTACGTAATATGCTATCAGTTTCTGACGCAGAAAAGTTAGTTCATGCATTCATGACCTCGAGACTAGATTACTGTAATGCGTTATTAGCCGGTTGTCCTGCATCCTTAATAAACAAGCTACAGTTAGTCCAAAATGCCGCCGCTAGAGTTCTAACTAGATCAAGAAAATATGATCATATAACACCGATTTTATCATCCCTACATTGGTTACCTATAAAGTCCCGTATTAATTACAAGGTATTGCTACTGACTTATAGAGCCCTAAACGGCTTAGCTCCAGTCTATTTAACCAATCTTCTATCGCCCTATAATCCATCGCGCTCTTTAAGATCACTAAATTCGAGGCTTTTGGTCATACCTAGGATATCCAGATCCACCAAAGGAGGGAGAGCATTTTCACATTTAGCACCAAAACTCTGGAATAGTCTTCCGGATACTGTTCGTTGCTCAGACTCACTCTCCCAGTTTAAAACTAGATTAAAGACGCATCTCTTCAGCCAGGCATTCATATAATACTTTTAATCCTACAGTTAAATCCGACCTCTAGTTCATAAACGCCAGAGGAGAACTGGCCCCCGACTGAGCCCGGGTTCTCCCAAGGTTTTTTTTTTCTCCATTAGGTCACCTGATGGAGTTTTTCGGTTCCTTGCCACTGTTGCCTTTGGCTTGCTCAGTTGGGGATATTTGGGGATATTTAATTGAATTAATCAATCAACGATACTATTGATCAGCATTACCGAACGTAGACGTTCCACTAGAAACAAACATTGATGTATTGCTCTAATTTATTACTGTGAAGCTGCTTTGATACAACCTGTGTTGTGAAAAGCGCTATATAAATAAACTTGACTTGACTTGACTTGACTTCAACAAATGCGGCGGCGCGTTCATTTGAATGAAGAGCGTTTCTCGCTCGTGCGAGCGAACACACACTGGAACGTTAGGCCGTATCGCAACGAGTGAATAGTGGCCGAGTGGTTGAACGTACGTTACGATCATTTAGATGACACGGGTTCGAATCCCGAACTAACTTGGACTACTGGTGTTTTTATATTAGCCTATTAATGCATTTTATAGTCTATTGTTGATGCAGAGAGATTTGTCTTCTAAAACATTTTTTTTTTGCCTATTTACAAAATAAAATCGCCATGCATTTCCATTTTACACTAAGGAACAAATATTATACAATGACTTTACTTCTGTAGCCTATAATAATTCATATATATGACGTTTAAACGACAAACAATAAAATCAGAACCAGTATTCTGTTGCGTTCATGGTTCCAGTGGCAGTAATGCATCCACGGCTTTTCAAAATGTCTCAAAGCGTTTTGAGATTGTTTTGAATTAAATATTGAAGTTTATAATTTGTTTGGCACGACGAGTGGCAAACTCTTTGTTTTGTTTTGCAAACTCAGCTAGCCTGTGGGGGGTTTGGAGAAGGCAATACTTTGCTTTATCGTGGGGGTGCAGGACAGAGGTGTTAATGTTCCGTCTTTCATATGGAGAGTGTCGGAGCCAGCCTGATGAGGCAAAGGCAAAATCCTTTTAAGGATTAATCTCAAAATCTCCAAAAGTCCATAGCCTATGTACAGTAGGCCCTATATCTTATTAAATTATATATTGTAGTTTTATTGATTGTATAGGTTTTCCACAAACAATTTAAATTTAGCAGATACAGAGCTCTTTTATTGGCGACCCACCTCGTTTTATTGTGAGGTGAATTCAGCAAGGCATGTTGTATCTTTGAAGGAACAAAAGCTATTTGTTACAGTTTTTTCTTTCGTGATTTGTGTGGATGACACACAGCGACATATACAGTATTATCAGCTGTATGGTGTTTTTTTACGCTGAAATGCTTAATTTCGAGAAAGACCCGCCGCGCGCAGTGAGGGAGACCAAACTTACAAAAAAAATATCCATCGCGAGAGAGGCAAAGAAAAACGCCTGTTCTTAATTTATGTTGCTTTGAACTTTTTCCGTTTTGTACCGTTTTAATTTTTTAATTTAGCTGCAATTTCTTTGACAATAGAAATTTAAAATGTTGCAAGAATAGGCCTAAGATTCTGTGTTTCTTATTTTGCATCACAAAGGGAATAAACTCTATCGATGCAACCCTGTTTAAATAAATAAACTGTCCCGACACTTTATTCATATCTTAAAATGTGCGATGGGTTTTCAAACTTAATTAATTTTATTTTTCTTTTACATTTTCATTGTTTATTTTTTAATTGAAAGCAATACTGTATTGAAAGTATTTTTCTGATTTGTTCGATCTGTTTTGAAAAATGTCTTCCGTTGATATGGCCGGGTATCACTGTCAGTCATCTCAATCTCGTGAATGATTCACACACACACACAAAAATTATTTAGCAGATTAAAGACGAATCATCTTCATTTTCTGGTGCAATCGGCTGACAGTCTTCCTTCATCAGATGTGTCGTCTTTGCAGCGGGAATGTAGCAAATTTATGTTGTAATGTACAATTGATAATTAAACAAGATGATTGACTTTTATAAACAGATGCATATTTAAGCATCAAGAACGGAAAAACATAAACACTGTCGGCTACACTGAGATTCGATCTCAGATCGTTTGAAGCTCCGAGAGGCTATTGATAATGCTTTGACCACAGAGCTACCTTCTGAATCGCCAACGTCTACTATTTTCTCTGTTTTAAAAGTTTGTAACATGTAAGGCTATTTAGTTCTGAATATAACAAAGAATGCTTAAATCGACTACATCGGTTAGGAGCTGCAAGTCCTGAAAATGTTTTAATTTCACGGTAAATTATTTTAAGTTATTTCACTGTTATGTTTCAGTTAATAAATCTACAAACACATTAAAATAACACGAAGAAAATGACAAGTAACCTATTGACATAGCCTTTCTAAATTATAGAAAAACTGGGCACACAATGTTAACGTGTGTCTACTTTGTTTAAATTTAATGAATTTGAATTCGTTTAACCACAATATTTATCTTGAATTTATCTGTGACCTCAGCTCAAATTACTGCCGCGGCAGATTACGTCATAAAGAGAATAAACTGACACTTTTCAAAGTCTGTGATTACAGCGCCACTCAGCGGTAAAAGGCAGCAAATACACATCCCAATTTTGCCGCCGCGGGAACGGCGGCGGTAAAAGTCTCATTCTGGTTGACCACCATCTGTAGGTGTATATTCTGACAATTACATTTTTTTTTACATAAAATTACATATTCACCCACTATTCATTGTATTAATTGGTTTAGAAAAAAAATCATTCTTATCATTTTTGTTTTTAATTAGTTGGGAGTGTTCCCTATATTTCATTCATTCATAAACTCATTGTCCAATCGATAATTCCTCTTTTCTCAGAGTTTCCTCCGCTGAAACCATTAAGATGCAATCTTGAAAAAATTAAGCAACTCCTCTTTAATTCACAGAACGAGCAACAAAACCAGGGGCACTTTTATCCTGTAAGACACAGGGTGAGGAATAGATATTTAATGTGGAAACACGTCCTCTTGGCCAATGTTAGGAAGGAGATAGAGACAGGCTCTTCTGCCAGTGATGAATGGAGCGTTAAAGAGCAGAGCTGAAAAATGTGCTGTGGGGCTGTCTACTTTTCAGAAGAGGAGATAGTGAGAGGCAGAGGAAGGAAGGAAGGGAGGAGGGATGCAGACATGGAGAGGGGGAGAAGGGCTTGAGAGGGTGTTGTTGATGATGCCGTTAGGAGACTCACACTTCATAAATTACACTGAAGCAGCACCTCTCATACAACAGGGTGATGAACAGGCACTGCCTCTGCTCTCTGCTGGGGAAACTAACTTTATCAATCGTTGACAGCTCACACTTTTTTTTTTTTTTCATTGTCTTTCTGTTTGAAAGTGTGCATGTCTTCTGTGCATCCGTTTTCATGTGTCAGATTCCAGTAGATTCCTTAAAGGGTTAGTTCACCCAAAAATGAAAATTCTGTCAGTAATTACTCACCCTCATGCTGTTCCAACCCCGTAAGACTTTCGTTCATCTTCCGAACACAAATTAAGATATTTTTGATGAAATCTGAGAGCTGGATCACTCCTCCTGCAGGCTTATGGACACTATAACTTGCTGGCCCAGAAAATGTATTAAAGACATTGTTAATATAGTCCAAGTGACTCCAGTGGCTCAATCTTAAGTTTATAAAGCGATGAGAATACTTTTTGTGCGCAAAACAAACAAAAATAACGACTTTATTCAACTTTTCATTTCCTTCTCTATGGACCTCGAGTTTTTTTTACATAGTGTAATAGCGTAGCGCAGGGATCAGCAACTCCGGTCCTGGAGGGCCACTGTCCTGCAGAGTTTAGCTCCAACCCTAATTAAACACACCTGAACAAGGCAATCAGTGTTTTCAGGATTACTAGATAGATACAGGCAGGTGAGTTTTTATCAGGGCTGAAGCTAAACTCTGCAGGACAGTGGCGTCATCACGTATCACACATGACCAGAGTCGCCCAATAGTGAGCCTACGTGGTGACGTGAAACACAGATGCGCTACGCTTAAACACTACGTAAAAAGACTCGAGGTCCAGAGAGAAGGAAATGAAAAGTTGAATAAAGTCGTTATTTTTGTTTGTTTTTGCGCACAAAAAGTATTCTCGTCGCTTTATAAACTTCAGATTGAGCCACTGGAGTCACTTGGACTATATTAACAATGTCTTTAATACATTTTCTGGGCCAGCAAGTTATAGTGTCCATAAGCCTGCAGGAGGAGTGATCCAGCACTCAGATTTCATCCAAAATATCTTAATTTGTGTTCCGAAGATGAACGAAGGTCTTACGGGGTTGGAACAACATGAGGGTGAGTAATTACTGACAGAATTTTCATTTTTGGGTGAACTAACCCTTTAAGAGCGCAATTAAATCTACAAAATTCCAAAATGTTTCCAAAACAAAATGTTTGAAATATACATTTTGGGTGAATAAGGGAACAAAATCAATTTCTGGTTGGCAAATGTAAGTGAAACATGTTGATTGGAAGCTGAACTACACATTTTCAGTGAAAATCACTACAGGATTTTAGTTAATGTCCAAAGAGTGCTGTGATTAGTTTTTTTTTATTTTATTTTATTTGTTTTTTACATATAGAACAAGTATTATCTGAAAGTCTTTTTTATCTGTGTTTCTACATTTTCTTATTTATTTATTTCATTTAATTTCACTTCATTTTTTTAAGCACACATTTTTCTGTGCCTTAGGCATGAACTGAAATGTTGGCTACTAAAAAAGTTTAGCAGTAAAACTTAATTACTAAAATTTAAACGAAGATTTAATATAAACATCTGAAATAATGCCTATTATAGATGGGGCCCAAATGTCTGAGACCTAAAATATGACATTAAAAATGTCATTTAAACCTGTAAAAAAAAAAAAAAAAAAAAAAAAAGTATGCCCTATTTGTAGGTCTTTACTCAAGTAGCCTAAGCAAATATATGCTATTGGTCATGTGACTCTTTGTACCGATGGGATAAGATGTTCTTCTATTGAAGCTCAAGGTGATCTTTGGTTCATTTTAGATCAAAAGGTGGACGAAGCACAGACATTATGAATGACATCAATCCACAATCTGACTTGTGATGCATGCAGCCTGGATTCATAATCACACGTTGGTTCGTTTACCCAGAGGAGAACTATCCCCCGACTGAGCCTGTTTTTTTTTTTTTTTTTTCATTTCTGTCACTGATTGAGTTTGGATTCTTTGCCACTGCCACCTCTGACTTGCTTAGTTGGAGACATAATATTCAGCAATATTATTGATTTGACTGACGTTGAATGAGAATTGAGCTGGACAATGACATCACTGTTTTCTACAAAGACACTTTATAGCTGAATTGAATTCTTTTCATATTTAATTATATTTACACAGTTATTGAATCAAACTGAATTAACACTGAACTCACTTCAGATGAACAATGACAATTTTTTTAGAGCTTCTGTACAGCAGAATTGAACTCTGTTTGCATCATTGCATCATTATTTTCCTGTTTATCCATGTAAAGCTGATTTGAAATAATCTTGTAAAGCACTATATATAAATAAAGGTGACTTGACGTCATGTGACTCTGAAGACTGGAGTAATCATGCTGAAAATTCAACTTTGTTTAAAAATGGTGAACTGTAGTGTATATAAAAAAAAAAAAAAAAACATACAGTAGCATATCACTATCAGTTATATATCATACTTATGAGTTAAATGGACATTTTATGGGTTGGAAATAGGAAAGAGAGTAGTACTGTTTGAGGGAGATGAGATATGAGCATTATTGCATTATATATGGCTCATAACCAGAAGGTTGCTGGTTCAAGGCTCATATAGGCCAACCCGTGAATAAGACAAACAGCCCTTTGCTCTAGGGATGCACGATATATCGGCCACCACATCGGTATCGGCCGATATAGGTTAATTTTTAATGTTTTCGTTATCAGCCCGTTAAGAAAATTTGGTTGATATATTAAAGCCGATAAATAATGGATGATATCTTTCAGCTGAGACACTTCAGATGTACACTGTTTACCATGATGTTATTGAAATGCTTGAAAAATGATTGGAGATCAAGTTAAAAAAAAGTTACAATTTTCACTCAGATTATGAGTATTTTAAAACTAGAATCATATTTGCTATTGGTCACAGACTTTTAGCCCCAATGGATTATATCAACAGATTTTCACATTCCCATTTTCAGTTTTCAACCAGTTTGTCCAGAGTTGTAACTGAACTGATGTCCACTGATTTCATCGTCTTGTATATTTGACGCACTGTTCAGTTCAGCAAGAATTTTCTCTGCAATCCACGTTATGTGTTTTTCTTACTGGCAGGGAGTAGCGTGGATGGAGTCTAAAGGTGCTGGCGCTCTGTCAGAAGCGAGCTCCTGGGGAATGGATAACCATGTACATTAAGTGCTCTGCCAGTCTGTAGTCTCTCGGCTGCACAGCGGTGCTTTTGTTTGATGGGACGTGTCAAGGAGACCACACAACTACACTCTTTGAAACGAGTGATGGAAAATTGAATTCTTCACCATATGTGGCATGCTCTTGCTTTAAATGGACTCTTATTGACGCCTCCGCATGGCGGCCCCTGGTGACTGGTCCTCGGTCTGGGTCGATATTATCAATCAGCATGCCATGCAACCATTTCTCAGGAATTAACAGTACAGTACGACTATAGCTCCGCACAGAGCGCATTCTACTCGCCGTGTAAATCATCCGTTTAATAGTCATTGCATCGCATTGGGCTGTAATTGGATTTCTGCACGGTTACAGTCTCAGTTGACAGAGAATGTTGAGAGTCCATAAAGATTTCAGATGCTGTGACATCTAAAGGCAGGCCCTCTGCAGTGCTGTTCACCCACAACGTCTGTTAATCAATACGAGGAGGCAAAGCCGTCAACAAGAGTGATGGGAAAAATTCAAGCTGCTTACGGTACTGGTCTTTGCTTTTTCGGTTGGACTTTTTCCACTGACGTTAAAAATAAATAAATGTTTTTCACTTTTTTTTTTTTTACACTTGATTCTTTCAATAAAAACCTCAAATATGCAGGTCAAAATGAATTCAAATAAATCATTCTTAACCGAAATTGTAGGTTTCACATTTTTAGAAACTATATCCACATTTGCCACCTTTTTGGTAGATCTCCAAACTCATGGATTTATGACAAAGGCAATTTTACTTTCTTTAAATATTAGAAAAGTGGAAATTGGCACAGAGCATGTTTGTGGAGGGAGTTTGCAAGAGAGACGATGTGCATGCAAGAGGATGCTATGTGTGAGTGTTAGTGTGTATGCGAGAGAGGGCTTCACAATCCAGATACTTTTGAAAACGCATATTTTTCTTTGTTTTGGCCTTCCTTCCACACTGAGATGTTTTTGTCCTGAGAAACATGCACATATCAAGAAGGTAGATCAGTTCAATTTTGAGTTTAAATTGACTAGTTACACCTGTATTTCCAGAGCGGTGCGCTTAGTTAAGCAGTTTTGTAAGTGGGCACACACCGCCTTCGAAAGCTGGCATGATATTTCTCCCTACCTGCGCCAGAATTCAGATGCTCAACAGCTGCGGAAATTATGCTGAAATATATTCCTATATTGGCTTCATGGTAATCATGGAATGAAGCACTGGCAAGTGGAGGCCAGAAACATGGAGTCTGAAATGATGTCTCTGTCTCCTATGGTAAACAAGCCAGCACGCATTCATTAAAGTGCTCTCGGCTGGGCTTCAAATGCGCATTGACCAGCTGGGAACAAATATGAACCATTTCCCTCTATGAACTGATTGCATTTGTTCCAGTTTAGGATTGATTCTTCGTCATGATACCATCAGAGGTTGGGGAGGGAAGAAAAGAAACTGCGTTATCGCAGTAAAATTTATTTGAAGTAAAAAAGAAAATACTTATCTCTTTCTGGCAGATTGAGACTGCAGACAGCAGAACGTACCACCCATGTGGGCGCTTCACTGGAAATGTGATGTTTGTATGTGTATGTGTATGTGTATGTGTGTGATTCAACGGTATGCTACTATTCATTTATCAGCGTTGATGTAGGAATAGTCAGTGACAGCTACCAATACCCTTTAGCAAGCGATACCAGTTTTAACTTGGTATGAAAATAGTGTTTATATTTTTTAAATTGGTTTTTATTTGTACATTTTCAGTTTTCATTTTTTAGTTACAGTCTGAGGGTCGTTAACATGACAATAATGTACAAAACACGTTTTTCCTGCTTTTTCGCGTATAGATGACAACGTTGTCAAAACGATTCCCGTTCACCCTGATCCGTGAAAATGACTAAAAACGCTGTATTATTCTGTCAGGCCATTAGTTGGCGATTTCACTTTGTAAAGAAACACAATGCACCTATAGACTGAACACGCGTGACATCACCATTTTCACAAATTCACGTTTTTGTAGTTTACACAGAGACGATAACAGTTTAGTTATTTTTGTAAAGCCTATTTTAATTTTAATAATTTTTTATTTCAGTTTTAATTTTAATTTTAGTACAAGTTGGCATATTAGCTGAAATATAATATTTCTTTTAATTTGTATTTCTTTCTTTATTTTTTTATTTCAAGATTTTTTAATAGTTTTAGTTTTATTTAACTATGATAACCCTGAGCAATACAACAAAACATGAGGTGGAAGCCATTACCTTAGTTTCACGAGTTCACACTTACTTATAATTTGAAGGGGTAAAGTTTAATGCGTATTTGGCATGCTGTCCGGAGAGAGGGCTCCGAGATCGGAGTTCGGCCCGAACCCAGAGTACTCCCCCCGTATGTAAGGGTTTAGGACTAGAAGCGTGGAGAAGGGGTGGTGGAGGGATGCTGCAAAACTGTCAATGGAATGAGGTGAGACTGCTGAGTACATATACACCTCTTACCATTGATTGCTGAGTGCTCTCCACTTGTGTTAATTATCTGAATGTGCTCCTCCCGAACCTTGTTAATAAAACATCATTTAGGATAAAGAGCGCAATCAAACTGGTTTTCCCTAATATGTTTTAAGGAAGTACTGGTTAAAGATGTTATGGTCAAGCTGATTTAACTGAGTGGATAATTCCCTTTAACTGAAAAGTTCCCAAAATCCCTCTAAACCAGTCAACAGACTAGCTTGACCAGGCTTAGTGACCAGCTGAAATCTACAAACAATCTAAGGATGGTGTAAAATATGTTTTCTTTTTTAGCAGGGGGGATTTATTTACGTCCCAAATTTGGGGTGGGCTCTTTTGCCTTTGGAAGTTATCAGCAAAACCTAAAAACCCACACCAAATCCCAAATATATAGCAATGAGAACCACCCACAACACAGTTTTTTTTTTTTGGTGGCGGTTTTTCATTAGAAAATACAGACATTTTAAATTAGTTTAATTTGTTGGCCTTGTTGTTCCACACCCGCCCCATCATTGCAGTCTGACAGAGCACATGATTGGTCTTCCAGATCGTGATCACTGGCACATAACGCTTAATTGAATATTATCTGAGAAGTGAGAGAGTCTTTGGCCAAGACAGCTGTGGAGGTCTCATGTCAGAGAGGAATATCTGTTTACCTTCGTTTGTATAATTCAAGGGCACATCCCATTTCAGACAGTAAGCATTACACATTTAATTAGACAAGAGGGAGTTCAATTCAGTCAATTAAGCTACTATGAGATAAGAAACTTGACAGCCTTGATGGTGACTGCACTATTTAATATTCAGATAATAATGAAAATGTACATATTTTAATGCACTCGCAGTTATATTGACCCACACGTACAGTCAGGTCTCGGTTAGTCCCAGTCGTCTTCTCATTTTCCCCTGGGTGTTTGATGTTAGGTTAAAGGTCATATTGAACCCTGATGAGAGATTAAACACAATGTGTCATGGATGGTGCCATACATACAAGTGGGTTGATTATATTCAGGTCCAGAGCAATGGCCAGAGATATGAATATCTTGATGGAGCAGCAGCTGTTTCTATTTACCATGATTCATCTGTACATCCACCAAATTGGAAAAGTCTATATCTGTCTTTAAACACATGTAAGTCAATTAAAGGCAGTGTTATTTTAGTATTATTTGTACACTATTATAGTTTTTATGAATATATTGTTCTAATCCTTATATGTTTTCATTTTCATTTGTTTAATTTTAGTCATTTTATTTTTGTGCTTTTGTCATTTTCATTAGTTTTGTTTTATTAGATTTAATTTATTTTTCTTTCAGTTTTAGTTTTAGTTTTAGTTATTTATTTCCAGTTAGTAAATTTACTCCCGTTTTCACAGACGAGGCTTAAGCTAGTCCCAGACTAAAATGCATGTTTGAGCTGATTTAACTGAAAGCAACTTGCACTGACATATCATAAATATGTCAGTGCCATTGTTTTGTCTAAAGATTCACACCAGTAATAGTTTTCTTTTTGTTTTGTTTTTGTTCTAAGCCACATTTATATAAGCTATTAAAGGACTAAACCTGGCTTAAGCTAAGTCATGTCTGTGAAACTGGGCCTTAGTGCTTCAACTTAAATTTAACATTTCTAATATTTAACTTAAATTTAATTTAAGTTGTATTTTTCTTAATTTGTATATTTACCTCAATTAACACATGTTTTTAATAGTATAGGTTAAAGCTCCAATATGTAACAATTTTGTAATAAAATTTCCGAAAATAACTTGCACAGTGTGATATAGTTCCTCCAGTTGTGTACTTACAATATCTCAAAAGTATCCAAAGATTTTTTATTTCAGAGAAATTTCAATTTTAAATAACTGTCCGTCCCGGAAAAGAAATGTCACCTCTCAGTGACGCAATGTCCGCACTATCCTTTTTTTCCGGTGTGGACCATGTGATATTCCACCACACCGGAATATCACATGGTCAAATGCGGAAGTGGTGGTTATAGCGTTATAGCCATAGACTGTATGGTTATAGCTGTTATGGATCACGATTACTCTTTGGCGAGTATTGAAGTGGCAAAAAAACGAAAGCGTCCATATTCGGATACACGCAGACTGTGTGACAAACGGAGGAATAAAACCCGGATAAATATCGGCCAGGCGTTTTCGAGATGGAGAGAGCTGCGCGACAATCTTGGACTTTGCTCTCGCGAGTGTATTGATAGACAGGTAAGCAAATCAATTTTTTTATATTGTACAAGTAACGTAATAGTTACAGTAAAGATGATTTTAATAGATATGAATTACACCACATGCCTGTAATAATATAGCATAACATTACACGTTCCTTGCAGTTCGTTAATTATGATGACATAAAATAATACGATCAGACATACAGGTAATACAAAAACGAATAAATTACCTCATCCGTGATCATGATTCATTAATTCCATTTAGATACATCGCTAGATGGTGAAAACGCATTAAAAACGACATCTCCCATCGTCACCTCCTTCATAGCGTCATCAAGCTTTGCCTTTGTTATTGTTGGAAACTGCGCCCTCTTGTGGTGAAAAAATATTACATATTGGAGCTTCAATGATAATAACCCCGATTTACAGTTATGGTCTGCAATAGGAAGTAATAGAACCTTGTGACAGATTTTCATCAAATTTGTTTTGCCAGAAAAGTCAATTATACATATTGCATATGACATCAAAAACATCTGTACTATTTTTTATGTTCAAATATTATTATTTGTTCACATATTTATAGTGATGTCTTTAACAGAGAAATGCACTATATGTAAATTATTTCTTCATGTAATATAATTATACATTTTGTATCCCCTGTTTTGTTAAATCTGGGTTTGATAGCGTGTTAGGTCATTTTCGAACCAGGAAAAATGAATAAAAATAAAACTTTTATTAAAGGTACACTATGTTGGCCCTCTTGCGGTTAAAATCAAAACTGCATGCCTTTTGCGGTAGAACATTTTGGTTGTGCTTCGGCTCTGTGTGACTGTGCGGATGAATATAGTTAAACTACTGCTCATAAAACATTACTTTATAGGCTTAAGAAATGTAATCAGTTTAGATAGAAATTATTTCAGTATTAGAGAGGTACATATATGACAAAATTATCTGTTTAAAGGTATAGCGGAGGATTTTCTTTTTCTGGGTGGATCATCAAGACTATTGGTCCTCCTAAGTGTCAATCATTCTGGTGATATGTTTACGTAAGGCCGTTGTACGTCGATTCACACGATGGCGTGCGCTCAAAACCCAGGTTGCTCCCACTGATGCCTCAGTCGCGAAGTTTCTACTTGACAGGTAAAGTTTGGCATGCTATTTGGAGAAATCCATTTAAAATCACTGCTAAAGTTAATGTAAGCTATGATTAGCTTGTGCATGCTCTCTCGTGCACACGTTTAATAGGCGTTCCCTCTCGGGAGCAGGTAGAGTGTTGCGCATGTGCATTTTTTCAAAAAGTGGAGAGGGTGGTTCTTTTCTAAAATTCGGGAAAATCCTCTGCTATACATTTATTAAATACTTTATTCACATGTTCACCTGTTGAATAATAAAAATGCCATCTCTGCATCACGTTTACAACATTTCAAATCCCTCACTTCTCGCCATCTCCGAAAGGCCAAGCCGATGTTGATTCTTGTTTTATTACAAGCTCTGTCGCTTTCTCTTTTTGCTTGCAGACTCTCTCTGTTCTGCGTTTTTTTTAAACAGGGTCATTCTTCAGAGGTTCAAGATTTAGCTGCTCCATGTCAAACTTTCTCCCTCATTGCGATATCTAACCTCTACCACTACACACCGGAGCAACTTTTCTCTCTTTACGGATATGAGAGACACACACGGGCGAGTGACGTATGTCTATCCCACCTAGTCTAAAATATAAACACTTATAATAGAAAAACACATACTGGCAGACGGATTGATGACATTGATGATGAAAATAAATAATTGTAAAATAAAAATACATTTTGCTCATAAAAAATAAAATTAAAAAAAGTTACATTGTGTATCTTTAAAATTAGTTGTTTTTGATGCGTGTGATCTAGAAAGAATTTGGAAATTCTGGAAAATTGGAAAGTTTATTTTTTTCAGATATTTAGGGTGCTTTCACACCTGCCTCATTTAGTTCGGTTGAATCACACTAGAGTTTGTTGTCCTCCTTGGTGCGGTTCGTTTGGGCAGGTGTGAATGCAGCAATCGCACTCGGGTGCGCATCAAAAGCGGACCAAACAAGCGTACCACGCAGTTGTCTCTCCATAGTAAAAAGCGGCATGTTGTCTGCCGGATTTTACTCCTCTTTGTTTACTTCTGGGAGTTCTGTTGGAATTTTCCCAGACGTTAATTCTGACCAATCGAAGTGCAGTTATGGAAATACTTTCAAGACACATCTGGCCAACGAGTGATGTGGATGTTGTCACGTGACTGCATTTTGGTTGGTTTCATCAACTCATCAACTGATTCGGACCAAAGAAATCAGTGTGGTGTGAAAAGGAACCAAAACGCCTGAAAAATGATACAAAGTATAATTTTTCTCCCTTGGTCCAGAGAAAATGAACTGAACTACAGCTGTGAAAGCACCCTTAATCTATAAACACTCAGCATGTCCGTTAAAAGCAGAACTTGAATGTTTCCATTGTTTCACTTCTCTTAACGTCCATAAAAACAGGGAGCTTGTCAAACAAAGCATCTGATACAATTCAAAATGTATCTTTCTTCTATCTCTTTGTGCTGACACTGCAATCTAATACTACAGTTTTGCAGATAGACAGAATATAAATTGGAAATTTATGTTGCATTCCTCTTCAGACTCAGGAAAGGCACTTTTTTCCCAACTTCTGAAATGAACTAATGTCATTTGTAGAGCGGGCACTCAAAATTTCAGTCTTACTGCATCCTCGGCAAGTCCACAGCAGCTGAGGAGATGAAATGCAGTATGCCGCCTAAACTTGTTATTGTGGTAAACCACAACAGACACACACCATCAGTGTCCTCTTATCTAGTCCATTAGAAGATTGTTCCTGCTTTCAGTACATGGCACGGCTAAATTGAAGTCTGACACTGTAAATGAGACAAACAGAGCTTACTCGGTTTACTCTTTGTTCTCTCTCTGCAGTTGTTGCATTGTTTCAACGGTACCTGTAAATTGAATCTATTGCTTGTAATTGGCTGCCTTTAGTGTCCATGAAAATAGTTTCATGTGTTCAGCGCTCATTAAAATGAATAGTTCACCCTAAAAAATAAATAATTTGTCATCATGTCATCATTTACTCAACCTCATGTTATTCCAAACCCTTTCATTTTTGTTGCGGAGAAACAAAATGTTCACACTGTGTTTTTTTTTGTGTGTTTTTTTCATAAAATGAAAGTGGATGGTAACCGGTCCATAGAATACACTATTTCCAGGTATTCTGAAGCCATATAACGCTTTAGTTAAAAAAAAAAAAAAAAAAAAAAAAAATGGGTTCATGTTATTTGTTCACAAAAATATTAAACAGCACAACTGTTTTCAACATTGATCATAATAAGAAATGTTTCTTGAGCAGCAAATCATCATATTAGAATGATTTCTGAAGGATCATGTGACACTGAAGACTGGAGTAATGATGCTGAAAATTCAGCTTTGCCACAGTTATAATATTGTAGTAATATTTCAGAATTTATTTTTAATCAAATAAATGGAGATGCAGCATAAGAAACTTATTTCGAAAACAATTATGTATATATATATAGGCCTATCTGACCCCAAACCTTTGAACAGATAGGGTTTATAATAAACACACTCAAATTAAACTTCAAATTAAAAATCTTGTATTTAAAATATTGCTTGACTGCCTTTTGTATGAAAAAGAGCAGCTTGGACATTCTGCTAAATATCTTCTTTTGTGTTACATGCAATAAAAGAAAGACAAGGTTTGAAAGGACATGAGGGTGAGTAACTGTAATTTTTAAAAACAATGTGAACTGTCACTTTAAAGGGTTACACTTTATTTTAAGGTGTCCATGTTACAGTGTAATTATGCATTTAAGTACTGTGTACTAATAATTATCTACATTACTATAGGGGTAATATTGGGATTTGGTTTAGGGTTAGTTGCATGTAATTATGCATCATTTATAGTTATTACTATACAGTTACTACATGTAACGTGTAACAAGGACACTGTAAAATAAAATGTTACTCTTTAAAGTCTCCTAAAGCCATTTATGTTGACTTAACATTTCATGGATGTGATAACAGAAGCACATTTTGCGTGTTTGATTGTCCATCGTGCAGCAGAGGGCAGTAGCAGAGCATAAAAGATTGAACATATCACCTCTTTCTGCTTATCTCACATTCTGGGAAAAAAACATCTTGTCCTGGCAGAGGTGAGGAATGAGACTGTTCAAACATGGATGTCACACTTTTCAAAGTAGCCCATATTTATGATGTCAGCAGGGTGAAAGAACCCCTTTGCTTCTTGTGTTCGACAAAATCAAATGTGTCTGCGGACATTGAATTAAAGAGGGGAGGGGGCTGTTTAGGAGGCTGAGAAAAAAAAAAAAAAAGAAGAAAAATTTGCCTTGATCTCGTCAAAGTGAGGGTTCTGGTGAGTCATAGCTGAACCTTTTAGAAGAGCCGGTGATGCTCGTCAGGAGGTGAGCAGATAACCAAGGGCTGCGTCAGATGAGAATGAATCTAAAGACGAAGTGTAAATTACCCCATCTCTAAAAGAGATGAAAGACAGCACTGGAGAAATCTGAAATTGGAACTTAAAAACAGAAAAGAGGGGGAAAAAGGTGATGAATGGCAAACAGAGATTGACTGTTTCCAGTGCTTCATGCACTGTCAACCCCCCCTGTGGCAGGTGGGCTCATTTCCATAAAACTCTTCTGCCTTCGTCTGACAAGAGAGAAAACATCTAGCACGGCTCCAAAGCAGGACAGAATATCAAGATTCCCAGGATGTCTCGCAGCTATTTCTTTATCGCTGCTTACAATTGCGTGTCGGCACACATAAATCTTTATGAATACATTTGCGGCGATATTTTTCCCCATATATGACATGTCTTATAAATTCACTATATCCTGACAATCATTGTAAACCATCATCCACCATTTTTATGATCAAATTAAGAGCACATAATCAGTTGTCCTGCACTATTTGAATCAATTTTCTGAGGTCACGTGCATACTGGGAATCACAGCTAACAGGGAATGTTCTCTGAGTTTTTGCCAATTCTGGTAAAGCGATGAGCAAGCGTTCTTCCAGTAACCTTAATAAAATGTTCGGTCAAAGTTAGAATGATGTTCTCAAAACGTTAGCATAAAACTGGACATTTTGAATGTTCATAGAACATTCAGAAATAACATTTTCATAACCTAATGGTAACATTAGCAAAATGTTCTTATGGAAGACGAATGACCCTAAAACAATAACTAACCATGTCCATGTTATTTTAATATCACTGAGATTGTGGCAGTACTCAAGTGAAGGGAAAAGTGAATCACTATTAAATTAATCCGACTATGCCCTGGTGGAGCGCCAGGGAAATAACTCCCAATAAGGACACACAGGTAAGGTTTACCATTTGAAGACAGAGATAACGTGAGCAATACATAAATACACTTTATAAAATCACCAGCGCCAATACAATTTATCTCGCTCTCAGGAATCTCCCAACATGACAAAAATAATTCTCCAGGGCCAGGCTTAGTGGGAACAAGGCAAGCCGGCTGCACCTCAGGAGGTCGTCCAAACCCACCTCAAGTAACAACAAATCAGACACCACGCGCCCACACCATAAGGAAGTTTTGTCAGCACACACAGCACACGGTGAAGCACACACTACCGACTGAAGCAGCAACCCAGCGCAAACAAAAAGAAACAAACTCAACTATACTTGCAAACAAAGCTAAATAAAACTGGTAGGCAGCCTGGCGGACGCAATGCTCGTAAGCTAGCAGAAATATCCAAGCTCTAAACCAGCAGCACAGATGCACGTGTGCAAAACATTACTAGAGTAATATATAATATTAAATAAAATATTACTAAAGCTATTCACATCATTACACAGTCAGAGAGAGTGTCAACATACCTTAGAAGAAACGAGAACGAAAACGAAAACGAAAACGCCAAGAAGGGAAGAACCCAGACTTACGAGGAACCGTACACCAGTCAAAATAAGGGTCCTTAAATATTGCGGCTGCTTCCACCTCATTGGTCTGCCAAAAGCCACACTTAACCCAGGCCAATAGGAGGGCAAAATCACTCATCCTGCCTCAAGATACTATTATATTTTTATAAAATTATTTTATTTCAGTTAACGTTTATTTTTTGTATCAGGTATTTCTTTTATAGTTTTAGTTTTCTATAATAACTCTGATGCTAACTTTACCCACATAAGCCTCAAAGATTGTCAGGCATTGAGCAGTACGCCTTTCTCACCTTCCAGTCTCTAAAGAGTCTTTACTAAAGTGGCCTATAGAAGGCACTGTGGCACAAAACTAGTGACTGTCAATCTGTTTATGTTGCCTGAGTGAAATGCATTATCATATTTATATAAAACCACTTTATAAGGTCAGAACAGAGTAATCAGTTATTTATTGCTATTTAAAGCCCTGTATTCATCAGTAATGTTTTTGCTGCTTGTCTCGAGTACATAGAGAATATTGCATATGTCGTGTCCTTCATAATCGATTCGGTAAACAAAACAATATGCTCAAACAGCTGGAGTGACCTGCATCGGGACGCTATTGATTTGTGATTACTGATAACCGATCTGGAGGCAGGACGATATTGACGCATGAGGTGTGACATGTGCCCCCTATTGAGAAACAGATTGATACCCAACTTACCTGGGTCAATGGGTTCCTAATTCATTACAGTCCATTGCTGTCTATACTAATTGAGTCACAGATCACTGATGATAAGGACAGTGTTGTGTACAAAGAAAACAGACGCTTAAGCTTCTGTCTCGCTATATAGTGAGTGATTTGGCTTAATGAGGTCGTACCTAATGCATTTTTCACTGCTCGTTGGCACTATTCTAAACGTCAGTGAAAAACATTAAGCAGTTGTTGATTGTTTTAAAATTGTTACCCCATTTTGGTGCATGAAATGCATCCTAATTTCATGGTGGATCTGTGCTGCCTTTTCAAAATGTGCACTTAGTGGTTCCCCTGGCCCCGCTAATATAAAAAGATTGAAAGGAGACCCTAAAATTTCATCTCGTTGAGAAATTATAATTGTTTTGTGATCTAGCTGTGGGAAACTCGCTGTGAATTTGTACACAGCAGGAGTCTCTATCAGCAGTGGCTGCACTGGCAGATAATCTGTTTCATTTGTGAGGAGAAATATTGTAGTGCTCACAGAGAGCCTGTCTGTATCTGTTTATAACAGAGGACCACACAGAGGTCTAACAAGTATTTCAATGTTTTTAGGTGACAGTCATGCTATTTTTAAGGGAATCAAATTTCAAAATACAATTTTTAATGTGCAAAGATGTCCATGAATAAGATATTTGGTGTAAAAGTGTAAACACTGTGGCACTTTTGACATTTCTGTTTTAAATGCTTTTTTTTTTTTTTTTTGGTTTGTTTGAGTGGTCCGAAATGTTATTTAATTTGAACAAACCCATAATAGACATAAACAAGACCTCAAATCATGCAGCATTTGGAAAAGCACTGTGCTTTTACAAAAGAAAATTCCAGCAAGGATGCATTAAATTGGTTAAGGGAAAGTACAAATATTTAATGATTCATATTTCAAATAAATGCTCTTTGAACTTTCTATTTTCAGCACAACTGTTTTTAACATTGATCAAAACTAAGAAATGTTTCTTGAGTGGCAAATCCTCATATTAAAATGATTTATGAAGAATCATGTGACACTGAAGTCTGGAGTAATGAGGCGGAAAATTCAGCTTTTCCTATAAAAGTAATAAATAACTGTTACGGCTGGCGTGGTAAACAACACACACGAGTGTGAAAATACTCAAGGAAGTCTTTAATATTGATCGCTAGAGACACAAACATAGGACCGCAGGAGAAATACATTAAGCATATCAACCTAAATGTAAACGACAGCCAACACTGAACTGAGGAAACTAAGTGGTTAAATGCAAAGGGAGTAATCAAGGGAGAACAGAACAGGTGTTGAACTAATTACAAACCATGACAACATGTACGTACGAAACCATGTACGATTTCGGAAAGCTGTCCCAGACAAAAGATGACCAATCTGGCAATTTCTGTTACAGTAGTCGTGGCTCCTAAACGCTGGGCGTACAGTGAGAGAGGTTCAAAGATGGCCGTTGTCACCAGCAGTGTCAGAAATTTAGCATGATCATCTCACAGTGCTTTTGCTGCTACAACATACGTCTACTGACTAGCCAATATAAATGCATCATGAAATGGCATATTGATCAAAGCTACATGGCACTTAAACTTTTATCTCAAGCTCCATTTGCATAACAAGTTGGCCTCTTTTCCCTAGCCATGACCACGACCATATTCTCCTCTTTTCTTCAGCACACATAGAGCACAATTGCCAAAGTGTGATTCATCTGGCTCTATCTGTTTACCACTAGAGCATGCTGGTGACGTTTTATTCTTCTATGCTAACTTGCGTCGTAGCCATATGATTCAATAGGTGTCCTACATACATGTCATACCAAAGTTTATTAGATCCAGTGTGATTTGTAATGATCTTATAGGATTTTTTGAAATCGCACTAGGCAAGGCAAAATGGAGACAATGAAAACCAAACTAAAAAAGGCATGCACATAATGACGTTTGAGTATTAAGTTTGTAATATGTCACAATATTACTGTATTAACTGTATTTTTATTTATTTTTTATAAAATCCCAAGCATTTGAATAGCAATGAAACTTCAAAAAAAATAAAAAAAAATAAAAAATGTCCGAGCCACAGAAACCTGAGTATCATAGAAAGCGGATAGTGGCACTTAAAACAGCTTTAATAATCACCTAAACATGCCCTAGAATCCTCCCAGAATACCCTAACACCATTGCAATGCACCAAAAAGTAACTATCTCAGAATACCTTAGCAATCCCATAGCAAAGCCTTAGCAACCAGACAACAACAAATTGAGAATCCATCATGCAAAGTTTTTGCATCGGCAAGCACAGCTCACATTTTCATCAGCAAATGTAAATATCGAGTTATTTTTGCATTTCTGGTGCCGCTAGTGGTGCAGAAATGACACCCTTCACCTTGAAGAAGATGATGCCAAATATAATTACATCAGCATCATCCATCATGCCGCTTCTATAGTTGTAATCCTCTTTTAGCTCATAGAACTGCTCTAATAAATGCCTTGCGTTTCATTTCAATGACCTGGATGATACTTGTGATGAGAAGTGATTGTCATATAGCAGAATTTGAAGAGATACAATAAACTGCACGGTTCAGTTCTGTTTGATTTTTATTCAGGCGGGTCTTTATCTTCCTGCCTTTGTGTCCTCACCTCGTGGAAACTGATCCTAGCATTGGGACTCCGAGGAGCTCGAGTCACCGTGACACGGCGCTCAGCCAGAATCCATATCCACACTACCCCTCCATTTGTCCTCATATCCCACTTGACACTTTCCATGAGAACAAATACATTCTCACCTCTTTGACAATATAAAGGAAAAAACTTACCGCTGCTGCTGGGACCATTAAAGGCTTTAAAGGAATGCTCTATCAATTAGAGATATTGAAAAAAAAAAAAAAAAAGTACAAAGATTTACATCTTGTACATTTAGTTGTGCTATTTAACAAAATTGACCTTTGTTTTTTTGCTTTTTTGTTTCAATTTTTTAGTGAAGTGAATGTGAAGTAGAATTTTAGCCATTAAACAAAACATTTTGTATACCTCATATATATATTACATATATATTATATATGTTATAAAATTACACAACAAATAATTATTTAGTTTATATAGATGATGTTTAGTTGGAAATAATCAAAGATTATTTCATTTTTTTATTTATTTTTATGTCGAACAATCAGCAAAACAAAATTTTAAAACCACAAAATACAACACAAACAGTCAGAATTTAATAACAAACAAAAATCAATAAATCAATCAATAAATCAATCAATAAATAAATAAATCAATAAATAAAAATATAAAAGGATTAGTTCGAGAAGGAGCAGGCGGAAGCGTATTGCTTTTATTGGAGTAGGCTATTTACAAGAATATGGCAAAACAAATCGCATGGCAGTTCGTAACCATTTTACGTTTTGGCGAATTGGTGGCTACTTCGTGCGATCTGATTTGTATGTTCTCGTACAATCTGCTTACGCCCCAAGTATGTTTAGTGGTGGACCTTCATGCTATATTTTTTCTAATAATCATACATTTTTCACGTTGTGCGAAATCATACGAAATCGCCACCTCGTAACATGCTTATTTTTCCTGTGCGATCAGGTTGCGAAAATAATGTTTCAGTACAATTTAATTAAATGTGTTACTTGCCAATGCTTTGTAATTAATTGTGAAATTTACTAGCAATTTCTGAATGAAAATGTAAATCTGCATGTAATGTAGAAGAAATTCAGGACTTCAAATTTGTGGGTGAGTCGAATTTATTTTCTGTGGAAACCTCTGATATGGATTTTCCATTTTGAAACGGGTTGAATAAAGCAGTAATAGACTAGAGTATGCTGGCTCTTTAGATTGCAGATATTTGTCAATGCGTCCAGAAACATTGAACTGAGTGTGTGTATTTAAAATTGACCAAGAGGTCATGGGTCCGCTGATATGGTCGCTGGATAGTGAGGGCCATAAAACACAAGGCTGATATTGATCCATGTGTGCGTGTCAAACCGTTAGTATGTTTCTTGTCACAGGCGGTATATTAGCTGCCATGTCAGTTGCCTTCATTCACACATTTATTGCAAATCTGAAATTGCTGCAGCTTTGGAGTGATTCCAGACACCCAAATGCTATACAGGATCACTGTAATTATCACTCGAGAGCTGTGAGCCCTTTGCTTTTATGCTCCAGGACTTTTAAAGCACAGACAAGATGATCAACAGTCTAATTTACTTTCTCAATTTCACCCATTGAAATTAAATCAACCCAGAGAAACTTGATGTGTAAAAATGACTAGAAAGCTCAATAAGTGGATGTACTAGACTAATACATATCTTATGCCAATCAAGTTAGCCAATCGAGTCAGATGTGGATATTTCCCAGTCTGTCATATTACCATTCTGTGAGTTGATTAAGAAAATAAAGTCTGGCACTAAAAGTGACCTTTTCATATTTGCTAAAACTTTCATTCAGATGTGCTTAACATGACATTACGAAAAGGTCATTGTTAGATTGGAGGCATAAATACCTTTATCCTAGATTTTCAGGAACTTAATGAAAATAACCTTTGTGTTCCTCTGCTTTGAGCTTTAAATTATGAAGCCAGACATTTCTTAAAGAGACAGTGCATCTGTCTGTGTGTGTGTGCGTGACACCGTGTCCTAACTACACGCGACGCAATAAGATTCCAGCGACATGCAGTGTCCACACTAGACGCGACACGACTGTGAGACGCCGCAACTGTGAGACACCACAACGTCAATCAAAAATCACAGCCAATCAGAAGAGCGTGTGGGCGGGGTCTCTCTGTGAAAGCGCACTGCTGTCCCGCACTCGCATTGAAAATGGGTAAGGACATAATCAAATCAATAACAGTATTAAAAATCAAAACATTAACAAAACATACGTGGTGACTAATTTTGTTATGAAGTACAGTTGTTTGTTTGCATAGAATTCACAGTTTGAACGCTATATTATTTGCTTTCAAAATCTGAGGTAAATTATCCATTATATAAAATACTGAGGACTTTTACTTTCTGAACCTGGACTTTACACCTCTGCCAGTGTCATTTTTTTTTTTCCTATGACAATCAGTTTTATTCAATATTGTTCATAGGGAAATTCAGATCCATCTCGTTGCTTTTATTATGGAAGGAAAATTATATTCAAACTCAAATTAAACTATTTTAATACAAAATATTACAATTTAGATTATTGAATACGAAATATTGCATTCATTATTTCCCCCATTTAGGTCTGAGGTTCAGACGAGAGCTCTGGAGGAGGAAGATAGTAGTGGCCTTTCTTTTATTACAGGGGAGGAAGACAAGGATGTGGATGCATCCAATAAATCAAAGAAGAGCAGAGCAAGGGGCCTATCACAACCTAGTGCAGGAACTTTTCCTGGACAAGGCACGTTTTTTAAATTATTTCCGTATGTCCTCCACTGATATGGAGAATGTGTTGTCCTATATTGGGAAGGACCCGATGAAGCAGACCACATCATACTGTGTTCCAGTTGAGCCACAACAACGGCTAACTGTAACATTAAAGCCATATTCAGACAGGACTAGTTTAACATGGAGAGGTGGGGTAAAGTAATAATTACCTGAGCTTCTCTGTGATTTTAGTCCCGTCCGAATGTGCCATCTCAGTAATGATTACGGACAATGTCAGTAAAGATTACAGCAACTTTTACCTTCCTTACCCAGCGACTTTTACCTTCCTTTTACAGCGACTTTTACCTACCTTACCCAGTAAAAAGGTCCGGAAAAATTACCTCAGGTAATACTAATCCTGTGCGAATAGTCCCGCTGTAAATATGTACGAAAATATTTCGTCATTTCCTGTTTAAAAGTAGTTTTCCGCGTTTTTTCCAAGTATGGAGACGCTTGAAAAAACATTCAGTTGCGTTCTAGACGCTGGGACAAGTCTGTGGCAAAACTCAAGTGTTTTCCACATACCATTCAGATCAGAAAGAAGATTGAAAGCACTTAATTGTTAGAGGCACAAAACATCTTTTAGCATTAGGTAAGTGCCTATTGCCAACACAATCCAATCTGAAGTTAATTAATACGTCCTGTGGTAAAATTGCATTACTCCATCTACCCTTGTAAAGTTAATCCCGTCCGAATAGGGCTTAAGGTAAGTAAAATGCACTGTACTGTTTTTATAGTTATTACCACAGTAATTACATGTAACATATGTAACAATGACACTGTAAAATAAAGTGTTACCAGATGTTTTTGTTTTTAATGTTATTAGATGAATGCCTCAAGCACAATTATAAATATATAAATATGAAAATGACATTTTGGTAAATTAAGGTAATTATATTGAAATTCCATTTGGGGGCACAAATGATGATGACATTATACAAGACTAGTCAATTGATGACTGTGCATAGAAGAAACAACTATGCAGAAAAAAAATAATCAGTAAAGTATTTTATTTCATAGTAACTGGTTTAAAATTGCTCAACACAACATTTTTACATCAACCTTTTAAAAGACCACACTAATGTGCTTCAACATAGCCTTTACAAAAACAAAACAAACAAAAAAATCAAACAACAATAGTAGACAGTAGTCCAGTAGTTTTTAGTTTGTGACAAAAACTTGGATAATATATATGAACAGTATGCTGCAAAATTAGTTTTGTTCAAATATGATACTGTAAACAGTATATTTGGTTGTGCACATGGGAGAAACTGGGTGTAAACCCTCAAGACATTTTGAACATCAATAAAATATTGAAATAAGATTAAACTACGCAAACATGTAGTAATGTAGTCTTCAGAACAAAGTGTTTGTGTCTGCTTGGGTGTCTGTCTGTGTGAGTGGTGTGCATTCGTCTACACGTGCGTGTACCTCTGTGTGTGTGTCTGTACATACATATATGTGTGTGTGTGTGTCAGAACTTAACTGCGTACATTTCCCCAGCTATGATGTGATGGTGATGGTGCAGCTGAAATATTAGGATATTTTGGAAGGCTGTGTGTATGATTAGGCATGTAGTTGTGAGGTTCCACCTACTTAATGAGACCCTACCCAGGGAAGAATCTAGAGAGAAGAAAGGCAAATTTCAATTACCGCCTCAGCAGAGCCCGAATGACAGTGGAAAAAGCATTCGGCATACTATCCTCGCGCTGGCGAATTTTCCACAGAGACATTAACTTGATGCCTGAGACCATAGACACCATGATTGTTGTGACATGCATTCTGCCCAACATGCTGACACATCCAGGTGAAGCAGAACACTGGCTCAGAGAGGCATCTGAAGATGTGTCCTTGAGGGGGCTGACTGAACGCCCCAACAGAGGAAGCCTGGAAGCATCAAATGTGCGAGAGTAGTTTGCGGATTACTTCAGCTAGAATGCTTGTTTCTGATCAATAAATTTGAAAACATCCAAATGTAGTTCTTGGAGCCGCTCTAAAAAATTGTTGTATCAAACATTTGGAAGTGATGCAATCTGATTGCTACAAACTTCCATGATTTACTCTTGTGGTATCTTTATTTAATTTTCACCAGTTCAGATAAAATGGTTTAATTTCTATTGAACTGTTTTGTACTGTCTTTAATCCATGCACATTTTGGATATATTTCTGCCACTAGCTTATGATTTGAATCAACATGGGAAAACATATAATAGGCTATGCATTATACAGTACATAATACACAAAATATTGACCTACACGCCATGGTAAACTACTATCTGTTAGTTCAAATCACTAATAACTACTGTATTAACATTACAGTACATATATATATAAAAGATAGGTCAGTACAGAGAGATGTAAAAAATGTGGGCTGTTTTATGGGCTTTGTGTGTCTTCTCCACGAACAGGGTTGCTAACTAGAGAAGCTGCACTGAGGATAGCGTATGCTATGTGCCACAGGTATTTCAGTAGATTGTCTGGATACAGGGACACACCTGGATACAAGGACACAAATCGTCATGCCTATTCACTCTACTTTACATTAAAAATAAAGCGGAATTTGTTTTACACAGGTCGATGCTTCATTAGGACTATATAAATGCCTCATTCATTCATTCATTCATTCATTAGCATACTGTTGATGAAAAATTCTAAACTTAACTTACCATGTGTATTCAATGCTTCAGCTATGCTTCTCCAGACGGAATCCTTTTTCCTGATGTCTTTGTGGAATTTGTGGGATTTATCGTTGAGAACTGAATGCTTTTGAACTTCGAGAATCAGTTTCTCGTCGCCCATGTTTGATGATTAAATATTCATGACACGCAGAACTTCCATCCAATGAGATCTCTGTGTGGGCGGATCTGTCAGCTGTGACGTCACATCGGAACCATTTCTAAAATAGAATCGTTGCGTGTCGCGGCTGGTTATGACAAAAACTCTGATTAACATGGAAAATATACATTTTAATTGTGCATCGCGTGTAGTTAGGACACGGTGTGAGACAGAGTCCTGCAGAATTGAGACCCCTATTTGGGCTAATCGAGTTTGTGTCTTTCGCTGAATGCGAGTACTGGCACGCACAACCCTGGCCTGCTGCCACCAGTGGCCGTGATTGACTTCAATTATAGGCTTTGGGGATTACGTTGACCCAGGGTGGAAGTAAATCGTCTTGCTTTGCATATATAAATGAGCGATTATCAATCCTTTATCTCAGGGTGGCATCACTTCTCTGAACACTGCTGAAGAGAATTGATCAAATGAACATGTTCCAGCAAGCCAAGGACTTTTAAGTAAATAAAGACGAACAATAGTATCAGACAGGCCAACGCTTCTACTGAGACCTGCGTTAAAGGACTAGTTAATACACAAAAAGTCATTATTTTCTCACCCCTAAATTATTCATTATCGTTATTATTATTATTATCATTATGTAAGTATGTGAGGTCACAAAACAATGTATTGACTGTGTTATTCTGGAAAATTCCCACATTTATTGCTAATGAGGATTATAGGAGATAGAGTTTTGGGCTAATGGTTTGGGTGAAAGTTAGGGGCAAAGTTAACAGTGTAACAACAAATGTTAATTAAAGGCAATTACTTTAAATGTAATTACATCACACCAATATGTGCATAACAAATAAATTGTATCAAAAGGTTTAGTAGTAGTTAAGACCACCTATAGTGCAACTGTATGTAAACACAACACAAGATGTTTGGCTGAATGTCTTCCCGTCAATGAAATGGGATTATTAAGGGACAATAAATAAATAAATGTTGTGTTTAAGTGTTGTGATGTTATGTCATGGGACACACAAGGACCAATGAGGACTGATGGTTTTGACAAATTTCTTGATTTTTACATCATTGCTTGAAAGTTTGGTTGGATTCAAGAGTTAATGAAAGCTAAAATGAGCTATTATGAAAGTGTCACTTCTGAACACTTGTATGTTGCATATATTTATTTCAAACTTTTATGTCCTGTTTTTTTATGTCCTGTGACAAAACAGCGTTTTTTTTTTTTTTTTTTTTTTTTGCAAGTGTAAAATTACACAAGGGCGAATAAATTATGACAAAATTTTACGTTTTGAGTGAAGTCAAATGGATGAAATTGATGATGCATTCATTGTGTTTATTTGTCCCTTTTGGAGGCTGTTATGATTTTCACTGAATAATTATCGTAGCTAAAAGAGTTCGCAGTAGAGATATTAGTGCAATACCTATTGAAATTTTGAAAAATAAATAAATAAATAATAATAATTAAACAAATAACAATGCTATCAGTCAAATTAATCTTTATTTAGTTTTTTTGCTCTCATTTTTGGCCAATAAATTACACAAGAAGTATGTGCATATGGAGAGAGAGGTTTTCAAACACCCTGTCTTTTTTATGGAATCCCAAAAACCTTTTTTTGGATACAGGTAGAGTGTGGAACATCCCCACCTGAGGTTCCCCCTCCTAACCGCCAGAGGGCGCCCTCTCCCATATACTGAACTCTATCCTCTGGTTTCTACTTCCTATTTAAGGAGCCTGATTTCCTTTGTTCATTGTGAAGTATTGTTTGCCTGGTCTGAAATTCTAAGTGGTTTCCCATTATTGTTTCTTGCCTTGATTTTGGATTATCTGCCTAGTTATAGCCTACCGTTTACTCTCTTGGATTTGATAGCCTGTTTGGACCGTTTTCTTGGTTTTTGACCCTGGAATTGATTGCCTGGCCTACGGTTGTTTGATTCACCCCTTTGCTACTAATAAATCTCTGCATATGGATCCCTCTGTTCTCCCTGCTGAGTCTGCTATGTTACAGAGTGTCTCTCTTTCATCCGGCATGGTTTTGTGCGGCAATAGTAGCTACTCGCTGAGTTTCCGTTGTCTTATTCTTATTTTCATTTAATTACAGATGACAACCAGCGTTATGGTGCAATATGGTGTAGTATTAACATGATATCAATATTTCATTTTTTAAATGTCACTGTTATCGCTAATACTTTCGTTACCCCTGCTTGCTACAGGCCTAAATCACCATCTGCCTTTTTTGTGAAAAAGAGCAGCTTAACATCTCTATTTGTGCTGCACAGACAATAATGGGGTTGAATGATGTGACAATGAATTAATGACAACATATTCAGTGTCTCTTTATCTTTGACGATTTGTCATTATCCCAACGAAAAGTAGTATACTGTTACTTTGAACCCCAATGTACAAAGATGCTGTTGTAAATTCATTTCCCCCACTTTAAAGTACAACAAATCCCATTCAAGCCGACAAGATCACAAGGTGGGTACAAAAGAAGAACTGTTAAAAATCTTCCCTGAGGGCATTGACGTCAAAGTCTCTGTGTCTGTAACTCGACCCTAAAATGTGTAGCGTGTTAATAGTGTTTTAAGCAGGTGGCAACCCAAGCTAACAGTGCACTGCAATGTCATTTCCTGAGGGGGCGAGTAGAGCCTTGTGTCATCTCCTCCACTGGTGCCTTTATGAGCCCTCATGTCCTTTTGAGACTTGCTGTACTGTTTTTATGTTTGAAGACCCAGAGATGCCATCGGTGTGTGTGTAAAAATAACAATACTTTAAAACGAATCTCTTATTTTTCCCTTTAAAATCTTTTAATATGTCTCTCTGACACAAGCAAAACCCAGTAGGCCAATATTATTGGAGATTTTACCATCCGTTGTATCACAATACTTTTACTATGTATCATAAAACAGCTATGTCATCTCTGAGACCCCAAACTTGACCCTCAACTATAGTGGCTTGGTCCTTGTGAGAGGAGGTGTGAATGGCCCAGAGCGTGGAGATGCGTGAGCGGAGCTCAGCGACAGCGAATGCAGCTGTGTTGTGTTGCGAGGAGTTGATGGAGGCTGTGGTGGCTCTCCTTTAACAGATTACAGCAGCTCTGTGTCACGGGGAAAGAGAGGCAAGGTCTGCAGACCATCCATCACCGGCCCTGTCTATATCCAGCCTTAGTCTGGCTAAGTCGTGTGATAAAGGTGCATGTCAGCTCCCCTCTGCTGCTCAACTGCATCCAATCCCTGCTGAAATCCACACTGGGTTCCTGGCTGGTGCACAAATCCACGCTGTTCAGCTCCACCTGCGGCCAACTTCATATACAGTGGAGAGACTATCCAGGTTTGACTTTCTGCTCTTTCTTTCTCTCTTACTTTTTCTCTGCTTCTTGTAATTTTTCTCCTGAAGGATTAAAACCCCAACTGTGAGGAAACATCCAGCAGTATTTTCAGTGCATATGACAGGGCTCACTGCTAGTTGCAAAAGGGCAATTATATAGGCCCGACCTTATTGTGTGGCAAATCCTCTATCAGCTTGCACGCTCAGGGGAATCTCAAATTAATCCTGTCTGAAAGAGTGAAAGCCCAATCTTGTGTCTCTCTCATGTCATTAATGCCAGTACAGTATGTGCTCACTTCATTCAGATTAACTGTCTGAATCCTGCATCTTGCTTGTTTGTTGGTTCTGCAGCATCTAAAGGTCCCTAGTCATCTCCATCACAAGCCTATTTTTAGTTGCTTTTGAGTAGCAATGTGTGGGTTGTCTCCCTATTGAGTCACTGCACATGTAGTCATTTATTTTTTGCTGGAACAATGCACAAAACATCAATCGCAAACAATGGGCAGCACAGTGTTGTTTTAGAGATCTATTGCTGCCATCCACAGTTCTCGTATCTCTGATATAAATACCAAATTCTTCATCATTTTACTCTCCCTCTTGTCATTCCAAACCAGAATTACCAAACCAGTCTAACAGGAAAACAAAACTATTTACATATCCGTTCCAATTCGCTCAATGTGAATTGTACAAAAACTGGCGATTTTAAGAAAAAAGGAAGCATTAAGGTCCACCCCTAACCCCACAACGCTGTCTTTCAGTGAAATGACAGACTTTTCTCTGGTGACAATCATCTAATCAACTTAAACCTGCCCCTTGCTTACTATTGACTGCCAGTTCACATTAGGATCATCATAATCATAAAGATACTGTGAAGTACTGTGATGACCAGTCACAAATGAAGCGAACATTGTTGATCATCTCCTAACAAGGCCACATATTAAGGTGTGGGTAGAATAGATGCTAAGCAAACAATCAGCTCTCTTAATCAATGTATTGGATGCAGGAGAAATGTGCAGGAATAAAGATCTGAGTGACTTTGACAAGGACCCAATGGTGACTGGAACAGAGTATCTCTGAAACAGCAAGGCTTGTGGGTCGATCCCGATCAGCAGTGGTTAGAATTTACCAACAGTGGCCTTAGGATGGACAAACCTCAAACTGGTGACAGGGTGTTGGGCGCTCAAGGTTCATCGATGAAATGAAGGCTATCCCGTCTTAGCCAATGGTTGCACAAGTCACTCAAAATTGTATTGATGGTTATGGGATGAATGTGTCACAACACAGTCACCGTGATTTTTCCAAGCAAGACATGTTCCTGGATAAACATTATTTTGGTCACAGGACAACTTCAGGGGTCTTGTAGAGTACATGCCTCAGTGGGTCGGCACTGTTTTGGCAGCACGCAGAGGACATACAGCAAATTAGGCAGGTGGTCATAATGTTTTGGCTCATCAGTGCACCTCACTGGTTGTAGTTTGGGTACATGCTAACCAATGGTGCTGCTTGCTGTTCTGTCATTATTAGTCTCTATTGTGCACCTCTCTCTGGGTGATCTGGCTCTCCAAGTCATTTTTTTTTTCTTTTGTCTGATTCTCATACCAAGACATCCGAATGTGGTCTCCACGTGCTTGACATTCAAATAATGCATAGGAACAAGTCATTTTCACCACCACGGGCGCAATACAGTATTTTGTTTGAAAAGATCATTACCTTTTCTCACAGCTTCCTTTCCTGCTCTGTCTGTGCAGTCTGAATGCACAAAACCTTTCCCATCTGAATCCATACCTAATAGGAATATGTAATACATTTCACACCTTTGATCATCTGAAATTGGGGAGATATAGTATCTATCCAGTGCCATCAAACAGTGCAGCACTCTTATCTTAAAAAGTCCAACAGAGCTGAAAAGAAGCTTTTCATGTCTTTTTTTTTTTTTTTTCGCCTTCCATACTCGATGCGCAGATGCTGCTTTAGTGCTGAAGGTCAAAAAGTAACATAAGGGCAGTTAAAGATTTTTGACATTACATGTAATTGCTGCACAGGCTCTGTTTGAACGTCTGCTGACCTCATTTGCGGCAAGAAATTTATGCGTGTCTGTGTTAGGTTCGTAAATCTGCGCTTTTTAATGAAGCAAATATTGATTCAGATATTTTATGATGCAGTAATTCATTTCCATTAACAAAAAACAGTAGTTTAAGGCTTTGGGTTTTGAATTATTTTGCATATTTAGCCAGACTGTGTTTTGAGTAGGCCTACTGTGTTCAATCGAGAACTTCTTGACTGTTGATGAAGCATGTTCTTTAGCTATGCAGGCGTGTTGTATGTCAGGATATCTTTTTATTTTACACATCTGATGTTGGCACTGTAATTAATTTAATGAATTTTGTTGGGGGTACCTATGACACATTTTAGCCTGGTCTTATTATTTATAATTACTAGGTATACGTAACATTTACAGATGCAAAAATATACTTTTCAATCAATCAATCATTTATGCATAGAGCACTTTTAAGACACAACCGAAGTTGACCAAAGTGCTTTACAAGGAATAAAAGAAACACAATAATAAAACCAATATACATACAGTACATAAATACCAGACAAGCCAAAAATCACTCAATTGAATAAAAGAGAAATCCAGGAAGACAAACTATAGAGTGTTAAATGCCAAGGTGAATAAATAAGTCTTAAGATGAGATTTAAAAGTACAGATAGATGGGCATGCCTAATAGAAAGAGGAAGGCTATTCCACAGCTTCAGCCCAGCAGCGGCAAAAGCGCGATCACCATGTTTTTTTACGTTTTACTTTAGGAACTGTGAGAAGGCCAAGATTACAGGATCTCAGGTTTCTATATGGAGCGTACGGAATCAAAAGATCCGTTAAGTATTGAGGTGCCAAATTATTCAGGGTTTTGTAGACAAATAATACAATTTTAAACTCAATCCTAGACTTTACCGGAAGCCAGTGCAGAGACATTAACATAGGTGTTATGTGGTCGTACTTTCGCTTCCCTTCAAGTAGTCTAGCCAACTGCAGACGAGAGATGGAAGCCTGAGAAATGCCATAATAAAGAGAATTACAGTAATCAAAACTAGATGTAACAAATGCATGAATAGCTGTTTCCAAATTACTCCTTGATAAAATGGGCTTCACTTTACTAAGAAGGCGAAGTTGGTAAAAGCATGACTTGACAACAGCTGAAATCTGCTAGTCAAACTTAAAACTGGAGTCAAATAGGAAGCCCAGATTCCTGGCACACTTTGTGTTATATGGGGTGAGAAATCCAAGATCAAAATCAAAAACACAATTTTCCTTGGGGCCGAAAATAATAAACTCAGATTTGTTTTCATTTAAGTTTAAAAAATAGCTTGAAAGTTCGTTAAGGCAATCTAACAGCGGCTGAAGAGTATATTTATTATTGAGTTGCAAGGGAAGGTAAAGCTAAGTATCGTCGGCATATAAATGAAAAGAGACACCATGTTTTTTTTTTTTTGTTTTTTTTTAAATAGCGGCCAGGGGGAGCAAATACAGAGAAAATAACACAGGCCCAAGGATAGATCCCTGAGGAACACCACAACCAAGGGGTTTGTTAGTGGATGAGTATTGTCCCAAGTGAACAGTAAAACATCTATCTGACAAGTAAGAGTGAAACCACTTTAAAACAGAGCCACGAAGTCCTACACAAGACTCCAGGCGTGACAGAAGGATGTTGTGGTCGACTAAGTCAAAAGCAGCACTTAGATGCTTTTAGGCAGACGTTGTGTGCTTTAGGCAGTTTTCTGCGTTTAGGCAGACGTTGAAATGTTCAATATGATATGCTGACACCATCTAAAACATTAGTAGTATTACACATTTACAGCCATAGAAACGTTAAATATTTATGAACCTTTTATATCATAACTATATATATATATATAATTTTTTTACATTTTCACTATTTTTATATATACATTTGATACTCCGTAACCTTGACATCAAACTCATACATAACCACTTTTCCACAATATAAAAAATAAATAAAAAATAGGCAGAAAAATGTAAATTATAGAGATATTCCTCTCCTATCTCTAAAGCTAACACACACACACACACACACACACACACACACACACACACACACACACACACACACACACACACACACACACACACACACACACACACACACACACACACACACACACACACACACACACACACATGTTGGGTATTCATGTTTTATGGGGACTTTTATAATGATTTTTATACTTTACAAAACTGACAAAATGTAGCAGAAGGCCAGTTTTGATCACAACAATTTATTTTAAGAATAGGAAGAATCAGTACCAAAGTATTCCAAATGAGGATTTCATTGTTGAAAATCATGTCTCGATCCTCATAGTGAAGGCACGCATATCTCATTCAAGATGATCACCTGAAACACAGCATGTCGCAATCAGTGACAAGGCAGACGATTTAATATCAGTGCTGTAAAAGCTTTGTCTGTAAGCTTCCTGTGGCTGCAAATTTTGAATTTGTGTTGAGTGTGGGATTTGACATTCATGGTCTGAGGATGGAGATGAATATTGTTGAATAAAAGGCTTGAATTTGGTTCTGTTCCTCGTACAAGATTCACTCAAGATTTGGATTACAGTGCAAGAAGAAAATTGATGCATTTATTATCATTTTATGTTAGAGTATGTTTGTGGTGTATTTTTTCTGTGGTGTGTTTGGTGTATTTCTGCTGTGGTGTGTTTGTAGTGCAATAATTCTGTAGTGTGTTTATGGTGTGTTTTTGCTGTAGTGTGCATCTGGTGCATTTTTGCTTTGGTGTGTTTGTGGTGCATTTATGCTTTGGTGTATCTGTGGAGTATTTTTGCTGTGGTATATGTGTGGTGTATTTCTGCTGTAGTATGTTTGTGGTGTATTTTTGCTGTGGTGTGTTTTCGGAGTATTTTTGCTGTGGTGTGTTTTTGGTGTATTTTTGCTGTAAAGTGTTTGTGGTGTATTTCTGCTGTGGTGTGTTTTCGGAGTATTTTTGCTGTGGTGTGTTTTCGGAGTATTTTTGCTGTGGTGTGTTTTTGGTGTATTTTTGCTGTAAAGTGTTTGTGGTGTATTTCTGCTGTGGTGTGTTTTTGGTGTATTTTTGCTGTAAAGTTTTTGTGGTGTATTTCTGCTGTGGTGTGTTTTTTGCTGTACTGTGTTTGTGGTGTGTTTGTGCTGTTGCATATTTTTTCTGTGGTGTTTTTGTGGTGTATTTTTGCTGTGGTGTATTCGTGGTGTATTTTTGCTTTGCCATATTTTTGCTGTGGTGTATTTAAGGTGTATTTTTGGTGTTGTGTTTGTGGTGTGGTGTGTTTTTGCTGTAATGTGTTTGCGGTGTATTTTTGCTGTGGTGTGTTTGGTGTATTTCTGCTGTGGTGTATTTTTGTTGTGGTGCATGTGTTTGTGGTGTATTTTTGCTGTGATGTGTTTGTGGTGTATTTTATGAACAGCATACTTGTCCCACGGCAAACAAAATAAATACAACATAAGGGCCTGGTTTCACAGACAGGGCTTAGATTAAGACAGGTTTAGTCCTTAGTTCAATTAGGACATTTAAGTAGCTTTTAAAAACGTTCCTTAGAAAAAAGCATTACTGGTGTGCATCTTGAGACAAAACAATGGCACTCACATATTTTAAGATATGTCAGTGCAAGTTGCTTTCAGTTAAAACAACTCAAGCACGCATTTTTAGTCCAGGACTAGGCTTAAGCCTTGTCTGTGAAACCGGGGGAAGAAATGGTTAAACGATTACAGAAATGTTATTCGTTTTAAGGTTTTAAAGTGTATTCTTGTTCAGCATTAAGCAATTCTTTAAAATGCGTTGGCGCCTGAAGTCACACTAAAGATAATGAATTGTTATAATTTCTAATTAAATTAATTGCATTAATTAAATGCGATTAAAAACATAATCTCACTGATCATAAATACTATCGAATCAACTGATTAATTCCATGAAATAAGTATATAAACATTTGTACGTCTGTAAAGTTGCTCATATGTAAATGAGTTTTAGATGCTGCCAATACATCAATATTGTGTTTTAGTGTCTGTGCAAACGTAAGTAAATGTACATGGTACCACGTTTTACGTAAAATACATCCAAATACTCAAATTTAGAGTATATATATATATATATATATATATTTTTTTTTTTTTTTTTTTTTGCCATGTTTCTTCAGCCTTGTGGGATAGCAAATGTCACACTTCAGACTCTCAGGGGAAGGAGCCATTTAATCAGGGGATTGAGGCACTTACACTTGTAGCAATTTCATTAAATATCCACAAGGCAGAACTCTAAGTTATAAATTATTTCTCAGACATAACCGAGAAAACAGTCTGTACTTATCACAGGCAGACATTTTGATCACAGAGTCTGTACATATTTTGCTTTATTTGTTTCTGTTTTCTGCATATACCTTTGCAGAGACTGCTGCCATATTGTTTAATTTATTTCTCTAGTTCATTAATGTGGTATCATGCATGCTTGTCCACTACGCCAATGTTTTCTCTATGACCCCTTAAAGAAAACTTGATTTATAATTATTTCTGGCTGACTTTCATCTGGAATGCTCATGCATTTATACTTGGTCTGCTTGACCCCTGTCATCAAAGAGAGATCAGGAACTACATGTGTGTGGCGCTTTTACCAACTTCAATCTTTCATCCTTTCGTAATGTGACGAAGTATAGCAAAGACATCAACCGTTTTCCCTATTTGACTCATAATGATAATTATGAAGTCATAAAATATATTTTTTTATATAATAACTTATATAATAAAACCTGCACTTCAGTTGACAAAATAACTATATGATATTTCACAAGCTATTCAGGCGCAGGAGCAGTATAATAATACAGCACTCAGAGTACTTGACATGACGTGCTGTGAAAACAATCCTGAACAAAAGGACATTATTATTGGACCCCATGATTACACTATTGCTCACATTCCATAAAAGAACATTTGAATTCAAAACAAGTATAACACTCGTTGTGTAAAACTGAAAACTGGGGGGTTAGTGCATGTGCACATGAAGGGGGGTGTGGGGAGTGGAGGAGAGAGAAGCATGAAGAGGGAAGATAGCTAGAGGAGAGATGTCCTAACAACGACTAACGTTAAAATTGTATATTCTTGAGAATTTTGATATGGCCGACACATGACCAAAGAGACAACGCTATGATGAACAAATAACAAAGAATAGGGAAAAGGAGAAGGAAAGCGAAGTCCTAAATTTACATCGGAAAAGCATTCAAAAGGTGGCGAGAACTCCGCCGGCAGAAGAGCTTCCAATACGACATTCAGGTGGCTCTGTTTTTGCTGGACAGGTGAGTAAATCCAGTTTGTTTTGTCTTTTTTCATGGTTCATGACTGTTTCAGGGAAGGGAAGGGAAGGGAAGGGAAGGGAAGGGAAGGGAAGGGAAGGGAAGGGAAGGGAAGGGAAGGGAAGGGAAGGGAAGGGAAGGGAAGGGAAGGGAAGGGAAGGGAAGGGAAGGGAAGGGAAGGGGAGGGGACGGGGATGAGGAGGAGGGAGGGTCGAGCTAGCCTCCGTTTTGTTTGACAATACTTCGAACGTGACGTCACCCAACATCGCTTAGAGCACCTTTAAGCAGAAAATAGATTGCTATTGAGCACAAGACAACTCTGATATTGGCCAGTTTATGGATTTGAGGACTGAGACAATGAAAAAATCATCCATTGTTCCTTGTCTTTGCTTGTGAATTTATCAATGCCAGTCCAGCCTCATTATTTCTTAATCTGTAAAAAGAAGCAAAATCAGGTTCCTGGTTTAGACAACCTATAAGTGCAAGAAAAAGTGCTTGTGTTTTGAAATGTACCCATGCCATTATTCCTCTATAATTTGATTGTGTTGATGTATCTAACTAATAATAAAAATTCCAATTTCAAAATCTTATTTTTCTTTGATTTCTCAGGTACATTTTTTGGTTGTTACTGTATATTTTCATGTCCCCATCAGATGTGCTTCATGTTTTGTTAATGCATTTTAAAAATGGAAAGCATATTAATTCGTTTTCTGTTATCATACTATTATAATGACACACAGAGGTCAGTTTTGAATAATGTCATAATGTTTGCCATGGGTGCTATAACTTTTAAAAATAAAAATAATCATAATGTTTCAAATAGAACATGTTTTCTTGGGAATGCTGAATTTGTAATAATTTGTAGGTTTTCCCCTGCCCTTTGTATCCTTGACTTTTGTAATATTCCTTTATCTAGCAAAAGCCTGTTTCTTAATCATCCTCCATTTTCAGTGGGAAAACAAGAACACAAACATCAAAAAGTATTACAAATGTATTTGATGGATTCTTTGAGGTTTTATTTCATTAGTTGGTTTGTCTCACTCTAAATCATTTTTATTCAGTTAAAGGGGTCATAACATGAGAAATTAAATTTGCATTGATCTTTTGACATATAAGAGGTCTTTGTACCATTAAAACGTCCCGCTAGTTTCAGAGTTTAAAACGTCCTCATTAAAAACAAAGCATTTGTTTAATCAAGCTCCAAAACAGCTCTTTTTGATATTGCGGGATCTGTGAAGTCATACGGGCAAATACATTTGCATATGACTGCCTCCAGAGACAGATTTCAACGAATAGCAACGAACATCATCACACCATAGGCCCACTGACATTCAGTCGCTTAACGGCTGATATTTGTCTACACTGGATGTGAGCATCGCGTCAAAAGCAAATAGAACCCATTATAATCACTGAGGCTGTCTACACTGGATACAGTATACAGATACATGTTCAGTTTCTGACACTCCTTATACATGAGTCGGCCGACAACAGGACAAATAGAAGAGTGAATGAACGTCCACTTTGTTTAAACAGCTCGTTTGCGTCTCTATACAGACTTTAGAAAGATCCCAGTGGATCTTTGGACTGATCTTTGGACTGATCTTTCCACGGATCTTTGGAAAAATTGGACTGTTTATTTTGATGGTGTTTCGAATTACATTGGAGGATTATATGTTTGTTCTGAGCATTTTGTTTCATAAACGAGGCACCGTGTTACGGAGAGATAAAGCAGCCAGCAGTATTGGATCTGACAGCAGCTGCATCACAAACCACAAGTAAATGATTTCATAATGCTTTTTCTGTAAGTGATAATGTTTTCAAAACACTTACTCACGTGCGATTGCCAGTGGGCGTTGATACTGTTTCCTATGCAATGACGTTAGCCAATCAAAACAGTGGCTGTTTACTGACAAGCCTTAAAGGAGCCGTGCCTTAAAAACAGATCATTTCAGACAGAGGGTCAGAATAAAGTTTGAAAACAAACGTTTATCTGCATATATATTTGTTTTTTTTTTGTGTGTGTGCAAAAACTTTATTAAGGTAAATCTCAAAGAACTTTTTAAAATAATAATTTAAAACAATCCATGTCATGACCCCTTAAAAATAGAAAAATAAAAGTATGTTTCCAAAAGTCTGACATCTTAAAACATCCACACATTTCTGTAACATGCAAACATCTTTCTTTTTTTAAATCTAAAGAGTTCAAAAGGTAACGCAGAACAGGACTGACCCAGGTTTATACAACATTTACATGAATCATTAATGCAGTAATGGTTGTGTTTCCGTCATAACCGAACATGCTTGTTTATCACACTGTCTGTTAAACCATTATTCCCCCCCTAAAAGCAGCCCTACAAGTGCTTGCTGCTTTTATCATGTCAGTGCCACGGGGTCACCAAGAGTTCTGCTAAATATTTTCGTTCACCAGTAGGCAGATGCATAATACCTATCTGCACTTGTCTTATAATGAAGCTTCGCTTTTCATTCCAAACTCTGTATCAGCTAACCTCTGGGGTTCTGGATCATGGCTTCCTGAGAAGCATACAGGAGATTGCTCTCCCAGGAGAGCTTCAGGCAGAGGGCAGAAACCTTCTCCGTTCACCGCTCATTTCACACAGACGGCTCCTGCATACTCGGAGACATCATACTTCAGAATGTACCTCAAGTATGCCAGAATTGATCTCCTGCATGGTAATCTCTACTTCACATTTTTTCATTCTGCATTCAACATTGTTTTTTCTGCACACGCATGAACAGTCATGACACGCGTGCAGGCTATCATGATACGAACCAGCAAGAATCCAAGAAAGACATTATTAATTTACAGGACGGCAGAGGTGTTCTGGGCTTAGGAGCCCATCATTTTAGGAATGGGGGAGAGCGATAAAGCTGGCGGAAACCATTTCTGTGATGATAGGCATCAAGTAGAAAATATGAATTATTAATCACAAGCATTTTGTCCCTGATGCCCGGAGGAGATTGCTAACACAATCCCCATCGCATTCATTTTTATAGAAAACTTATTAAAGTATGTACTTGAGATCAAATGGTTCGTACTAGAGGAAACACACGAAAATAATGAATGTCATCAACAGGGTCTGAGTGTTTGTGGCTCTTAACAAGCAATCAGAAAAGTGCTACAATAAGCATCTGAATTATTACTGAACTGAGATTGGGCTTCTCGAGTTATTTTATTATTTAGCTCCAAGTTCATTTCGTTAAGATATTCACGCTTTTAGAAACGGAGAGCAATAATGAGGGATTGACATAATATGCTCCAAATGACCCAATTGTGAATCATTGTTAGGGCAATTTCAGACAGCTGCATATATGATTGACCTAAGGTTATTCTGCTGCATAATGTTATGATACTTCGCAATTTGTGGCTGTGAATAAAATATTTGGCGCTAATATTACAACTGTATAGGTTTTTAATGGTAACAATAAAAGATAATAAGAGTCAGTTAGTTAACATTAGTTAATTCTTTAGGTTCAATATTTAGGTCTCATGAACTAAACAAACTTTTTAACAGTATTTATTAATCTAGGTTAATGTTAATTTATAAATATACTATTGATCATTGTTAATTCCTAATTTAACTAACCGTTCATTCATACAACTTTGAATATTTTATATATTGTTATTATTCTTTTTTTTTTCTTTTTTTTTACATATTAGTAGAAATGTATACACTACCAGGCATAAGTTTGGTGTTTGTGAGATTTTATTTGAATTAATACTTTTATTCACAAGTGACAGTAAAGACATTTATGTTACAAAATATTGATATTTCAACTTTCTATTCATCAAATGATCCTGATTTTTTTTATCATGGTTTCCACACAAAAACTGTTTTCTACATTGATAATAATAATAATAATTTTTTTTTTTTAATTCTTGAGCATCATATCATCAGAATGATTTTTGATCACAGAAATAGCCTGAACGTTTGAGTATATGTTAAAAGTGTACAAAGATTTCACTGTTTTTACTCTATTTTTTGATCAAGTAAATGCAGCATTGGTGAGCAAAATAGACTTCTAACATAAAAAAAGACAAACCCAAACTTTTAAATGATAATGTGTGTATAAATGATCAAACCTTTACAATACATATGAATCTTTCATGTTTTTTTTTTTTTTTTTTTTTTTTTTTAGCACTACTTGTACTACAGTACTTGCTTCTAATCATTCTGAGTACTTAACATTAAACAAGATAAATACCATCATAGGCATTTCCTGCTGATGAAGAAACTCTGAACTACAGTCCCCGGTCAGCAGGGTTTATAGTCAGTGCCGTCGGCTTCATGATTTACTCTGTTCTACCAGCACCCTGCACTCACCCAGGGGAGATGAGTGTCTTTTTGATATAACGCCATTATCTTTTATATGTCCTTGAATGTGAGACCTTTCTTTAAAACTGGAAGAAGGGACACACAATATCTGAAGGTGTCTCCTGTTTTTACTGAGGATGTCTTCAAGGTGGACTCACTTGGCTCCGGCACAGGATGTTTCGCCCATGAGTGGATTTGAGAGAAAATATCTTTAATCTCTTTGTAAAGTTTAATCAAGGTAAAATTTCCAGACACGCCTCTGATCTATTTTGGAGTGAACCGTTTTGACGTGACAGGATCGTTTTTATTAATAAATGCCATCTTTAATTGAAATCTCCATTTATCACTGAGAGAGCTATCTGTTGTTATGCCGCAAAACCACGACACAAGCGCCGGATTGGAATCATTACATAATTAGGAAAATTAAATAGGTAATACATTCTGCGCTTTACTCAAGGGACAGTTACATTTCTGCTTTTCTATCACCATATTTTTTAAATGACTCAGTTTTGTTCTTGCAAAGAGGAGATAAGACTAATTGGACAGTTGAAACACCGTGAATTGATGATATTGCTTGTGTTGCTTTTGTTTTACTACGTGGCCCGCATTAATGTGTTTAAAACGTGGGTTTCCTGAGTCTGCACAGTAACCTTGGATTTTTTTTTTCTTAGTTGCCTCTTTATCTACCCTCTTAACAGTCTGAAAGGATTTGAAATGCATTGCATTATGACATGCGAACAGAACGTGTGAGCTGACCCTCTCAGTTCATGGAAACATTCGTATTATGACTCGCATCCCATTATCATTCCAGCCTTTCAAATGGGCTCTCAACAATAGATCAGTGAGCATAGAACGATCATGAAAGTCTTTGTTCCTACTTACCTCTGAACGTGGAACGGAGGATTGCAAATGCACTTCTTTGCCATGGCAATAACCATATTTTGTACTGCAGGTTCTCTCTTATTGCATGAAATATTCCATTTGGAAGAATAGGCCTATACGCACATGCACACATTTATGAATCAATGTTGCACGTTCACATTGCAAGAAACCTCAAGCTTATGCTGACAAATACCCCTGTTTCCACCCACTATTAAAGATGTATTATTTCCTCCAGATTTTATTCCAGCAAAGAGATAAACATCAAATCTAAACCCTGCTGGACGAATTGAAGTCAGGAGCCACTGGCTCGTGTTGTGTAGATCGTGTCTGTTGACATCGGGTAGGTGTGTGGAATCAGTGGTTTATTGTGCGAGCCGCAGCACAGAGCAAACGCAATGGACTGAGAGAGTAAGTCGTGAGCTGTGACACTACACTCTTTGTTCAAAAGCCAGGGGAACGTGGTCGATTTAGCACAGCAACTCCGGGTTCCCACAGCACCTTATATCAAACGGAAAGATTAGCACTTAACAAGCGGTTGAGAAAAGGACATTTTTTGTCCATTTATCTCCAATACTGGTGTAAAACCAATTATAACATCCGGTTTATAGTGATTTTTTTTTCTGAGCCTTCTCTACAGTCTAATTGACCATATCAGCAGTAACTAACTACTAAAGCATCTTATTCGCTAACCACTCGCAGTTTATCATTACAAGGTTCTAAATGCACTGGAATAGTATTTGTATAATAATATCAAACATATTCAACTTAAGTCATTGTCACTTTTCAACTCAAATTTATTTTTAAGCAAATTACATCACGCTCAAAATGCTCACGGGAAGTTGGCGGAAAATGGAAGTTTATTTAATTGTTAGTGATCAGCGGCAGTAGACCATCCAGCAGTGGAGAAAAGAGCTATTAGAAGTTATGATGTGCAAGCAAGTGTGCTTTCAGCTTTTTAGGTTCACTTATTAGGTTCCTGCATCACAGTAGTGAAGAATTGCTGTACAGTTGAATTAAAGTAGGCTACAACAGATTGCAGGAGTCTGCTGCATCCTCAAAAACTTAAGGCTGGAATACAACGCATATTGTATAAATAAATGACGCACAAACTCACAAAAACATGAACCTTGTTGCTAGGAGTCACATGAAAAATAAAAAATAAATATGTGTTCTAAAATCGGTTCAAAATGTCAATCATGTTTGATATCCTCTAACTGGATAGAATTATAAGTCCCTTTCACACAGCAATCCTGGTAAATTACCGTAAAATTGCCAGAATGAATTAACCGGTCAATTAAAAATCTGCTGTTCACACAAGCAACAGCGTTCTGACTTTTTACCAGTAACAGACCATTCACACATCAGATCCAAATTACCGGTAAACTCTGTGATGATGTCAGGCTAGTTATTTTGTCATACGTGACAGTATAACTGTAACAGGTAACTGTTCCTCTAAGTTATTAACAAATATCTTTATCCACCCAGATGAGAAGCGCTTTAGTTTCGGTATCACTCCAATTCAAAGACATTTGTAAACAGTGCAGAGTAAATGCGTCATCTGCGTCATAATTTTATGAATGCCCAGAGCCGTTGCTCTTTCAACGGCTTCTGATTAGCCCAAATCACTTCTTACATCAGTGCCTTCTTCTAATTGTCAATCTTCATTACACATTCACACTGCGCATATACCAGTAATTTACTGGCAATGTTACAACTTCCCTAACTGGTAAATTGGTTCCGGCAATTTATTTGAAATTTGAAAAGGTCCTGTTCACACATGATCTTTATGATCAGTAAAGACTGTATGTGTGAAAGGGGCTATAGTCTAAAGCTAAAAAAAAAAAAAAAAAAACAGTGTTTTGGCCAAATCTTTTCTGTGAAATGTCAACTCAAATCTAAAAACTGGCTCAGACTTTAGGCTAGCAATAGCATTGACTCATCCAGACTGTAAATTGGTGCAAAAATCTGGTCAAAAGCAGTGTTGGGGAGTAAGTAGTTACATGGCATTACGGCATTACGTAATTTAATTAGAAAATACATTTAACTGTAATCCGTTACAGTTTCTGAAAAAAAAAAAAGTGTAATTAAATTACAGTTGCTCATGAAAAAGTTTGCGATTACAAAGGGGGTTACATCTGATTATTTTCTGTAAAAAGCTAGGATATGTTGAATAATATTAATGTGCTGCTTTGCCTATTTTTAATGTGTATGATGCATCCTGCCATAAAAGTAATCAAATGTAATCAGTTACATTACATTAAAAAAGTAACTGAAATAGGGTGTAACCTATTACATTTTCAAAGTAACCTTCCAAACACTGGTCAAAAGTCATGTTGTGTAATTCCAGCCTCCGCAGTCAGGGAATTTTGTAAATTATTTTCAGCAAGTTTACACTTTCTTTTGCATAACTCATTTGCATAAATCAGTGGGCATCATTATTATACAATAAGGAAGTAAAGCAAAACAAAAATGCAACTGTTCATTTTGCTCTTTAGTTTAGTATTATTATTATTATTATGAGATCACTGATTTTCAATAATAATGTTGTCTCTATACAGTAATTTATGCTTAGATGTTGTTAATACATTAATATTATGTATAATGTTGTTAATGTGATACATTAATGTTGGTTCTGTTTACCCCAAGGGGGGTTATTGCTGCTCTCCCTGCTCTTATCCCTGCTGTTAAAAACTAAGAGATACATCATACTTACAAGCAGTCACAGCCAAATAGTCCACACTGGAAGAAAAAATATATATAATTATTATTTCGCACATTTTTGCACACAGATTTTTTAAGTAAGTAAATTTCACATATGGAATTAAGTAAACTCAACTTAACTAAGTTAAGTAAAATTAACAAAGAAAATGGGTAACTTGAACTTGGCCAGTAAAAGTTTGTTGAGTAATTTCTGCTTAGTTGAAGTTTCCTTTGCAATACTTTTTACTCAAACAATATAACACTGAATTAAACCGCACAAGTGTATGCTTTGCTTATTAACATCTAAGTAAATAATATAATATATACTGTGTAGACACCATGTGGCACCTGAACAGAGACCTCAATACTTGGTATTCAATACATAACGACATGTATTCAGTAACATTCTATGTATCGTTTTTGAGTATGAATGTGTCATTTTGAGTGGAAAATTAACTCCAAATGTCACAAAATGGCAAGTTACTAAACCTAACAACAAAAGCAATAATAAATCAACCTTATTAATTATTCAAGACCCAGTTCATGATGGGAAGACCAGTATCAGAAAAGTTGAGTAGTTTTACTTAATTTTATAATGTATATATTTACACTGTAATTTATACAAGCTGTGAGTATTAATATAGAATTTACTTTTTTTTTATTCTTGCCTAAACTAACTTTTTCATGTAGAAATTGCATTTGCTTTTCTGAAGTATTTACTTGACGTCAGAAAATTTTTTATCAGTGCATAACGGCCTTCAACACTGAACGAATCAAATGCCTTCAAAGTTTAGACATATTTCTGCCCAAAGGACCTGCCTTTATTGCCAGAAAACTGGACATCTGTGTGTCCACTGACAACACAAAGGTGCAGATAAGGGTCCTTTTGCAGTCTGATGAGAGAAACCACACTGATATGCTATAGCGGTCTCTTCCTGATGAAGTGTATGACTTCAAAGAAGATAAAAGTCAGAAAGGCGGTGGACCACTGGTAGATACCGAAGTGCTTTCATGAAATACTGCTAAGGGACTTGTGGGTAATGCCTGTGGAAAAGACTCAATAAAAAGCTGGAGCCCATAATGTAGGTCGCTGCATTTATATACAAGGTCTATGTTATGTTGAGGTCTGCTAAATAATCAAATATGTGTGTTATTAAGATGGAGCCAACCTGCTTACTGTGAATTCCTTTTAGGCCATTGGTAATAATGTTGGCATTACAAAGAATATTGATTTTTCACAAAACATGGATCCTACTCCCTGTGGTCAGTGTCATCACAGTAAGGTCACTTTCAAAATCCTTCACACTCACTGTCTGGAACAAATTACCAACCAACCTTCACCTGGAGATCCATTGATCCATCTTCAAAAAGTGTCTCCTCTTCCAGGAGCACTTTACTAGCTAACTAGTATCTTTGAAGCTTTTGCACTTAAAAAGAAACTGAAAATTCTACACATCTGCTGTAGCACTACTGGCCCCTTGGATTAATTGCTTCTTATCTTCATTTGTAAGTCACTTTGCATAAAAGCGTCTGCTAAATGAATAAATGTAAATGTGGATGCTGCATGCAAAGTAAAATGTCTATGGATCTTTCTCAAGATAACTATTTAATTTGAAACAGTCATTAGAGATACTGTGGGGAACAGATAGGTGAGGTTCAGTCTGTTTAGTAGGTTGTATACAGTGACAAATCAGTGACAATGACACATTTTTACATTATATGTGGGTTTTTGACTTTTAGAAATGTTTTGAAAGGATGTATTTTCAACATTGTGTTGGTTGAAATATTGATACCAAGGCATATAACAACAGGATAGTCTCAGCCTCAGGCTGTTACTCCCTGTCTAGGGAAAAGGGTACAACATGAAAAACTCTGAAATTCAGTGAACCAATCAGGACCTAGCATCAATCAGCCTGCAGGAACCAATCAGACGACGTTCCTAGACTGACACACACAGACACTCATAAAACAACAGAAATATAACAAAACACAATCCATAGGTTTGTAAGTGACGCCCACATATTGTTGGCTGAACATCTAATGCATAAGGCACACAAAATAGGAAATACTTCTGGAGTTTTAAAGGTGTCATCTGATTGGTTGAATTCTACAGGATTTCCGGGAGACTTGTGCGTCATGCTCTTTAACGGTCCGCTAGGAAACAAAGATGCCGTGACGCCAAACCCCCTCATGGTAGAAGAAAGCCATCGTGTTTACAACTGTGACAATGAGCGCTTATCAGCATCAACTAAACGCTGGAAGTATGTGAAGTTCGCAGCTAATAAAATAATCATTTATTAGATGCACGCTGGTCTGTTATCATAGGGACATCGACTTTACATTTTCACGCCCCTAAACATGATACGGAACAAAGCGAACTGTGATTGGTTGCTTTAAATGTCGGTCAGACATCCTCTCGGGCGGTATGAGGGCTTGTAACAATCTTGTAACTAATTGTATCTAATCACTCAAGTATTTAATTGGCAACACAAAAGTTAATTTCTCTCATTTTGGAATGATCATTTTGATATTTCGAACATTATAAGAAATGTTAGATACAGCTGCTTTCATTTCGGTCGGTATGTCTTGGCGTAAGATTGTGGATTTCCTTTTTTCTTTTAAAATTTGTATTACGTATTTTTATCTTGACTGGAGGGGGTGGAGGCAGGCAAGAAATATGGTTGCGTTCTTCTCTACTGCATGCTTGTCGTGCGCCGCTGCTCCAGCTCTCCCCAGCTCACTATATGTTCACCCCGATATGCACCCCAGGCAATGTGCCTTTCATTATTTCTTTTGAAACTTTCATCTGAAGTCTCCTAGGGATTAGCCCTCTTGATTCCTGACACAGTCGATGAAAAACAAGCCTTATACACTGGGAGGCTTTCAGCCAGTGGAGCTCTTCTCTTCGCTCCATCTCTCAGAGTGTTCAGCCATGTCAGGATTCCTACACAACAAGTGAGCTGTCTTTCTCGATTTTCCTAATGGCTTCGGTGATCTCTTATCATTTAGAAGAGAGCTGGGGTTTTTAAAATGCTCCCTCTCTTTCTTTGTTAATGAATGTAGCAAATCTTTACTACTTAACACCTCTGAGATTTTATCAGGGAAACTGTTCCGTTCATGGTCATGAATGTTAATAAGCCCTCTTACCTCAAGTGCTTCAATGCCTCGGCCCTCTTGGATGGTCTTTACAACAACGCTGGGACTTACAAAGATGATGCAAAACTTAATAAGGAATGTGTCTGGTTTCACAGACAAGGCTTAAACTAGTTCCAGGCTAAAATGCACGTTTGAGCTGTTTTTACCGAAATACACTTCTTAAAATACAATCAGTGCCATTGTTTTGTCTCAAGATGAACACTAGTAATGTATTTTCTTTTTTTTTTTTTTTTTTTTTTTTTTAAGGCATGTTTTTAAAAGCTACTTAAATGTCACAGTTTAACTAAGACCTACTCCTGGCTTAAACTAAGCCCTGTCTGTGAAACCAGGCCTTAAAGTTTGGAAGTGTAAGCATTAGCTCTGACTGCAAGCTTTCTGATTGGCTGAGCTGAACCCGTGCTTTAAAATATTAATTGGTGTTCTTCAGAGATTTAAAGGGATCGTTAAGCCAAAAATGGAAATTTTGTCTTCATTAACTTCATCAACGTGCGCCAATGCTAAATTTTCTATATGTGACCCTGGACCACAGTCACATTGGTCAATTTTTTTAAACTGAGATTTATACATCATCTGAAATCTGAATAAATAAGCTCTCCATGAATGTATGGTTTGTTAGGATATAGGACAATATTTGTCCGAGATACAACTATTTGAAACTCTGGAATCTGAGGGTGCAAAAAAATCTAAACATTGAGAAAATCGCCTTTAAAATTGTCCATTTCTGTTCGCAATTGTGCTGTATTCACTCATAAAAATAAATGTTTTATATATTTACGGTAGGAAATTTACAAAATATCTTCATGGAACATGATCTTTACTTAATATCCTAATGATTTTTGGCATAAAAGAAAAATCAATCATTTTGACCCATACAATGTATTGTTGGCTATTGCCACAAATATACCTGTGCGACTTATAAATGGTTTTGTGATCCAGGGTCACATATACTGTATTGTACTCATTATGCTCACAACTTGAAATAATCACTTAAATGAGCTCATTGTTTCTGCCTTAAATTAATACATGATGTTCACTAACTGCATGATTTGTATATGTACATTTCTGAATTAAAATACACAACTTGGACACAATCACCTCTGATAACAGATCACTCTAAATTGTAATGTAGACACATGCATTTTCTGTAAAGCTGCTTTGAAATGATATGGATTGTGAAAAGCGCTATACAAATACATGTGAATTAAACTGAATTAACTAACTCTAATAGCGTTCCAAACCTGATTTCACAGAATGTGTCTGTATAATGAAAGTCAATGAAGATGTCTGTTTCACAGATTTACTTTGTGATTTTAATCCCATTCAAATCTGTCAAGTCACACAACCTCTGTGAAAATTCTAGAGAAAATGACCAATTGTTTTGTCGCATTCTCAGTGGTCCTTTGAGAAATCGAATCCCGTCCAAAGAGTAATGTCTGTGACTGCCAATATTGTATTCGCGCTAACCTTCCACATGCCGTGTCTCTGTACAGACTTCAGAAGGATCCCAGCATCGGAAACAAGTGGATGGTTTATTTTAATAGCGTCCCGGATCGCGTCGAAGGATAATATGTTTGTTCGGAGCATTTTGTTTTTGTAAAAGAGGCACAGTGCAAGAGAATTCGTGAATACACTTTTGTTGAAAGATGAAGCAGCCAATTGGATCTGACAGCAGCTGCATCACAAACTGTAAGTGCTTAATGCTTTGTCTCTAAATTAAGGTTTTTTATGGATAATATTTTCAAAACACATACATGCAATAGCGAGTGGGTGTTGATACTGTTTCCAATGCAATGGCATTAGCCAATCATAACAGCTTTTGTCTGGATTTTCACTACTTTGCCATGAAGCAGGTGGAGCTAATCTATCTCTTTTGCCCTTCAGTTATGGTTTACTGTCCAGGGGACTGGACACAAGTGTCTCCAATAATCTCTTAATTAGGCGATGATGGACTATTCATTTAGTATGCAAAGCTGCAGATCTCACTTTTCACTGAGCAAAGCCCCCTTTTGCTGTGGCGGGCGAGCCAACGCTAATGATCTCAGCAAGTGGCAGCAATCCATCGCAGTGCATCTGTGGGGCCACATTAATCTTCTGGGTGATCCGTTTGATGAATGACCCTAGAATAGACGTCCAAGCAGATTCCACCCTAATTATACTGAGGGTGCTCCTCCTGGGAGGTGCTTCGGAGAGTCTTTGCAGACTAAGGCATGTGTCGCCGCTCTACAGGTGCTTTTAGAGATTGCTCCAGTGGACCCTCTGGGAGAGATGATGTCACGTGTCCTGGGGCTACCAGCCAGAGGTGAAGATGATGTATTGGATCCGTTCCTCCCATGTGCCACCTGGGCAAAAGCCTACAATAGTCATCAATCTGAGGGACATCCCGAGAAGGGGTCATTAGAGTCCTTAGATCTGTTACAAGCTGTTCTGAAACTTTTTCAACTATTTGAGGGATCTTCCACTGCCGGATTGCTTTCCGGGGTGTTTTTGCCATTCGGCAGGCATTCAATTGCTTCTCTCTGTAGCTCTGAGTTATGTTTGAAGATTGAATGCTCAGCAGGGAAAGTGTTGCATCAGCTGAAGTTCTGGAAAAATAAATAATATACCAATGTTTTCCTGAGAGGCAGAGGAGAAGATATATTTTCTTCTCAAGTAGATTCTTATTCTCAAAATGAGTCGAGCAAAGAATTTTCTGTAATTTTTCAAACCTCTATCACAAAATTTAGAGAACATCTGTGTAGTGATATGATCTATATTTTAATGTCTTTTCCAATCTGACTTCTGACATGTAATGCTGCCTGAATCATAATCATACACAGTTCGTTCATTGGACAGAGGAGAACTGGCCCCCCGACTGAGCCTGGTTTCTCCCAAGTTTTTTTCTTTTTCTTTTCATTCTGTCACCTGATGGAGTTGTGGTTCCTTGCCACTGTCGCCTTTTTTGCCTTTGTCGCCTTTGTCTTGCTTAGTTGGGGACATTTAATTTAATATTCAACAATATTATTGATCTGCCGGCATTGACACCATTATATGGAGTCCAAGGACCCATATAATGGTGTTTATCATTTTAAGGACCTGCTGGACAGCCCCTGCACCAGGTTGCGGACTTTTGGGGACAGGGCTTTCTCTGCCAATGCTCCCACACTCTGGAACAGTCTACCACTCCACGTCTGCTCTACCCCATCCCTGCCCATGTTCAAAATGCACCTCAAAGTCCTTTGACCCCTAAATATTTGGGGTCCTTCGGTCCCAATATTGTGCATTCCTAATTCTGAGGCATTTTTATAACCTTAAGGGCCGTTCACACGACACTGTTTTTAACTAAAAACGGAAAACTTTTTATGAGTTTTGGTCGGTCATTTACACAACAAAGGTGTTTTTGGGGCCTGAAAACTCAAAGTGCAAGTTTTAGAAAATTATACCATTATCGGCTCCGTGTAAACTGTGACGTTATGCCCATGCGTAATATTTGAGTTCAGTCTATAGGTGTGTAGTGTCTCTTTACAAAGTGACATCGCCAGCTACTGGCCTGGTAGCATACAGCATTTTTAACCGTTTCCGTGGATCCGTTTTGAAAAATACAAAGAATTTTTTTGTATGCCATTATCATGTAGATACCCTTAACCTCAACTGTTAAAGTTATAGCTATAAATGTAATCTTAAAGGGCCCCTATTATGGATTTTTGAAAATTACCTTTCATGTATGTAACATAGCTCTAAGTGAATAAAAACATCCTGCAAAATTTTAAATTTGAAAGTGCACCGTATATAATGTTATTGTCTTTCAAAAGTAAGAGTCGACTCTGAGTCAATGAATGAATCGTTTTTCAAACGAGTCATAAGCCTTTTCATTGTGACGTCAAGAGGAACATTAGCATATTGTCCGTCCACTTATTGCGCGCACAGACTCCAGGGAAAACTTGAACCTCAAACCGGCAGCTGATTCCTGTGGATACTGGATAGCATCATGTCGAGAAAACGCTGAGCTCTACAATGTGAAGGTAAAGCCAGTTTTTTTTTCACTGCCCAAGGACGAGCATGTGAAGAATTAGTGGTTAAAATTCATCTTCACCATGATATCACAGCAGTATAATCCTAATCTTTTGCTGTGTTCCCTTTATTTTACCGACGACTGCTTCTCAAATCTCGGAGTTCAATGCAGGATTCGCAAACCGCTTGCTCTTGAAAGATGGTGTTCAAAATACTTAGTTTTGAGTTTTATATTGAGTAGGTCTCCTGCTAACTGGTTAACTCACATTATAACTGTCTTATACTTCTGCTAATCAGTTGTGGGCCACTATTACTTAAAACTGAGTTTATTAATACAGATTGTCTGTTGTTCTCACTACTTTGAGGAAAGATTAAGCATGGAGCAAGATTTGTTTTACCAACGTTTGTTACATCAGTCATTCATGCTAGAGCTCGGCTAATGTATACACTGCATTCATGCACTGTTATTGATACAGTTTCCACGTGTTCACCGCAATATATTACAAAAATACTCGGTAAATAAATTATTACATGTAAAATAATCGGTTTGTTGATGGACATGCACTTGTTAATGCTGATGGTGAGGAATTACAGTTGCAACATCTCATAATGTACCTCAAACTGAGTAGTGTATCACTGAGAAACGTCCTGCTCGAGTCATCCTTGCGATGGAGGTTCGGGTTCATCATCGCACTCGCGCTCGGATCGATATGGTAAAATCGACGTCATTGTTCATTACTGTGTTTAGTTTACGGTGTGGGAAGCCTCAGGACACGCAGACCTGACGTTATGGCAGGATTAGAATTATTACAAATGTGGTGATGTGCAAATGTATATTATGAGGAAATTAAACATTTTTTTGACCATTGATGCATGTAAACCTGTTGTAGGAGACTCCAAACAACATTAGGAAACTTTAAAATAGCATAATGGGGCACTTTAAAACATTTTTGAAGGTCTTTACCATCTTTGTGTAGATTCTTGACAAATAGTCGGCTAAAAATTTGAGTTATTTGTATAATCAGTTTTTGCGAGTTATAGAAGACAATGCAGCAGCGAGTAATGTTGTCTTATAACAGTCGCTCTGTGAGGTCTTTACCCTGCATTTGAACAATAGGCTTAATAACAACAGCTCCTGAGTGGTTCATTGCCATTCTGTTCTGCTACAGGAGGCTGAAGGATCTGTAGGAGAACCTTAATGAGAAGAAAAGCCTTCATAAGAAGGCTGATGTCTCCAGGGCAAAGCAAGGCCTAGCAGATGTCCGCAGGGAAATTCTTTGACCTCTAGTTTCTAGTAGCGAGATGCGAGACTCCCCATGGCCCCTGATGGTTATCCTGCCCGTTCTCTGCGGTTTGCCATGCTCTTTCTCTCCAGAGCTTGTGACCCCTTCACAAGTCGTTTTGATTTTTCCTTCCCAGCAACCTGTCCTCTGTGACTTTTTATTTCAGCTCAAATTTGTCATCTCTCATTATCTTTCAGAGTAATGACATTAGGATCAATAGGCTTTTACTCTTCCAATTTTTATCATGCCCGACTGAGGAAATCACTCATTATCTATTTTACGTTTCGTAGAACAGCTTCTTGGAAATGTTTCATTTGTTTGTTTTCTTGTTGATTACACGGACAATGTTGACAATATTACAAATTCAATCTCCCTTTGCAGTGCACCGAATTCCTGTGTGTAGTTAAGCCCCGCAAACAGCAGCGTTGCATTGCAACTATCGGATGGATTGATTTAATTGCATTCACATACAATAAAGTTAGGATCTAAAAGGTCAGCGGGAAATGGTGCAAATCCCGAAGGGGTATTTTTTTAAGGGGCTGGTGAATTTAATACACATCCATCACTTTTTTATCATCTAATTAGTCCCCTGTATGGCAGGCTGTTCAACATGGGAGGAAACAGCACTATTGATTCAATAAAGGCCTGGTATCTATCATTGAACTTGTTCATTGACAGACTGCCCGGCCATTTCTGACTCTGTCTTTATGGTGTCAGCAAAGCGCTCCTGCTTGTTGCTCGATTGCCTTACAAAAATGTTATCATCCCTCTGATGTCAGAGAAATAACAGTTTCCTGTGTGAGGTATTGGTTGTAACCCAGCACGTTTTTATCACCTTGATGCAGTCGTGCAAAATGGGTGCAAACCGAAAAGCAACACAGCGTATTTGGCATATTCATAAAAGCATACATTATATTACTATTTCTAAATATAATGTACTCTACTGCATTATCATTTTAAATGATCTCTACTGTCATTGCAGCACCAAAATAAAAGTGGAGCGTGAAATTATTTTGTTCTGTCTCCATAGGTGCATTGGAATTTATTGACGCTATCGGCTGATCATCAATTTATGCCACAGGACTTATAGATCTTGTGGCTCGCTCAGCCCTCCCCGCATATTTCCATGCTTTTGGACGTGTGTGGTTTCTTTCTTTTTTCCCTTTTTTCCTTTTTTTTTGCCTCTGAGGCTGTCAGAGGTTGTCGTTTTCTCTCTCACTCAGATGGTGGAAGCATCTTTGCTTTTGCCTTGGGCTCACAGCTTGGTGAGCATGTCATTTTTCTGTTTTGTTTGGTTTTCATTGGAGGGGAAGGACTTGTTCAAGTATGATCAAGCAGTAAGAATGTCTTGGCCAAAAACAGAGACGAAATACTGCAGTTCAGACACTTTTGCCGAGCCGCATGATATAAAAATATTTAAATAGATTAACCATATGTTAACATTTGGTGTTTGTCCACTAATTACCTTTTGTAGGCACATTGAGCAATCTGTCTGCATATTTATATTTAGCCATATTGTCTGCTCAATTTATCATCTACGGGGAAAAAACAACATCAGGGCTGGGTTGGAATGTAGGTAAAACGTTTTGTTAAGCATGATATCTTTTTTGTGTGAAAATCATTGACGCATCAGTAAGCACCCTAAGCCTTAAATCAATATGAGAACAATATGACTTATTGAGGTTTTGCCCCCTTGATATCAAAGAACCGAAAGTAATCAACTTTTAATGTGAATTAATCTGTACCTGTATTCTGTGTGAAAGGCATTTCTAAGATAAAATATTAATTACCAAAGCAAATATCACATTATAGGTAATGAACAGTTCCAAGAGTGTAATCAAAATTGATTTACTGCTATAATCCTTTAATGTCACTGACAGTACCAAACAGAAGTTTCTTTAAAGAGAAACCTGTGAAACGTACAGAGCCATAGAAACACTTAGGGTATTTTTCAATGACAGCGATGTTGTGTTTTCAAAAACTTTGAAACCTGCTTTCAAAAGTTTGTGTTTTCAGGCCCCCAAATGCTGTAATTGTGATAACGAATGGCCAAAACGCATAAAAAGTTTCCTGTTTTTAGTTGAAAATGGTGTCATGTACACGGCCCCTTAGTCTTGTGTAGCCGAAACGTTTACCAGTTAAACAACGTAAAGTCTGGGCCACTATTTTGCTTATTCTGATCAAACCTACTTAGACAGGAGGATATCATCAAGGATTCTGTTATTTTTATGTAGCTACTTTTAAAGGTCTGAAATGGACTATAAGTATGGGATAATGTACATCCAGCCGGTTGTTATCGCAGAATGAACCCCGAAAGTGTGATCAGGTCTTGCATCACCCTGAAGAGGTTTATTCTGTGATAACAACCGGCTGGATGTATTATCCCGCTTATTACACGGCTTATTACCAAAGATTTTGCGGACATTTGTTTCACCAATCACCAATTATGGGGATAAGAGATATTAATTTGAGATGAAACTGTTTTAAAATCATACCTGTTTGTTATTTTTATAATCCATTGCAAAACAATCATCGCAAAATGGCAGCAACTGCTTTTGTATATAACAAGAGAGAGCAGGTCAGCGATATATCGGATGACAGAATTAATTAACTGTACACAAAATACTGATTTGAGTTTTAGTATTTTATTAGCTCACCAAACGCAAATTTCCACAAGGAAAAAAAACGTTCCTAGCAAGCGTAAAGCACCAACTTCAGTGAAAGTTACCCGGTTGAGTCTGTGTTATTTGTTTTTACCGGTTGTTATAGAGGGATAACATACCGCTGGATGGCGAGATTGACCAATTAGAATCAAGTATTTCATAGAGCCGTGTAAAAATGGACAGAAATGATTTAATGAATGGCATGAAGTCCAGAAAACACTGAAAAATTGTGGAAACTTAAAGGAGGGGTGAAACACTCATTTTCAGTCAATCTCATGTTGATTACCTATAGAGTAGTACTGCATCCTTCATATCTCTAAAAAGTCTTTAGTTTTATTATATTTATAAAAGAAAGATAGGCTGTACCGAGTCTTTCCGGAAAAAAAAAAACGAGCGGCTGGAGGCGTGCCGTGTGAGCGGAGCTAAAGCTGTGCTTATGCGTGGATAACTAACAACACTCAGACATTTGAAGCAGAAAAAGCAGTTTTACTCACTGCCTGTGGTTCCAACGCACAACCGTGAAACTTTATCGTTGGGATAATCCTTAAGCATTAGACGATCGTCGCGAATCTGGCGTCGAACTGGGCTTTGTTTATAAAACAATCATCGTCGAAATGCAGGGAACAAACAGTCTTGCACAACTCCGTTGATGCTCTGTAAAAACAAACTCCATCCACTGGTCCCTTAACGCCGGGTTCTTTGGGAATCTGTGCAGGGTTGTCTTGCCCTGGCAACCAAAAACACACTTATTTGGTGACACTGACTTCCCTAAAGCCGAGCATAGCGCTTTGATGGGCGTACTGCTTTCGCTCTCTCGCTCTGGTCTACGGGTGCGCGCGCCCGCGTCCTTCCGGGAGAAGTGCCCTTAGGACCCATAAGGAAATTCCGCCCCATCTGACGTCACACATGCCCATACTCGAAAAAAACTTTCCGAAACTTGTGACGAACCGGAAGGAGTATTTTTGGAACAGAAATACTCCATCAAACGTTCAACTTAATTTTTGAAACTTTGTCCATGTTTAGCATGGGAATCCAACTCTTTAACAGTGTAAAAAACTCAGTATGCATGAAATAGCATTTCACCCCCCCCCTTTAAATTCAAAAATCATTAGGATATTAAGTAAAGATATGTTCCATGAATATATTTGGTAAAATTCCCACTGTAAATATATAAAACATTTATTTTTGTGAGTGAATGCAGCACAATCGCGAACATAAATGGACAATTTAAAGGCGATTTCCTCAATGTTTCAATTTTTTTTGCACCCATAGATTCTAGATTTTCAAATAGCCGTATCTCCGCCAAATATTGTCCTATACTAACAAGCCACACATAAATGGAAAGTGCATTTATTCCGCTTTCAGGTGATGTATAAATCTCAATTTCAAAAAATGACCCATGTGACTGGTTTTGTGGTCCAGGGGCCGGTTGCACCAGCTGTGCGTAAGTTATAACTTAGCCTAGTTTTGACGTAAATGGACACTAAGTTACGTCTTACGCACTTCTAAATATTTTTGCGTTGCACCATTAAACTTAGTTGAAGCGTAACTCTACGTTTAAACTAAATATTTACGGCAGCCTCCGATCAGGAGCAACGGCTGGAATAAAATATCAAACACACTGAACTGCATCAATAAGCTATTCTTTTACCTGACAGACTTCAATTCTTAATACATATATAATGCAGACATTTACACTCGCTTACATTTTAAGAGAGAGAACATTATGTGAAAAGATTACTTTGATAGAGGCTATCTTTAACACAAACCCATCCTAAACAGCACGTCGCTGTGTGCATCGGTCCATGGTGTGCATGTCAAATAGCCTATCAGTCATAGTCAATAAACGTAATTTCTTATGCTTTTTGTATCAATATTTATTTATTGATCCTTATTCATTTCATTTCAAATAAAGTTTCTGAATGTTACATATAAAAACACTTATGCTATTCATGATCAAGTATCGTATTTAATGGAAACTTATTTTTACCGTTAGTAATGTGAGGCAAAAGAATGAAGGATAAACTGAAATTCACAGCATTTCAACACAACATCTGCTCACGTGTTTGAAGGCTGCTATTGGATAACCGAGGCTAAACGTCATATTATGCGACTACGAATTACTTTACGGAGAGCTTACGACCTACTAGCTACGTTCTGCCTTACGAACAAATGGTGCAACGGAATAAAGTACAGAGTTAGTTACAAACTAGCTAGTAGTTACTAAGCCTCTAGTGTGGACTTTACGTTCCAATTTAAGAAAGAACTTACGAACGGCTGGTGCAACCCTACCCAGGGTCACATATTATGATGATTTCTGAAGGATCATGTGACACTGAAGACTGGAGTAATGATGCTAAAAATTCGGCACATCAGTGTACACAATGAAACAACCTATCGCTGTAGTGAGGAGAAAACTGAACACATTATTTTTTAGCACGTGACAATAATAATACAAATTCAAATATCACATTAGCTGAACATTTTATTCTTCTGTTTGTATTCTGTGTTATGTTATTTGTACAAATAAAATGTTGTTTATGTTTATGCAGGCTGATAGACCAAAACTACCATTTCCCTCACTTGCCACTTAGAGTCTGTTTCAAGCATTTTTTGGCAAATTTCACAGGATTTCCTTTTGGATTGCACGCCAGAAGCTTAGAGTCCAACTGCCGGCCTATCTTTTAAATATCCATGGATATTTAAAAATGAGTTTTTTTCCTGTACTGTGAATTCTGCATTACATTTCCGTGTAGCTATAGGCAGGTGCTATCTTTAAAAAGAAACTTCAAAAAGAATATGCATCAAAATTTTTGATCAAAGAAATATCTCCTACATTTTGTGGTGCTGTATATCCAGTGAGCATTTGTGCCTAGGTTTGAGAGGTCATTTCAACATCGGAGAGTGAGAACAGCAACATTGCCACATCTAGAATAGGTGGGTGCCCTATATGTGGGAAGAGGAAAGATCTATCAGATAAAGCTGCAGCAAAATACAGCACAACATGTTGTGTTCCTACAGTGAAGGAGCTGTAATGAATGTGAAGTTTGGTGTCTTTGAGGTAGTTATAAACACACACACACACACACACACACACACACACACACACACACACACACACACACACTCACACACACACACACACACACACACACACACACAAACACACACACACACACACACACACACACACACACACACACACACACACACACACACACACACACACACACACACACACACACACACACACACACACACACACACACACACACACACACTCACACACACACACACACACACACACACACACACACACACACACACACACACACACACACACACACACACACACACACACACACACACACACACACACACACACACACACACACACACACACACACAAAAATGCTTAATCTGTTTATTTACTTATTTTCCACAAGGCATTCAGTATTTTCTCTGTTTTTTGTTTCACTGAATGTACAAAAAAGTGTTTCAGTGTTCATAACTAGTACAGTGAGTGCACACCGTTTAAATTCATTGAAATGTGCAAACGTGATTTTAAACAGGCTCCAAAAACCAACTACAAGAAGCTTACTGCAGGAACTCAAATTCATCATGAGAACGAAATGCTTGCTTTTAACGGATGCTCAGGGCTGGAAGCTGTAGAATCCAAGAGATATGATGAATGGAGTGTTCTAAGGGTAGGGGACATATCGTTCAGTTCACAAGTCATCTGTTTATTTCCCAAAAATACATGAGTATAATATTTGGATCATATTCAGTAGTATGTGGTAATAAATGTATTGAATTATTTTTTGAGCTTAAAACTATATATAACTATAGGGAACTCCATGAAAATAAAGATGAATTATTCAGCGTTCATACAAGCATATGGCTGAATTCCAGAGATGCATGTATCCACCCATTGGATCATTTTTCATCTATGCAGTCACCGGCACCTGTCTGTCTATCTCAGGAAGAATCACCACTCTTTACCCTGTGATGTTCTTGCATGGATTAGTCCTGCAATCTCTCAGGCCAGTAGAGAGCAGACATGAGCTGCTCTGTATACACCAATGTTAGTGCTTCTATAGCAAAATATGTAAACAAAAGAATGAATAAACTGAGCTACAATAATATGATGATTCCTTTTATCATTACTGCTTTCACTGTTGCTGGTCATCTCCATCCCCTAATTTCTTGATTTTTTTTTTTTTTTACTTAATTTTCTTATTCAAAAAAATGAATTCAATGTATTTGGAAAAAGTGGTGCCACTTTGATTTCACTCAAAATATTAATTTTAAATAAATATATTTTATTGGGTTGTATTTTTTCAGTGTATTTGAAAAAGTATTAAATAAATAAATCAATAAAAGTAAATCAAATAAAAGTTATTTATTTACACCTATTAGTGAGTCATTTTTTTGTAATATTACTGAATGAATATTTATTATTATCATCAAATGTTGTAATATTAAATAAAAAACATTATATACATATAAATACATTATACACACACAAAATATATTTTATTTGTTAATACATTATTTGATGATAATAATTATGTTAATTGTGTTTGTTGATTTATTTCTGCTGATCAAATTACAATCTTTCTTCCTTTGTCGTCTTGTAGAAAGCGATAGATGTACCCCCAGTATCTTACTGTAGTATTATTCCCTTTTTTTCCTTCTTTCTCGGATGAGCCCACGGCTGATGCGCACATCACGTCTACCAATCAACACGAGGCGTTACGACTGCGCGCTGCACTCTCAGCCACTGAGAGCAGTCAATGAATATTTATGGCGAGGCTGCTCACTCTCCAGCGCTCAAAGTTAGTGGATTAGCAGTAGGAGGATGACTGCTTGATACAACATCAGCACCTCGTTTGGATTAAGATCCAGCGTTTGCGCCAATTGCCACTTGAAATCAGCGGTGTGAAGGACAGCGGTGTCAAAATTGTACTCAAGAAGCGGTATCGGGTGAAAGACGTGCCCTGCACATCACTTCAGAGACTTTGCCATCTCTTTGCCCCTTTTTCTTCTAAGATGCCAAGACTTCCATCAACAGCATCACCCTCAGCCTACATTCAAGCGGGCTGCTCGTTTGGAAGGACGCCCGACCGCAGCCGTTCTCATCTGCAAGTTCAATCCGATCAATTGTGACAAAGGCTGTCAGCGTCGGAATAAGAAATCGATACCCGAGACGTTCTTTTGGAATTTTAACGATCCATTTTCCTCAAGTGAAGCGCGCGTGGAGTGCTCGGGCTCCTCGCACTTTCAGATGTTTGCAGTGTTGATGGTGACAGATTATTGTTGTTGAGTGTCCATGCGAGACTTGGGGTGGAAACATGTCTGGCCACTTCTCTGAGAGGGTCGCTGCTATCAGAGATGGCATTTTGGTCCAGCACTTCGGTTTTTACTTCTAAAGTGCCCCGGAAAATCTTATTCATGTTCACCCTCTCCCTTTCTGTCACCTATCTGTTCTATAGCTTGATGAGCTGCTACAACTCCTTCCAGTTCCAGGAGAACTACGTTTATCAGGGAAGGCTCGTGACAGAGGAAACAACTTTTGTCACGCTGAGGGAGAAACTTTACTCGACCTCTTCCCAGGGCTACCTCGACGAGGGGTTCATCGAGAGGACAACGACCGAGCAAACTATCACAGTCTCGAGCGTTAGAAATAGCGTGGGGATCGACGAGAGGACAGCGGGATGGGCGCGAGCTCAGGCGGCTACGACCAGCAGCAGCAGCATGTCGCGCGCTGCCGCCGCCGCCGCTGTGGCTGGAGAGCACGAGCACCCGGAGTTCAGCACCACGGACAGCGAGCTTCGGAAAGTGGTGAACTGCACATCGGATTACGGGGTGAAAAAATTGCCCCAAGCCATTATAATCGGAGTGAAGAAAGGGGGGACAAGGGCTCTGCTGGAAGCTCTGCGGGTTCATCCCGATGTTCGAGCCGTTGGGAATGAGCCTCACTTCTTTGACAGGAACTACGAGAAGGGACTGGATTGGTACAGGTGCGCCCTTCACGTTTCTCTGTTGTGCTGTTTGGTTTTTTGGGTCAATTGCAAGGATGTCTGAGATAATTAAAACGAATCTAGGTTATGTTAGTTTAATTTGGTATAAATGAAATGGTTTAATGTCAAGTGGTGTAACCATCAGGTAAAGTGTTTAAACTTTTTATATTAACACACACACACACACACACACACACACACACACACACACACACACACACATATAAGAATGTAAAGCAAAGTTTAAAAAGTTTGACATATACACACACACACACATATATATATATATATATATATATGTGTGTGTGTGTGTGTGTGTGTGTGTGTGTATGTCAAACTTTTTAAACTTTGCTTTACATTTTGGTTTTATGGTTTTCTTGCCACATGACAAGAAAATGGCTTCCTTCATGACAGTGACTTATTTGGTGAATTTGGAGTTATTCAGATATATTATTGTTATATTATTATTATTTAACAGTATTTTTTATTTATATTATTCAACTTTTAAAATAAGAAAATAAAACGAAAATAAATAATGATGAGATGAAATGAAATATTTTGCAAATGAAATTGCAAAAAAAAAAAAATATTTAATCAGAAATCATAAATGCATTTTTTTAAATTATTTGATAAATCCAGGCAAAAACCTCACATCATCAATGTGCATTATGTCACTGACCCATATATCAGATATTACTTCTCTTTCCTTTCTAAGTGCTTGCATTCAGAGATTGTTTAGTACAGTAATTTTTTTCCACAATAAGAAATAGTATTCATCATAATTTTAATCAGGCCTGACTGCGTGATCAGGTGTACTGGCTTGTCAGCATATCTTAAATATAATAAATAACCTATCTTAAATATAGGCTACTTCTGTTCGTATTGCATTCAAGAATGTATAGACTCAGTGGTCATCTGTATCTGCAACTTTAAAAGAGCATGAAATGAGATTTAGTCATTTAAATAGTCAGTTAATTAATCAGTAGACTAACACATATGTGATGGTTCAAGATAACCAAATTCCAGGCTGCAATGTATGCTTTAGTCCAGCTTCAACATAATTACTACAGCAGCACGACTGTTTCATTTCATGCCGAATTCATGTTCACAGTCGCTGCTCAGCAGAGCCAGGTGCAGTGAATGCTCCGTTGAGCTCTTTCAGCACGCCTGTGCTCCGGACTCCCAGGTGTGCTCAAATCATGAGGTGCTTACTCAGGTGTATGTGCTCCCACACACCCATCCTCAACCGCTGCTGGCACGCTTTCGACTTGTCAGCCTTCGTCAGCTATTGCCATATTTCCTATAGTTTACATCTCTCCACTCCATTTGCAATCTGAACCGGTGCAGGTTATTACAGCCAGGCTGTTTTTCTTCGGAGTGCTGTTCTACATGGGCCAATCATCATTCAGCCGAGCAGTTGCCTATGGTGAGGAGACGCCCGTACAAAGAGCGGCTGAGGGGTAGAGACCGAATGAGCATTAAGTCACACTGCGGTGTGTGCCGGATCCGCTTGGATCTGCTAGCCTTGGGCTGTGACTCAGCTTTGGGGCCGGGCAACATCTGCCGCAATTCACTTTAGAGGGAGCCCAACTCGCAACATTCGTTCATTTGCCCGGGTGTTAATGCGAGCTGTTTCATTACACTCGTTGTGTGGGGGCTCATTAGACCAGGGGATGACAAGCTTACATAAATAACACCTAAGAGTGCTTGTGTGTTTTAATGTCTCTGAGCCTGGAAAATCCCTTAAGCGGTCCTAAATTTGTTTCCACATGCGCTTGGCATTTGACATATGTATAGCTTGCAGGAATATCAGATTTGAAATGGCCTACCACACGCACCAAAGGGAAACATATAACGCGTGCAGTTTTAACTCTTATTTGTTTTGACAAAGCTGGACATGTCAACATTTGTGTTTTAATATTGGCTTTTTGAATTCATAATCTCACCAAATGCTTGCAAACTGATTGGCATTTGCAGAAGTGGCTCATTTCACACTCAGCTCTGGCTGTAAAGATTAAATGTGTGAAAATGTAAAGAATTTGCATAAGATAAGGACTTAGACAATAAATGAAAAGGTGACACTATTTTAATTACTGAGTAATATTAATTAGTCAGTACTTATTACTACTTTACTACATGTATTTAATGTAGGGTTAAGTTTAGGGTTAGTTACAGTACTTGTAATGGTGAGTAGTAATATAGTAAGTAGTGTAACATACGTAACTACCTCGCCTTAAAATAAAGTGTTACCGATGAAAATTCTGTCATTATTTATTTACTGTCATGTAGTTTACAAACCTGTATGACTTACTTGGAACACAAGAAAACATTTAGAATGTTTATTTTAATCCATATATTGAAAGTCGATGTTGCTTTGGGCCTCATTGACTTTCATTGTATAGACAAAAAACAGTTCAAACATTCTTCAAAATATCTTCTTTTATGTTCCACAGAAGAAAATATGTCACATGGGTTTGGAACAACATGCGGGTGAGTAAATGATGAAAGAATCCACATTTCTGTCCCTTTAAGCTGCACATGAAGGCAATTTGGCAATTTCCACATGTAAAGTCTCAAAGACAAGCTGGTTTTACATTTTAAAGCCATGGTAAATAAACATCCAGTGGTAAAGGCTCTTTGGACTTCATTTGTTGGGCATATATATCAGGAGGAGTTAGGTAGTCTTTTTTAGTCTTGAAATATGATGGTGCTCCTCCTTTACAGCCTGACGCAATGTTTAAAAGGCTTGTCAGGGAGGGACGGATGCTCTGTTAAACTCCTGTCTGCTTTTAAAAGAAGCCTCACTTTCACTGCGTGGGTAATTCGTTCCCTCTGTCAAATAATAATAGCTCGGCATCATTAGACAAAGCGCACCACTGCTGGGGTCCACTCTCAGATTAAAGGAGTGCAGGAAGAAAAAAAAGAGAGCGTTAAAGCTGAAGTGTGTAATTTTTGCAGTGATAAAAGACTCATTTCCCAGCTTAATATGCAGAGGCAACTCAAAGTAAGCCATTTGTATGGCAAAATATTGCTCTTTTTTTTTTTTTTTTTTTTTTGACTAGCCCGACACAGCAATATTGAATTTTGGGGCGAGAATATCTGTTTGTTACAACAATGAACAAAAATGTTCAGGAAACAGACCATAGCTTGAAATCATTGCTTTTCAAAAACAAATTAAATTGAAATTGGATAATTAATAATTATTTTCAAGTCAAGTCACAAAACACATAAAAGCACCTTTAGAGAAAATCATGATGTTTGTAATGTTTATAATAAATGAATATGTTCACTCCTACATTTAGCATATCACAGCTGGGCGATAATATAGTTACACTTGAAAAAAAATATATTTTCATGATTTGCTATCACAACTTTTTATCTTTTGATAAATCAAATGAGATAATTTATGTGGTTCAGATAACATCACATTTGTGGTTATTTTTTAATAGTTTCTATATATTAAACCAATCTCCTTCATTGCATTAACCCACAATTTTAAGGCAACCAGGTAACATACTTTTAAACCAACACACTTTCAATCAAGCAGTTGAGATGTGCTGCTGTATATTGGATACAGTTGGATATAACATCCAACTTTATATACAGAGCTGTGTGAAGATATAGATACATGTTGCGACGATATAAACATTCCAGCAGCCTATAATTGCTATACATGTGAAGTAGGTAAAGAGAACAAATTGCAGGATTTTCAATTCAATAGTCCCCCACACAGTATTCAGAGCTGGAGATCCTTCAGCTATTTGACCTCAGGAGAGTTTTTCCATCTTTTTGTCTGTTCGTGAGCCTGTAACAGGGGTGGCCTTTCAAGAGATAGCAAAGATTCAGCATTGCCCACACCAAGGTCTCTTCCTTTTTGTTGGAGATAAAATACATTCAGATCAATGAGAGCTTATACACCGCTGAAGCCCACGCATTGTTCTTGCCCCGTACAAGGCTACACAATGAAGCGCTTTAATTTCACCACCTATTTATTCCCTGATGCCCTCTTGTTTCCTCCTAAAGAGTAGAACTTCAGAAATGTCTCATTCCTTACAACCTTTTGAAGTTTAAAGGAATATCGTGAGTTAAAGGCAAGTCAGGCTCTATCAACAGCATCTTGCATTTTTGCCCTAGACTTCCAATGTATTAACAAACTGAGGGATGAATCAAAATAATTTTCTGTGGTTATCGCTAACATACCAGAGATACCATCGATAGATATTACCTTATAATGGAATATTTCCTTAAAGTGCCCATATTTTGTTATTTTAAAGGATCCTAATTTTGTTTTTGTATGTCTCCTACAATATATGTACATGTATTTAAGGTAAAAAAAACCCCACTACATTTTCTTATAATATTGCAGCATCACCTCTTTTCTCACTGTACCTGAAACGGTGCAATAAAGGATTTGGTTGCTCTTAACCTCTCCTTTTCCTACTCTGCTATGATTGGTCTATACTCGGAAACCAAACACCCATTACCATGTCTGAATTTCAGCTCCGGAGGCTTCCTCTGCACTTGTCAATAGTCGATTTTACCGTATCAATTCGAAAATTGGATTTGTTTTTGCAGCACAGAAAACAGCTTCTTCTCAACATGTCGACAACACAAACCAAACTCTTCCAGGGCTCAGCTACAAGTACAGTGTTTGAGGGCGGAACAAAGTAGACATTGTTTGTGGGAAGCCAATGAAGACCATAGGCTGGCATTATGCAAATTTGTTACAATCCTACGTAGGTTTCGTAAATTACTGACGACTCGTTTCAGGCAATTCAGAATCAGTTCTTTCTTATAGGAGACATTATATCCAGTTGCCATGCACTTTGATCTTTGAAACTTTGCAGACCTTTTACATTCACAAACAGCTTTGTTGCACACTAAATGAAAGGTAATATCCCAAAAAGAATAATAGGGGCACTTCAAAGGGATAGTTCACCCAACGATATCTATCATTTTGTTCATGTTGTTCCAAACCAGTGTTATTTTAGTGTCAGTGAGATTATAGTTTTTATTAATGTTTTGAATTACTTTTTATTTTTACATTTCCTGTTTTTATTTAAATGACTGTGGATACTCTGCTTGAACACCAATGTGAATCTCAGGAGAACTGACTTCATACATCCACTCAAAATCCTGACGCCTTTAAAAATGGCTTGGAAAAGTTAGACGTGAGAAAAGCTCCAGCGCCATGCCACTTGCTTTGATCAATTTGTTTATCTAATGCAATAAAATTCAAATGTTTTAAGTGTGGCTTAATACTTTAAGGGCCACTGGGTGTAGCGAATCGTCGGCGAGTATGTGAGGAGTATGAACAGCCTGCAGAGTTGATTCCCTCCCGTCAGAAGTCGAGACACAAGCCTCTGACAGGAGGAGTGAGTCACAGATGCAGATCCACTGCTGAGCGAAGCAGGACAAAACCCAAATCCACCGTTTATCCCTTGTTTACCTTGCCTCAGCACGCCGTGCTGCAGTTCAACCCGACTCTCGCCTCCCGACTGCTGGCTCAAAGCTGTAAGGGGAAGTGGGCCGCCTCCCAGCTCAAGCTGGATGCCATCTCTCTCCACACAGCCTAGCTCTTGCACCTCCCTGGGATGCCCCAATCTGCCTGCTCCTGATAAGCTTCCGCCAAGGCGTGCAAGGACGCACCTCTGGGTACGCGGATGCCAACGTGGCAGTCGTGGAATTAAACTTTTTAATTAGCAGCATGCCCCTGTGCCTGTTGAGAGCGAGTGGACTGCTGCAGTCAGGTCTTGTCTCATCCCCCTATTTCCACTTAATTAAATTCACTAGCACAAAAGAGGCCCAGTGACTACAGGAGCGTCCGCCCCGCCACTTCACATGTTTATCACCCTTCCTGTCATCCTTTAGCTATAGTTGCAAACATTGTGCCATTCCAACGCTGAGATTCAGCCGCCACGTCTCCTGGAGGTTGAAAATCGCAAATGTACATGCGCTGTTACTTTGTTTTGACGTATTGATGATATGCAGGCATCTTCCGGAATCCATATTCGGCTTTCGGGGTTGCGCGGATACTCACGCACATATTGTTTGGCCCTCCGGAAACATTTCCCAGACAGCAGTCTTGACAGTTCAATTACATCTGCGATTTAAAGTCAAAGAGCATTAAGGCGTTCACGTTCACACGGCGCCGCGGTCTATGAGAAAGGTTCTCCATGGCCTAAAGAATCAAGGTGAATAGTGAGCTCATATTGCGGAATTTACTCAGAGGTCAGCCTTCCAGGTTATTCGAGTCCATTTCTTTTGTGGTACCAGAGCTATGCGTGGAATCCCGTCATTATATTTTGAAGGCAGAGAGAGGAAAATTCACCCGTCGCCAAGATTCTGGAATACATTTTTTTTTCTTACTCGCTCCTCCTTTGCTCTTTCTGACAGACATCCTCGCTGCCTGCTGGGCTGAATCGTGTTAGAAAGTTTCTGAAGTGATGACCTTCCTCCAGTTCCACAAGTTTAATTCATTTACGCTAACAATCTAATTTGTCAATTTAATTTGCAGGCATTAAACTATTGGCATCATCACACAATCTGCCATTAAAGCCCAGCTTCTGTCCGACTTTGGGTCTGTGAATGAGAACCTGAGCCTTGTCCTCATTGCAAAGCATAGGGAGGCTGAATAAGCTTTGTTACTTTTTTTTTCTTTTTTTGACCCACATTGTGAATGGACTGCTTGAAAATGACAGCACAAGTATTAAATTATTTATTTTAAGCCAAAAATAAAGTGTAAACTTAAGTCATTTCGAGCTTAAATGAATTCTCAAAGGGATTATTTACTTTCCGCGGATTTGCCATGATGTGTTTCCGCTCAGAAGGAACAATGATTTCGGTCAACAAAGAGCTGGTTTACAGCCATCTTAAAATCTCTCTGAATGAGAATTCCCTGGGAAAAATAGGCATGTCAGTCATACTTGACAAGATTCTAATTTTCTCCCTGCGTTTTCTGCAGCACCCCCTCCCTTTTTGCGTATTGGGTGAGTGATACAGTCTCAAGACACGACCCAAAAACAAGCTAATGCAGTTCAGACAGGAACTCTTGACACGTTGAAATCACGCAGTGAGGGCAAACATGCGGCTTCCAGCGTGTCTCACGGCTGCTCCTCTGACCTGACATTTACCGTGGCAGGGCTTTACTTTTCCTCAGAGGAGCTGTAGGGATGAAAAAAAATCTGATTCCCTGCTAGGAATGTGACACATGGCTTCACCTGCATCTCTCCGTGACATCTGACACAGTACAGAGAAATCCTAATGCGCCATATGGCTCTGACAGATAGAGGATTCTAGTTAAAGGAATAGTTTCCCCAAAAGGGACATTTCTGTCATCGTTTACTCACCTTCATGTTGTTCTATTCTTGTATGCTACATTTTTCTTTCATGAATTTTTGAGTCGTTATGTGCGTCAATCAAGTGCGTTTCAGCTTCCTTTTACCGTATTTTATGATCTCTATATCGTTTCTGTCGGGCGGAAACATCGTCTTTCCATATTCCGTATTTTTTCTTTTTTCCATAGATCATTACTATTGGTACCCATCACGTCTGTCTGTGAGTTTTGCAAATATTTAACCAATGAAAAGTTTTAAAAAGAGCCTGTGACTAAACCTCATAACTGTCGGTTAAACTTGATGACTCCAACCGTCTCAATCATGGATGAAGTTCTGCACACAGTTTGGACCGTCTCTGATTGTTTGCAATGCAAGAGTAAATAAAGAACTGGTTCTTTGAATACGTATTGGATTTTCTTTACTCAATAAACACTGTATATACTGTATATATGCTGTATATGCTATATACAGTATATACACACACACACACAATACATAACATAACGACGCATGCAAGTCACACAGTGTTTAATTATTTAAAAAATACCTTTTTTAATTTCCTGAAAAGTAGCGTTTTATTTACATACAAGGTTACCGCCCGACGGCAAAGATATGTATGTACATTGATCAATTCTTAAATATAAAGCTTGAATTAAATCTTTTCATCACATGAAGTGATCGCCTCTTCACAAGACTTGGATTAAACAGTTTGATACATATGGATTACATTTTACAATTAACTTTTTAAAACATGAACGTTTTGGGAGAATTAACTTTCAGTAAAGGCACAGAAATCTCTTAGGTGCTATTAATAATATGTTAATTTGTGTTTCAAAAAACTCTTATGATTTTGGAACAACTTGAGGGTGAGTAAATGATGACAGAATGTTCTTTTTGGGGTAAACTATCCCTTTAAAGGACAAAAAAGTACCATAAGTGTGGTACATACAACTTGTGTTCTGAAGTCATTGTTCTTTAGGTTTTTGTCAAGAAAATGTCATAATTTAAGTTGTTTTTCATTGATAATCTGACAGCAACATTGATGCTACTGCTTGGTTGTGCAGTAAGTAACCGAACACAATGATGGACACAACCTTATAGTGATTAAATAGTTACATTTTTGCTCTGTTCCTCAAAAAAGTTTATTGTTGGGCTTCAATAGACTTGACATAAATTGCACGGGCTACTCTTATAATCCTGGTGCTTATGTACATCTTTTCTTTTGGTCATGACAGCACTGAATCATGTACTTGTTCTGAGTGGCGATTCTTCAAAAACTACTTTTTGTGTCCGATGGAAAAATGAACAACATATGGGTTTGGAACGACGTGAAACAGTTTGCCAGTGGAATAATAGATTGGAAATGAAGTATTTCCCTTGTTTTGAAAAAACTAAATGTTAACAAACAAGCGAGCGAGCCATCTTTTTAGCAATGCTGCTCGGTGAAGGATCTGTGACATGGCTCACACCACCGGTTTCTTCAATAATATACACCGCTTAGAAGATTGTGACAGGCTTAATTCAATTATGTCGGTGAGATGTGCTTACACTCCGTAGGTGTGAGCTAATTCCTCTGTTAACACCCCTGAGTCACTGTCATAAACAAAGACAAACACATTCATTGGCTTACAGAAGCTTGTTTGCTATGATTGTCCCATTGCCTTTGATGTTTCTCATTGCTTTCTGTTGTTTATTTATTCATGTGTTTTTCCTTGCCTGGAATCACCATGAGGTATTCAGTTAGAATAATTTTAGTATAGTGTGAAACAATGTAGGTATGGTATTTTGGAAGTTTAAACTGAGTGCAACATAGTTTCAACACACCAACCCAGACAGCAACATAGTGTCGGCCCAGATCCGGCCCACATCTGGACCGTGTGAAATCCACATGAACCAGATTTGGGCCGGATCTGGGCTGATACTATGTTGCTGTCTGGGAAGTGATTAGATTGTGTAGATGTGTTATTCAGTGACTTTGAATGCGTTTTTGGGAACTTTTCCTGTGTCATTGTCTATTGAGGTTTCAAGTTGCATACACCATTAATCAAACACCCCAAGAGAACGTCCCGCTATATCTTCTCAGCTCACAATAGTAATGGCCACATGTGCCAAGCATCCTTTGAGGTCTGGACTAAGCTGATGAGATGTAAAAGGATGCTTTTAAGGATTATGATAATTGCTAATTGTATTAGAAAGGTGATTTGCTGGGGTAATTTTGATTATCGGCACTTGAGATGTTGGGTCGCGCGATGTTTTGTTGACATACTTTGCTTGTTCTGTGCCTTGTAACATCATACATGGCTAGTGTTGCTTCTTGCAAACAGCATAATTAATTTAAACTGCATTTAAAATTCATTGACTATGATTTTTGATTATCATAAAAGGTATAAGGATGTGTACCCCCAGTGTTTAGAAGAGAGTGAATTGGAGTCACAGCATATCCTGTCATTTTATAGCAATATTGGCAAGTTACTTTGTCTTTACTCAAATGCAAACATACAGTTGTAACAGACTTTTCTGGCTTAAATGAAACTGAAAATATCAAATATCTTGGTTTTGGAAGCATTTTCCCCATTCATTTTCTCCATAGGCATTTAAAAGTCCATATCCTACTAAATCAAACATATCTGAAATTATTATTAACTACAATTGCACGTATTTGAATCATAAACAAGAGAACAATAATTTGTGTATAAAGGATATATCTCTTAAATTGATCAAAAGTGACTGTACAAAGACTTTTAACATTGTTACAATTTTTTTCTTTTTACATTTTTAAATAAATACTGTTCTTTTGAACTTTGTAATCCTGAAAAAAAAAAAAAAAAGATTATTAAGCAGCACAAGGGTTTTCAACATTGATAATAGTACACAGAACGCGTTTTTGCTGTCGAAAATGCGGGACGCAGGTCAGTGGAGCAAATAGTCGCAAGGACTAGAAACACTTTTTTTTAGGGGTTGACCTTCTTTTAACTTGAGCATGCATTTTTAGAATGTCGTGTCATTCTGCAAAAGATGCAAGTGCTACTGTTCAACATGTCCGTCTTTTTATGTTTAGGCCTAAAAAAAAAGTGGAAAAATAGCACAGTGGATTGGAAAAGCACATTCTTTGCGAACACCCCTTAATGATTCAGCCTTGCCATCACAGGAATAAACTGCATTTATACTTTACAAAAGAAAACAATTTTAATTGTTTATCAAATAAATGTAGCCTTTTGACAGATATGCATAAAATATTTAATTTATTTGTGTACACTGACAAATGTATAAAAGTGTTGTTGAATAGACTGTGGAGTGTATATCGAACAATTACATCTTTGACAGTGCTTCACAGAGGAAACAGATTTGTTTATTTGATTTAGATTTTTCTCTCTTAAGGATTTATGAATGTGTACTTTGCTGTTATTATTATTTGTTAAAAGTTCAAATTATGCTGACTGATGGCTTGAGTAAAAGCATTTACCATAGTTCAATAACTTCTGAGCTCACAAAATGTGCATCTTGAAAGTTTTCAGCACAATTGTTAAAAGTGATTTTCTCTATGGAAACAATGAATAGGATTTTTGCTTCCAGAACCCAACTGTTGCACTGTATTGCATACCCCTATGTGATTGTGCAGTTTTTGAAGAATTCTATGTTTGGTTAAAACATACCTTTTTTGGTACCTGGAGTGTTTAAAATGAGGTTTAAAAATGAGGCTTCTTGTTTTTATGAAGGGAGTTGGGAAATTGAGGTAGACTTATGCCACTTGTTGAGGTATTCAAAATGTTCTTTGTTCACCACTGATCCTCATTTAAATTCTCTCCCTGCTTTAGTCATTTTTTTCTTCCTTTTATCTCAAAGATAATACACATTTCTGTGATTTACCACAACAGACGGAATGAAATAACGTGAAAGAAATAATGAAATAAGACTATTTTCTTTTTAAGGCATGCGGCTCGAGCTATCAGTGTGTTGCCGGACTGGTGATCTCCATTCAGTTACTCATGCCACACATTTTCAACGTGTCGCAGTGACGCAGACTCTCTCTTCACGGCCATCCACCCCCCATTTTCCTCTCAGCTGCCTGTACATATTTGGAATCTGTGTTAATTTTTAACCCGGAACACAGTCGGAAAAGTGTTAACACACAACGGCTTAATTGATCATCTCGATAAACAATGAACCCGAACTCATTCAAGGTCACTTTCCAATCACAGCCTCCACACACTCAGTCCTCCGGTTACTTTAAAAGGCCAACAAACCATGAAAGCGCATCTGGGCAGAGGTGAGAAGGTAGCAGTGCTGTAACTAATGGGTTTATTTAATTTAATTTACTGCAGCAGCCCAGGATCACAAGAGCCGTACTGGGCCGGAGAGAGATTGAGGTTGCTGTGGGAAAGAAAGAAAGATTAACCCTCTTTTTAAAAGGGCAAAATTCGCTCTCATGTCATGCTGGATTTTCCTGCAGAGATATGGCACTGTATAACTTGGCAGAACTAAATGAATACAGGTTTGTGGAGAAATGGGGCTCTCCAGTTTATTTCTGACAAGCCTCCTAATCAACGTCACGCTGTGGCCGCGCGCGCTGGGCTGAGAATCGTTCCGAAATGAAGGCTTTGTAAACACATCTTCAGACGGATGGAGAGGAGCGTTTGCCACAACGACTGCCTCTCGATGCAAAATGCACGCATGCCTTGCCGACGGATGCTGCCGAATCCAGAAAAATGGCAGTTTACTGACTGATAGAATATCACGGTCATGGTCAAGCATGTGTTGTAGTCATTAACGTTCTCTAATTAGGGACTCGCCTGTGATGCTGCTATTGTGCTTACGTGTCAGCGCATATCTCTTTATGCATGCTGTCTCCAATTAACAGGCAGAAAAAAAAGAAAGAAAAGGAAAACGTCTCAGAATTCCTGATGCAATCTGTGGAATGTAAATGAAGCAATCCCAGCAGCCCTTGGGTTTGCATAGCCACAGTTCCTGCTGAATCGCTCATACGGAGATCTGTTTTGGAATAAAACAGCTGAACACATGCGCGCTCCACCTTGGGTAAATCCAACAAACGCTCCGGGGCGTAGAAAATGAATGTGGCATGATAATTAGTTAACCAGCAGAGCGTTGCCAGAAGAGGGAATGTTACAGTATACCTAGTGTTTAATAACAGATAGTTTAATTTGCGACTCTTGTAATGTGCCCATTTCTTAAAACCGCATTGCCGCTTTCTGGCAGTTCCTTCTGTTCTTTACCTCCTCGCAAACATATTTGATGTTCTCTCCTTGACGTTTTTGGTTTGAGGTGTCAAAGTGTTGTAAAACATTCTCAACACTGATAGATGCCTAGGGCTGAGGCACATGGAGACAGTGAATTTTTGTTTGCTTAGTTCTCTTAGAATTCGCCTTTGGCTGACTGTGTCATGCTAAGATTATCATGCGGGGTGGATACACACAGGGTTTCTGGGATTTAACTATCATCACATGCTTTAGAAGGACCTTTGTAGCCATGGATGGTGACGTTTGACAGGATTATTTGACACCAAGTACCACTGGGCCACTGTGAAAGCTGAAGAATGAGATTCATGTAGTCTCTTACTGCAAGTGTTATTTGAGCACAGACAGCACACCGACTTGTGTTTTAATTTGAGTAGCAATCATAAATGGGGAATTCAATGTCAGTTTGCCATATATTTGTAATTTGTGCTCAATGGTTTGTTCAAACACACCATTAGTAATACGGTTCTGTGGTCATGGCACATGGTTCACAGAATTTGTTTATGCTGCATTTTTTTTTTTTACCACAATTGTATATCTCTCTTACAATAACATGTAAGATGTGAGAAACAGATATTGAAGTGGGAAAGTGGTTGGTTCATCGATACTCTGCTTTTAATACATGTCTATATTTGCCCCGAATAGCTTTCGTCTCAGGAGCGGAGGGAATGAAGTTACCGCAGAATAAGTATGGAGGTTAAACCCTGAGTAGTTGTTGTCTTGGACACTTAACATTCCACATGTGATGCTATACATGAGGCTGCTGTAAAATGGGCAGCCATTTTACTAATACGCCTGGTTTACAAGTAGACGAGGGAGACACATTCACGTTTACACCTGGTCCATCTCTTTTGTACACTTTCAACCACTTCTGTCCTGATTTTTTCCAGGGGAGGGTCTTTCGATCAAATGGATTAAATGAGCTCACGCAATTTACATATGAACGCGACCGGAGACGACTGGATAACATACGGAGAGCAGAGCCGCAAGAGCACGTCGAACGCTGAGAGTGTGTGTTAGGATCAGGAATGGTGAGCGAACATAGTGCTTAGTATGTTTTACTTTTTCAAAACCAAACTTAGGTCTTCAGGCGACAAAGTTTAATGTTTATGCGTTAGGTCAGTAGGTGGTCTTTTTTTGGCTGTTTGAACGCATTCGACCGCATGAGCATTTAAATGTGTTTTCGACTATCTCTGGAAGTTGTTGAAAATGGACAAGCTCAAATCATTTTAGACCCCATTTACGCCTGTATTTAGCGTCGTTCACTTGTGATCTGATCGGCCAAAATGCATCTTAATACCAGGTGTAAACAGGGCAAAGAGAAAAGAATGTGGTACATGAAGATTCACAATAATGTTATGATGAAGATGAAAAAAGAAGCGTGAAATCCGCACACTGAAATTAGCTGCTCCAAATGAATTTATTTATAGCAAAACGTTTTCGACCATCAGGTCTTCATCAGGCACAATGATATGATGTTGTGATGAAGATGGCCTGAAAGAGAGGCCACATGAATATGGGTAGGTTGCTCAAATGAACTCTTAAGTTTGGACGGCATTACATTCATGCTAATTGAAGTATACACCAGAAGGTGGCATGAAAATGAAATGACATGCCACCTACCTAAAGAAAAAGAAGCCCCGCTGTGCTTTACATGTGTCTTTAGCTTTTTAGCTCTTATTTTATTCTGTCCCTGACATCGTGCACTTTTCTTTTTGCGTTTTGCATTATTCTCAAATGAAAGACGCAACAAAGTCCACCACATGTTCTGTCAATTATGGAAACTCAGTGAAGCAGTCCTGTTGTGATAATGAATGTAATGAAGTCTCCCGTGGCACAAGCACAATAACAGACATTTCCGTCAGTACATGTGGTCTTTAGCGTCGTAAGTTACACTAAAAGTGACCACAGCTCAGACTCGAAGTGGTTACCAATACTTTTCAGACAAAGCTGCTTCTTTTTTTCAGATTGATTCTGGCTATGGAAAGGCTCATTCTCAGCACCAGTCAGACGTGGTCCAGGCGAGCTTTTATGATTTCCACCCACATACTCTTAACCAGTGTCTGTAAAAATGAAAACGGACATCTGTCACACAATTTCTGTGAATGCAAGGCTTCGTTCTTAGAGTAACTTGCTGTGAAATCTACTGGTAGATCATCTTATTTATTTATTTATTATATTTTTATAGGGTTGGCTGTATGGATCATTGGAGATTGAAAATGTTTTTTATGCTACATAATAGGTTCTTCAGATCAGTGTATTGTTCTAGGTATCACAAGTTAAAAGATTAGTATCCAAATATGAGAATCTGTCCTAATTTATGCGCATTGTTCCATGCATTTACAAACCAGGCACTTCATGTGATGCCAAATGGTTGTCACTTGAAGCCAAATACAATGATTTTGCAGAGCATGAAATAGATTTGAGAGCTACATAAGAGGTGGATGATTATCAATGCATTTTCATGGTGCTTTTTTTTTTTTTTTTTGTCCTTTTGCTGTATGCAAATAAGTATCTTAAATATTCTTTGATAATTCTTCTTTAGGTTTCCACATAATAAAGAAAGTCATATGAGTTTTGTTGTAAAATATTTTAGGTTGAACTGCAATGCCCTTTTGGGCTATTTGAAACATGGGCTATTCATGTTGCTTTTGTTGTTGTTGTTTTTTTCTTTTTTATTTGTGTTTTGTTTTGTGTATTTCCATTATGACCAGCGCAATCTACCCGGAACATTGCATTGTGTCTGGTTTAAGACATGCTTTTTTTGGGCCGTTAAATAATGCCGCAAATAACAGAAAATCTGGCCCTTATTGTTCTAGGTGAGATAAAACATGACCAAGGAAAAAACAAGTATATAGTAGATCTTTAAGTTTAAGATGTCATAAGTGTACTGTTACAGTTTGTGTTTACAGTGCAGTTGTGGACCAGTATTCAAATCCCAAAATGTAATTCGTTTTGATTGACCAATTGTAGTCATGTGAATGGTTTTCTGTCTCAACGCTTTAAAGGAACCGTATGTTAGAAATGTATTTCAATTAATCATAAAATGGTCCTGATATGTCACTAGACATTAAGAAATCATGTTAATTTCAAATACTTATATCCCTGACAACAGTAATCCGGCCAGGATATTGTCATTTAAAAGTGAAGCTGCAGCCCTCAACTGATGTTGATGTTGTCATGTTGTGTTTTGGCCTGATGCGCCACCCTCCACCTATCTACTAATCACAAAGTCAGTAGTGTTTCGGCATCCGGGTTGCCAGCTCTGCTCTTGTTACCACAGCTGCAGCTACAAACGTGTCGGATAAAAAATGTCTAACGTTACGAAACCTAAAAGACCTCGTTATGAATCTGAAATACGTTGTGACAAAGTCCGAAATAAAACAAGGATTTGTATAGGAGACTCATCACTTGCCATTGGAAGCTCCTTGTAGCAGCCTACGTTCCTGCTGGATCCTGCCGCCTAACTGGCAACCTTGAGTCAGGGGGGAGGGGGAGGGGATACACCGCTCTACAGTAATTTGAAAGTGATTGCAGTACCAGTTTTGGCCACAATCTTACATACGGTTCCTTTAAACAAAGCAAACAATTGTGTTAAAATAGAATATTTAAAGATTAAAAAATATTTTTTTTTTTTGAAAGTTGCTTTTATAATAATCCATTCAAAATTCAAAATAGGAGTATAGGTCACATCCCATGCCGGAGATGTCGGTTGGAATCCCACTCGGAGCGGGTCGAGTATAAGACATTGACATGACACCTATTGCTGTAAAGAATTTTAAAGAACAATGGAAATTAAAAAGGTTCTCCCATGGCATCCTGATGTCAAATCCAGTTCGGAACTAATCGGAGCCTTGATTTTTAAGAGTATGGTTACATCATTATTAACATCTGTGATCTGCACTCAGGGCATTGTCCCAGTTTGATGGACATGCGCTTGGAAACAGCTCTAAGCAGAGCTCATCCAAAGGATCTGCAGAGATCTTCTTTACGCCTCAGTCAGCTGCAGCAGGTCACTGGCCTAATATGGTAGATTAAAACCCAATATTAATTCTCCTTCCTGCGCTGCTGGAAGCCTGGGCCGTTCGTTTGTTGTGTCTGGGGTGTGTTTGTTTTGGCCGAGGTGCTCCGCCTCTGCTATCCTTTTTATTAACACAGGCCCTAATGCCTTGATTTAATGCACTCTCAGAGGTCAGATATTGCGCTTGGCAGCCACAGAACACTTCCTTCCTCCCTGCCCCATTAATAACAGCAAACAAATCAGGGATGTGCCATAAATTTTCTCTCTGGTATATTAGAGCAACTTGGATGTGAGATGTGGACATGTTTATTATGAAAGGACAGCATTACTCCTGTGCAGCTCCAGCCAGTGTGTGTGTGTGTTTGTGTATTTCTTTATCTCTTGCTCTTGCATGCCATTTCTATACGTTCCCTTGTCTCTGAGAGTACATACAATATTCCCAGTTGGCCAGAGTCCATATGCAAGTCATCCTTGTTTCATGTGTTTTCTATGCCTGGTATGTCAGCAATTTCACCAATGAAAGTGGGCATAAAGACCCGTTCACACCAAGAACAATAGCTATGAATATAACTATAATAATATCTGTATTAACGTCCAAATCATTGGGTAATAACACTCTGTTCATTATAAGCGCAAACTGCAGTTATGCCATCTGCCGCTTTAAAGGCTCGAGCTCTTTAAAGCAGGATGGATTCTGACTGACTGACAATCTTTCCTACCCTCCTAGAATTCAAACGATTATTAATTACAAAATTTTTAATTAAACCCGGCAACAACAGATCTAATATCAATATCCTAATGAATAGAATACTCTTAAATAATGTGGACTCGTCAAGCTTTTCTTTCAGTTTTGCCACCTGCTATATGTTTCATATACGAGAAGTGTGTATAAAGGCAGATGAGCAAACGGTGGTAATGAACAACAATGCCTTGGCATGTGCTGATTTGTTTGCTAACTTTTATTTGAGAAAATGTGTTTGAGTTTATACTTATTGGTCCTGCACTGGCCATTGATTCAGTTAAATATATCAATGTAGGCCAACTTTGATTGAGTGAACTCTTAATTTTAATGTACATTGATTAGAATGCAATTGTGAGCAGTGCATATGATGGGTTTTTTTGTGTGTGTGTGTGTGTGTGTGTGTGTGTGTGTGTGTGTGTGTGTGTGTGTGTGTGTGTGTGTGTGTGTGTGTGTGTGTGTGTGTGTGTGTGTGTGTGTGTGTTTTACCTGCTTTCAGTATGGGATTTAGCTGTTTGATTCATAAATAAAATAGGCTATTTCATATGGATTAGGCTTAGACTGTAGTTAAAAGACAAAAAGTAAAAAAATAAAAAATACAAAAGATAATAGATAGCCACTTAAGAGTCCTTAACATCACAAAATGGTTGATTATAAGAGGTTTCTTTGCTGAATCTAAAGTTCTTCACTATTAAAGAACCTCTGTTTCCTGAACTCTTCAAGTTAAAGTTCAGGACACATCTCAGGTTATGTCAGAAAATGACATTATATTGGCTATAGTGGCTATATGTCGTTCTTATCTCAACATGGTAAACTGATGAACTGAAATATGAAATTGAAATATTATTACAATTTAAAATAACTAAAGTTTTCTACGTGAATATATTTTAAAATGTAATTTATTCCTGTTATGCAAAGCTGAATTTTCATCAGTGGCACATGATCCTTCAGAAATTATTCTAATATGCTGATTTGGTGCTCAAGAAAATGTTACTTATTATTATCAATGTTGAAAACAGTTGTGCTGCTTAATATTTTTGCGGAAACAGATTTTCACTTTTTTTCAGGATTCTCAACTTCATTTATTTGAAATAGTAATCTTTTGTCTTTCTGACAAAAAAACTAAATGTCTTTACTGTTAATCAGTATAATGTTCCTTGCTGAACAATAATAATAAAAAAAAAATCTTTGAACAGTATGTGTGTGTTTATTTAGCATGTAGTTTGTCCCTCCCCAATTTCAATTTCTAAAATAGCGGCTCTGATTGGGCAGATCTCTGTTCAGGATATTGGAGAATATATTTTGAATTTGGCTACTAAACACTTTTTTTTTTTAAACAATGACGCTGGGAACACATACTTGTGGCTTTTAAAAAGGCAAATCATTAAGTTCATGGTAGAAAGCCTTACATTATCATTAAAAATCAATTTCTCTATGAAGAATATGAATGACATTTTAACTTCCATAACCATACAGTTGTGCCCGAGTTCACATATTCATATAATCGGCTTGGTTGCCAACTCAATAGCAATTAGATATAGAACACTGACGAAAGAAAAAAAAACTGTGTAGGATTTACTTTGAAGCAATTTTCACTCAGAAATGGCTAGTAAATGTCACAAGTAATTACAAAGAAATGGCAAATAACACTTTGAATGAAACATGAAATTTTGAATTAGGAAGACATAAATGGCATTTTCTTGTAAAACATACTTCAATAATATTTGTTTTATTTACAACTTGTGTTGTCCTGTCAATCAGCAACTTTAAAGTTACTATTACTGACAATGTTAATGAGCTCATGAGATTTAAAACATATATATATATATATATATATTATTATTATTATTATTATTATTATTATTATTATTATTATTATTTTATTTTTATTTTTTTTCTTAGCTTTTGAAGGAAGGGGATCTTGAGTAATTGTCTCTCTGTGTGTAGGCATGTAAATTGTTATTTTGTATTTTTCTATTATTTACTCATTACCTTTGTATTATATAAATAAATGAAAGTTGATGTATCAGTGTCACAGGCTGAATGGAAGCCATCCATCCAACCATCCATCCATCCATACTGTATATACTGTACATATCTGTAACTTTCCTTTCAAACTCCCATAATACCTTTTTTTTCCCATTAGACATGTATCCTTTACAAACCCCTGTTGCAGAATATATTGTATCAATCCTGATAATAGCCTAATGATTGATTAATGATTTCATTTTTACAGTTAACTGGAGCAAATCAAATGTATGCGGTTCAGTTGCAGCAGCAGCTCATGGTCATTCAGTGTATGTGGTTCTGTTGCATTCAGCTGTTGAATTGAAGTAATTACGGATTCACTGAGTGTGGTTGAATTTATTAATGTCCAAAAACTAAAGTTAATGAGATAGCAATGCTCAGTTCCAGTGAGATCCATAGAGATGGTCACACTCAAAAAAATAATCTGTTGAACGAACTTAATTAAATTAAGGAAAGGTTTTCCACGAAATTGAATTACACTTTTCCAACAAAATCGAAATAGTTTGAAATAATTTGTTGTAATCTTGTTGTATGAATTTAAATTAATTTAGTCATTCCTGCTAGATAAAGTTTTGTCAGGTTAACTACATTTAGTTTTTGTCCTGCCTTAAATAACCAACATTATAATTTTTGTTAATTTGACTCTATGGTCACTTCTAATGATAGACACTACTAGTATTCAATTGAATTATTACTTGTGCAGGTCTGTAAGCGAGGTTTACACAGTGTATACTGAGTGCCCACAGCCTGAACATGAGGTTTAATGCACATATAGCATAGTACTGAGCCCACAGCCTAAACACAGTCGCCACTCTTCTGCATAATGGTAACCACAAAATTCAAAAACATTACAGAAAGTCCTCTAAGTTTCTAACATAACTGAACATTAAACACTAACATTAACTAACAACATCTTTCCATTTACTGAAAAACACATAAAATAACACTTTTTCCCTAAATTGACCCTCTTAATGCAGTCCCTTGCAAAGCATGCTGGGAACTAAAGATCCACTGCCCAGTTAGATGTCAGCAACAATGATTCATGTAGTTTTCACACAAATGAATTAGGTTGATTGAACACAATTAAATTAAGTTGTGACAATATTAAACAATCGTGTTACTTTTGCTTATTGTAATTAATTATTTTAACAAGAGGCCAAAATTCTTTTTTTGAGTGACATCCGGTTAAGACGAACGAAAAATATTCATGTTAACTCAATTAAAAAAAATTTGGTAAACCAAATTTTTTACAAATTACATTGATTACGTTTAATGAAATTAAGCTGGAATCATTTCTATGAAGGGTTGTGTTGTATATGCTCATTTTAATTAATGAAATTGAACAAAGAGCTAAAATCATTTTTTTGAGTGCATATTTACACAGTACATATAAAAATAAAGCTTGAAAATGGTAGTTCTTAATGAGTTCATAATTTCTAGCATTAGAGACTATCTTCTTAGAGTGTTTCCATGACTACAAGACTGCTTAACAGAATAGTCTGTAATGAATCACAGGCATGTATTCATTTGGCTTAAGGTCTGTGTATTTCTGCTACGCAACATTTCTGTCATTCTATTAATGAACAAATGATCTCAGTCATTTATCTGCAGACGCTGTAATGACTTGTGTGTTTAGAAAATTCAGAATCCGTCTCGGATCGTCTCACCACGTCTGACAGGACGCGTAAAGGTGAATTACCGCCACGCATCCCCAAAAGACTCGGCACTCAGCCGTCACATCCAAAGCTTATCCCTGATCTTTCAAATATGATTCAGATTCACCGGGGTGTGACTTTCATCCTAAATAAATGCCTCAACTGTGTATTACTTTTGAGTGGATTTTTATGGGAAGTGGAGAGATAATGCTGTGTCACAGGCATCGTCTGAATGGGACTCTATTTTGATATAGGTAGTAATGTAACAGCAACAGAGCACATGTTTGAAACTGTTTAGGCTCTTGAAATATCCAGTCTGCAAAATTAAGCATATTCAGCAAGGACACGTTCAATTGATCACATTTAAATATATATTAAGCTGCACAACTCTTTCATTACAGATTATAATACAAAATGTTTCTTAAAGGTGCACTGTGCAATTTTTAGCGGCATCTAGTGGTGAGGTTGTGACTTGCACCCGACAGAAGTTACGGTGGCCGACAGGAAAAGATGTTGTCGTCTGAGACAGCAGAGAGTAGCCAGTTGAGAAATGAGGTTTCTTTACAAAGATAAATTAAGAAATTAGGTTTACTTAAAGTCCCATTACATGGATTATTTTATTATTTTAGAATGTTTCCTGGGGTGCCCTTATAATGTTAGTATGTTTTTTAGATCAAAAGTTGTTATAATTTAGAAATAAAAGGCATATTTCCTAGCCTGATTTTAGCCTCTGATTTGAACGCTCTGTTTGAAGGGGCGTGTCTGCTGTGAGACTTCAGTGTAAACGCTCACTGCTGTGATTGGCTGACATGCTTGCATATGAAATAGCTAGCATTACATGTGGAACTCTCTCGACTACTTTTACTATTACAGCTATTATACGTTTTTACTATTACAGCTATCGGGATTTGTGAGATCGTGAGAAGTTTTTTAAGTATTTAGATCTATTCCCATCACATAAAAGGTTGCAGTGATGAGCATTGAGCAGATGACAGCCTGTTGATCGCGTGAATGAAGATCTTATCATTGTAATACAGTTTCTGCACTCTTACTAATGATTTCACCAATGCTAACTTGAGGTAAGTACAGTAAGAGCTTCGTTGTGCAGTGTAACAGCGTCATTGATTTCATAAATAGTTTTGGCAAGTGTCCAGATAAAATCGCGCTGTGTGATTGACAGCTTGGGCGATTGGAAAGGGATTGGTCTTTGATCGCTTTCTGTATATATTTTAATCACAGTTTAAATAAGATTATTTTCATCCTACTAAGAGAAACGACGTGAAGTTGATCATTTAGTCTCTGGCTTGATTTACTGATGCATAAACAGTATTGAACGACTTTGAGAGAAAGATTATCAGTCTGAACTTGAACAGTTACACATCAGAAATTCACATAACCCACTGGTTCTTCAGAGGCTCGGATGAAGGAACTAACAAAATACTTTTGTGTTCATTTGTACATCCAAACACTGAGCAACTGCCATGCTTCGCTCGTTTGCAAGCCATGATGTCTCTCGAGGAAAAAACAATATCGCGCAGCTCAGTTTCTCATGGGCGGACCAAATTATTTTTTGCGGGCAAAGAAGAGAAAGGGGAGGTAATCTTTCCCCTTATGACGACATAAGGGGAAGATTAGATTCGCCCGTCTGAGCTTTCATTTTCTCAAAAATACCCAGGGCTTGGTTTACACCCATCAAAACGTCTAGCCACTGGGGGACCATAGGCAGCAGGCTAGTGAAACTCATATTAAGGTTAAAAAACTTCATAAAGTGACATTTTCATGCAATGGGACCTTTAATTATTCAGTAAAACGATATGTTATTGCGAATATTATTGTTACTTGTTCATCATAGCATCAGTGTTTTATTTGCTGACTTTAGCTAGCTTCTTTGCACAAAGAACAACATAGTGACGAAACGTGTCTGTCCATTTAGGGCTACTGCAGAAACACGTCGGCGAATTTCAATGTAAGGGGACCCGCGGTGTATAGAAATGGCTCATAGAAGGTGATAAAAAACATAACAGTTCATTAAGTAAGGTCTTTAAACACCACTGAAAACATAGTTATGTATATGATATTGCATTTCTGTCAACAGAGTCTCCTAAATATTACACAATGCACCTTTAAGCAGCAAATCATCATATTAGAATGATTTCTGAAGGATCATGTGACACTGAAGACTGGGGTAATGATGCTGAAAACGACGCCTCAGGAATATATTAAATTTTTAAATATATTAAGATAGAAAGCAGTTCTTGTTTCACAATATTACAGTTTTTACTGTATTTTTTGATCAAATAAATCCAACCTTGGTGAGTTTAAGTGACCTTTTTTTAAAAAAACATCTATTAAATTATCAATTAAATAATTACTACATGTAGAGACAAATATATAAAAATCCCAAAACTGGACTAGAAAACTGGATTTTAGTAATGAAGTATCAACCATTCAAAACAGACCTGCCATGAGTGCTGAGATTTCTGCTTAATGCAAAACTGTGTTGAAAAACTACATTACCCACAAGTCTCTTAGCACTGTTGCCATGGAAAATGGAAATGCTTGAACAGTGCTGATCTCTCACTGCACTGGATTTCTCATTCATTCAAGGATATTGTTTTATTCATTTTCTCCTCAAGCTTTTTTTTTTTTTTTTTTTTTTTTTAAATAAAGACACAATGCTTTCATGTTAGCAGCCCTGCATTTACAGTTAAGCATTCGATAGACAATTTCATATAAAACAGCATTCAAGGTGTGCAGTACATTATATATTTTTTGCTTGTGCCATTGTCTGCTGTTCGAGCTACAGGAAAGCTTTTTTGAGCGTGTGTAATTTACAGCACTGTCGATGAGATGAATCGTACACGACTTCAGACATTTTCGCTTATCCTGCTCTCCATATTGTTTATACACCATTAGTCTGGCAATGCCTTATCCCTGCACTTCACCTATGAAAGCAGAAAATGCCTCTGGCTGCTCTCATGCAGCAAACAATGCATCATGGAAAGGCGAGCCAGAAAAACATTCACTTTAGCCACAGGATGACACCACTGATTTTGCCTTTAAACAGAAAAAGCTCGGCTGTTGTGAAGCTGAAAATGATTTAGGCGCATTCAATTAAAAGAGATCAGATTACAGTTTGAATGTTCACTTGAGTTTAGAACTATGAATGTTCTTCCTCTTTTAAGACTTGAAGTGAGAACAAAGAGAGAACATTAATTACACACATCAAGCAAGAAATCTTTTTAATGGCTATCAACATCAAAGCTAATGGAGGACTCAAAAAGGATCCTCAGAGAATAATCAATTGTGAGAATGTGTCGGTGTGTGTAAGTGTGCACGTCCTGCTCTTCCTTTGTGTCTGTGCGCTCAAGATTTGGCAGAATATATTCAGCTCAATCTGTTATTCACGAAAGAGTCACGGTTTGCCCAAGGAAAAAAGCAACATGTTGGTCTGTCCCGCTGAATAATCAACATCATTAGTAATTCTATTCCCCTATTCTATTCTGTTCATTAAAAATGAACGGACTGTGCAAGATGAGCAACTCTTCAGTGAGGGCTTGCCTTGATTTTCAGGGACCAATCGAAATGCTTTGCGGGGGCTGGCATTCTCTCAGATGTTAAAACGTATAAATTATGCAGAAACTAGATTTTTCAATATTTATCAGCATGTATAAATATGCTTTAATGGATATGAAATAACTTTAATCGAGTGTCATACATGTCTCTGAGGAACAGAAGAGATATGGGTACCTTCCTGAGAATTCCTTCCCTCCTTCCTTCCTTCCTCATTAATTCATTCATTTTATCAACAGTAAGATTTTAGGTTACATTTTTTTTGTAAATGTTTATGAGAAAGTGTATATCAGGGTTTTTCAAACTGTTTTTAATGTTACAGATACCTCATAAAAAGATAGTTGAAGGCCGTTAGTCAGTGGCGCAGGCAGGTTGACGTCGAACCAAGCCATACCCGGAGGGACGAGGGAGCCCGGTGGAGCCGTAAGGAAGATTGTCGCTGGTGGAGCCGAGGGAGGGAGAAGCCAAGGCGGAGTCGACGGGCCAAGGTGGAGTGATTGGATCAGCAGCTGGAGGTGGAGGTGGAGCCAGAGCTGGGGGATCCTCTTTACTTGGCGGAGCTGGAGACCAGAAGACCCGAGGCAAATCCACACAATCGAGTGGTCTCAGAAGAGGAGTCGAGGGGCTAAAGGGAACCAGCGGAGGCCGGGCCGTGGAACTGGCTGATTTTGGAAAAGGAGGCAGGAGAGGGAGGCTGGGTGGTAACTCTAGAGACACATGAGACTTCAAGCTGGGCGGAACCAGCATGGGCATAAAAAACTTCAAGCTGGGCGGAACCAGCATGGGCATAAAAAACTTCAAGCTGGGCGGAACCAGCAGGGACTGGAAAATCAGGGAAACGTCCTCATCCAATTCATCATAAAAGCAGTTTTCAGAGGCCAGCTGCAGCTCACCCTCAGTGTTGGGAGTGTGGGCGGGGACTTCCTCCATTTCCTGGTACTCCACTAATACTCCATAACAGCAGCACATGATGTTGCCGGCTCACGCACCTGGTCAGACGTTTCATGACGCTTGGGATCCACGGTGATGCTCATGGCAGCGAGGTATTTCTACCTGAAATAGAACAGGTATTAACTAAAAAAGAACCAAGGAGATAACAAGGAACTAAGGAAAACGGGGGCACATAAACTAAACAAAACAGAGCATACATGTGACAACATTTCATAATAAATATCATTCACAAGGCCTTTTTTACAAACACAATGCCATAAAATTAGATGAATGGAGAGACAGACTCCCTCAAAAGACAAAACCCAAATACATATGTGTGCTGCATGTATAGAGAAAAATTTGTTTTTCCTCTCAAATAACCTTTTTGCATTGTGTTGCTCATTTTAAATGTTCCTGCAATGTGACAAATTACATTTAAATACAAATATTGCATAGTTAAGTATTAAAAGTTGCATGCATGATATTTTTTATAGATTTTCAGCATGCAATTTATAGTGTTTTTTTTTTGAGTATAGCATGTCCCATATCCAAATATTAGAAGTGCACATCTGTTTTGTGTATAGCTTGAGGTAGAACTGTCTGCTACAACAATATGTTGAATTGCACACATTCAGACAGCAGAATTGCATCACTCTACTAGAGCACCTGTTTAAAAAGGTTCGTTTGCTTTGTGACGGGGGCTGAATTTTGCAGCCTCATTTTGTGCTGTTTTGTCACATACACGCCTCAGCTAAATTATGCGCCTGCAAATTGTTGATGCATCAAACTTGGACGCTTTCCAAAATCCCGCTCTAAAAGAAGCTCAGCCTTAATTGGCAACAGCTATTTGGAGATCCGGCAAACCTGCACCCTCCTCAGCCTAAGATACGAATTTTTTTTACGGGATTGGCCGAGCCAGCTTTCTTTCAACTTACATCCCTGCGATTTCTAATGCCAAATTCAGTTGAGCTGTGCAGTGTTTAACCTCTCCACCCCCAGATCCCCAAGGCTCAGGCTGGAATCTCCTCACAGAAATGAAAGCAGTAGTGGGTGTCGCTATGGGAGTTGAATGAGGAATGCTGAATGACGGTGAGATAATTGGGGCCTGCTGAGGCTCTCTTTCTCTCCCTCTTTCTACGTTCAGATCAAGGGGACAGGAATAGAAGAGAGGTGAACGCTTACTCAGCACAGCTGAGCAACTTTAAGAGCACACTGACTCACGCTCATGTACACAGTGAGAAACCAGGCAGCTGTGCAAACTCATAATGCAGTTTAATTATGTTGACTGTGTTTACAACAAAAGGCTGGTAAATAAAAAAATTAAAATAAACACACACACACGCACACACACACAACTCATTATAACATCCTGACAATGCAAAAAAATAAATAAAATAAAATAATAATAATAATATCAGTTTACTTTTTGATGTTAAAACGGGGGAAATGCCCAGTGACTTCATCAGACCTTTCTCCTGTTTTGACATCAATGCACAATAAATTAGCAGCCAGAACATATCTATGTAAACTTTTCTATTGTTCATATATAAACACCACTATTTAAACATTTGGGGTCGGTGAGATCTTTTTGGTAACGCTTTATTTTACAGTGTCCTTGTTACATATTTTACATGTACGTACTTACCGTAGTAATAACAGTAAATTACTACATGCAATTAACCCTCAACCAAAACCTAATCTTACCTTAACCCTAAAGTAAGTACATGTAGTTCATTATTATTACTCAGTACTTAAATATATAATTACACTGTAATAATGACACCTTAAAATAAAGTGTAACTATCTTTTTTTAAGAAGTCTCTTATGCTCACAAAGGCTGCATTTATTTAATCAAAATACAGTAAACCAGCAATATTACAATCATTTAACATGTTTTCTATGTTAATATGTTTAAAAAAATAATAATAATTATTCATGTGATCAAAGCTGAATTTTCAGCACCATCATTTCAGTCTTCGGTGTCACATGATCCTTCAGAAATCATTCAAATATGATGATTTGATGCTCAAACTTTTCTTATTATTATCATTGTTGAAAACAGTTATGCTGCTTAATATTTTTGTGGAAATGGTGATACCTTTTTTGGGGAGGTTTTTCATTGTATTAGAAAAAGCGCTAAATAATGTCCGTGATATAATGTGATTGTTTTCATAGTCTGAGAGTTATTTTTGGTTAAAAAAGTTAAAGACATTTTCTGTAGCGTTTACTGAGTCTGACAACTACAGATTCTCATTTTCATTAGTTAAGATACAAACCATTTTTAATTTCTGATTGTTCATGCACCTGAGTTACTATATTTGTCTGTTGGTATATTTGTGTTAAAAAGTCACATTTATAATAAACTAGGCTATACTATAGCCTAGTAATATTTACCAATAAAATATATAGTAGTACATATAGTAGTAAATGCATGTTTTATTTAAGTTTTGCTACCAGAGAAAAGGCCAGGTTCACCGCTGCTTTGAGGGCAATTTAATGAATTTGCAATTGACTTTTTTTTTTTATTAGAACAATACATTTCTAGGACTTTTATATTACGTTTCCAGTAATTTAGCAATTCTGGTAAAGGCATTTTAAATAACAATGATAATAAATGCACTTCATTCTCAAATAGCAATTTTAGCCCATATAGTTCAAAGCAGATCTAGACAAAAGAAATAAAGAACCAGTGCCGTTTCCAATGCCGTACAGTTTTATTCATAGTCATATCCATGACTTTTCTGTGCCCGGAAATCAGATTTTCAAATTTCATTGAAATTATGTTTTCAAGACTTCTATGACTTGCTAAATGGTTTGAACACAGGGCACGTTGTATCCGAAGGACACTGTGCAGGATTATATTTGAATGATTTTTACTTTAGAAGCTACATTGAAGCAAAAGTGATTTATTTGTGTTGTTGTTTTTTTTGTTAGAAACTGCACTTCTGAAAAAAAAAAAAAAGAAGGGAAGGGTTATTTGTCTCATGACACTTACCTGCGTCGCATGCTGCAATGGAGAATGTCGTCCTTGTTTTGTATCGGTGAAAAAAGCATCGCTAAGTGCTGGACCTTGAGCCGGTGGCATGTTTACCCATGAGACCTGCGGAGGGTGACACATGCTTTTACTTTGACTAATAAATCATTGACGGCCTGTTGTGCATCGATAGGAATGCTGTGTCAGTTTTGATACTTGATTAGCATTTCTGTCACTTTGCTTTACACTTAACATAACTCCAGCTGCGCGGCTCAATCGGAGCCGTTCAACGGCATGACAATGATGAGCCATTCCTCAAACTGACAGCCTGTCATGACAACATGTCCACTAGAGGGGAAGAGCATCTGAAAGCTCTGTACTTGCCAAAAGGGCCCTTGCTGTAGAGTAATAGCTGGACGGCTGAGTGTATCAAACATCAGGGTTATTGATTCTAAAAACAGCAGGCTTACTCAACGCTTTTGGCCATTTTCGAAAGCTGTATTGAGCGATTGTGTGTGGTATTAAATGAGCTGTTTAACAACTGCACAGAAAACGCGCGCTGGCGACGGAGTTTATGCTTCATTGGCACCTTGTAGCTGTTGAGTTGCAAATGTCAGCTCCCACCTTTAACATGCTAATGAGAAGGTGTTGTGAATCAGCTCTTCATATTTTCACTCCCCTACATGATCTCCTGGGCAGTCAGCCTGAGTCAGAGCTGCTAACTGTGAAACGCTCTCTTATCAGAGAAGCCAAGGACAGTCGCTGATACTTTACGGCCCGTTCCAACTACTCGCTGTGTCTTAAACACATTTGGACTGTTGTGAGGCAGAGCTATTATCGTATACTTAACTAAAACAAATTCCGCTTGGTTTTGCGTCAGCTTTGGTTCTGTGTTTGAAATGCCGTGAGAGCCATCTTAAACCTTGCTGTTGTCATGACCATCAGCGCGTGTCTTGTCTTCTGTCGGCTGTGCACAGGAGTAAAGCGGCAGACACATTACTTACAATGTGATTGTGACTCTTGTCTACATGCAGGCAAATCTTCTTGTAAATCCAAGTTTGTATTATGTTGGTTCCTCAGTAGATTCGTTCTGAAATGTTTTATAAAAAAGTAGTCACAGTCAAAAGCTTTGATGAAATTGTCAAAATATATATTGATGATGGAAAATATTTGTATTATTAAATCAATCATAAATATACTATTGGTATATATATATATATATATATATATATATATATATATATGTGTGTGTGTAAATGTACGTATATGTTATGAGTTTATATATGCACATTTATGTATAAACGTTCATATAATAAATAAAATATACACAAATTATTATAAAAACAACATGATAACAATACAATTTTATGGAATTCTCCTATTAATAAAAAAAATATGAATAATTAATCAGTATTATTTTATTATTATGTATATGCTATTATATTATTTGTTGATATTTTGAATGTTTTTAGCTTTTATGTTTTGATTTTTCGTTTTCATTTTAATCGTTTGTTTTAGAAATTTACTTATGTGCTTTGGTAATTTTTACCAAAAAATACCCCCCCCCCCCTTTTTTTATTGCTTTTGCTAAAAAAAAAAAAAAATAATAATTTAAAACTACATTTTCTGAGAGCCATGAAAAGTTGTGAAAATTATTTTAATTGTAATTATATTGTAAAAAAAATGCTGGCGGTGGCTGGCAGGGAAAGAGTTAATACATTGTTTTTAATAGTCTTAGCTTACAATAACACCCCTGTAGTTAACAATAACTAGTGAAGACAAAACTCGCCTAAAGATTCTTTCATTTTTTTATGTGTATAATACATTTAATTCATAGGAAAATCGTGTATTTTATTAGATTCATGAAAACTTCCACATGTAAAATGGCTGATATCAGACTATTATTTCATTTTTAACTTCTGAAATGTCTTTTAACTGTGAAATTCTCCTCTACATAATATGATGATTTAATTATTGAGGGTATACATCGTTCATTATACGTGTGGTGTTCTGTTCCCCCCCCCCCCCCCCCCCCCCATTTTTTCACACTATTAAACACAAAGCTGGTCCTCTGGGTCTGGTGCAGTTCTCTGATTTGTCTCAGAGCCAGCCATACAATACGCTCCGGTGCCTGACCCTTGCCCGGGGCCGCTGACCTACATTGCGCCGCATATAGAAGATATAGCTTTTTTTTTTTTTTTTGTGGGAAAATGCACATCTGAGAAAGCTAATAATTTACTACAGTGACATACAATGTAACGCCAATGTGCTTTTTTTTCTTTCTTTCAGAAAGAAACTTTTTTTGACAGACAGTACTTGTTTGTACAAACAGGTTTCCGTCTGTTCCCAGATGATTTTGCCGCAGAGCTACTGTTAATTACCGACAACTTTTTCTGAGGTATACTTTTTATTCAAAGACCGTGTTTCAGCATAATTGAATGCATTCATATATCTCATTTGCCTCACACTTTCTGCATGTTCTCAGTCAGAACTGAGGCTCGGATGAGGTCAAATCACAATATAAAGTGCAGCTCTAGAAACTTATTTGACCCGACTAACCTGCACGGTGACTTTGACTAATTGGATGTCAGACGCTGTGCTGAACTGCCTCAGAAAGCAATAGTGTTAATTAATATTCCTCCATGTTCTGCTTAACAAGAAAATTGACCAATAATGGGTCCTAAATGCGTTGGCATCTGCTAGAGTCATTTGCTATTGCTGATTAAATGCGTTGTGGCCTAAAGGTTGTGATTTGACATTGATATTGTTATCACTTCATTATGATCATTTAGATTTCTTGCATCTAACTGCCTCTCCGTAATGACCTTTTTGCACTGGTGAAATTAACAGCCCCATTTTGTGAAGTGTACAGATGCTGTTCATTTGTGTTTGGTTTTTACAGTGGCACAAGTAATGGCCTTTTAGTGTCGACAGCCGTACAGTCACAACCCACGGCAGCGTTAGTTGAACAACTGCATTAGTTGAATGGTACGGGGAGTCCGTGTGGCTGTACAGGTCCCTCTACATCTCACCCTTGGACATTTTCGCACATCTGAGTCACACCATGCCGTCTCAGCACACTTAGCCACGCTCCTCTGATCTCCAGTGGTACGCTCAACCGTGCCGGCCTCTTCTCAACTATAACACTTGTATCAGTAACTTCATTTAAAGTTTAGCACAGTCTCGGGGCATTTAGCTGCCACAGTCTCTGCTGAAAGTTTATCCGGACTTTTCTTGGCAAATGATATACCCTATCGGTCAAAAGTTTGGGGTTGGTAAGATTTTTTAATGCTCACCAAGGCTACATACATTTATTAGATCAAAATACAATAAAAATACTAATATTGTGAAATAAATTTCATTTCGTAAAGCTAAATTTTCAGCATCATTACTCCTGTCTTTAGTGTCACATGATCATTCTAATATGCTGATTTGCTGCTCAAATTCTTAGTAATATCAATGCTGCTTAATATTTTTGTGAAAACGTCATGCATTGTTTTCAGTATGGGATGGGTAATCATCCTTTGATTACCAAAAAGTAAAAAAAACAAAAAACAAAAAAAAAAACCAACATTTATTTGAAATCTTTTTAAACATTATAAATGTCTTTACTGTCACTTTTGATCAATTTAATGTCTTCTTGCTGAATAAAAACTATTTATTCAGCAAGAATATATATGTGTGTGTATATATATATACACACACATATATATACATATATATATATATATATATATATATATATATACATATATATACATACATATACACACACACACACACACACACACACACACACACACACACATATATATATATATATTATTTTTTATCCACCTAAATTAATTAATTCACTTCATTTGATAAATTACATATGCAATTAATTCAATATATTTTATTAATCGACTGAAAACAAATGATGTATATTTAATTATTTTAAATTGCTGTAGATTCATTAATTATTTACTGTATATGACATTACAACTTTGACAGAAATCATTTATAATAATTATTTTTTATGATAATTTATTCACGAAGATAGGCCTTTTCCCACTGAGTGTTCTGTTTTTCCCTACACTTGTTTAGTGTAAGTTCAAAAGTGACACAGTTTCAGCTTCACAGGTTCTTTGTAAGTGTTGCTCAGCAGTGGTCATCTGCACTCCTTAGTATTCAATAACAAGATTGGTTTCGTTTAACGGCTTTCACACCTGACATCATGATGGAAGGTCACATATTAAAAAAAGTGCTATTCAAATCCTCTGTAATTGAATATTTGAATGGCCAATTAAAATCCCAGTTGGAGGTTTAGATAAGGGGAGTTAGCTTTTCTTTATTCACCTCCACTGAAAAGCTTTCCTCCCATTCACCATTAAGCCCCAGAATTCTGTCAATTTCCCTTATACTTTTACCTCCATTGTTGGATATGCTAGTTCAGTAATAATAGTGCAGAAGAAACTTTTAATGTTCCTATATTTTGCAGACAAAATGGCCTGGAGAGTCTGCGGTCTCTGTTAGACCGATGCACTGCTTGTGTGTGAGGCACAGCATTCACATCCGCCAATGTGGGAACAAAACTAGATTTAGCCACACTTCCCAGATATTCAAAGCCAAATTCCTGTTGCTGCCCTCCGCTCCTGAACTCGAATTGTCTCTTCCCTACCATTTTCTGCTGTTTGTTAGGAGAGTCATGCCCCCTTCAGATTTGTGAGCCAAGTTGCTTTTAATGTAACTTCCAAAACAAGAGAGAAACTGTTTGCATCTTTGTCTTCACACATTCACACGGCTAAATTCTGGCACCTTCCGCCGATACTTTGCTTTAAACTGAACATTTCGTCATCACCCACTCTCGTGTCTCTTGAAGCTAAAATGACTCTCTCCATGAAACACAAAAGGAATTATTTAGCTGCTCTTTTTCATTCAGTGAAATACATGCTGATTATTGTCTATCAAGTTCAGTTATACATTGATATCAATATACAATTGGGGGCAAGATTTCAACCTGATTTTAACCTGAGAATATTGTTAATTGAAAACTGTACTTTAGGCTAACACATAAAACATATATTTTCCCCCATTTGTTTGTGTCTTATACCCAAGTGAGCCACTGGTGCTTCCTCAACAACATGTTCATGACGTCGCTTGTCTTTGTCTCATTACAAGAGGCAATCGAGCCAATAGCAGCAGGATTTTTGCATTGGATTATTTTTAGCATATGTTGTGTGATGAGTGTGTTGTGGGAGGAGTGTTTTTGTGCGTCTATATCGAGTTTCAGTTCCCCTGTGATTCGCTGCTGAGAAACAGACACAAACTTGTAAAAATGACAATTCTCTGTGAAATTAAGTCTTTGTCAGCTTGTGCATCACGAGGGGTCTCTGTCAAAACAATCAGATGCTTGTTCCAACAGTGTTGCTTGATGTTTTTATTTTCTACTAGCCTATGTTTTCGTTCTTGTTGAATAATGCCTATGCGATACGATAATGTTTTAAGTGTGTAAAATCAATTTAAATTATATTTAAATATATTTAAAAACTGGAAACGATACAGATGTTTGGGAAAAGAAACCATTACTACAGCTTCTGAAAGTGGACAACAGTACGTAATGTCACAAATCTGACAATGTCATTTTAACATCAATGTAAATAAGCAAACAAACTAAAATATTTTAATTCCAACATCTCTTTGCTCAATTTGGTTATATAGAGTATAGGTAAGCCTTTATCAACCTGAAAACATACCATCAAGGACAAGAACATTTTATTTTTTGTTATTAAAAATAAGGACAAAGAGGCAAATTACAAACACAAACAATAAGACAAATACAGTAAAACAAAGATACAAATGATATAAACAGTGCTTTAAGTTTTTTTAATTTTTTTGTAGGCATGTCAAGCGCCTTGAGATATGCAACAAAAAGTTCCGAAATTGTAACTTTATGCAAATGAGCAGCGAATTTCGCCAGCGACAACCAATAGGAGTGAATGCTGTCAGTGGACCTCACATCAGAGTGATTTCACTGTTTTATATGATCTGACTGTAACCACATACATGGATATAATAAAATGATGCATGAAAAAGAAACTGTCGGCAGTCTGATTCATACATTGGTAGTTTGTGTGTTGTTAATTATATGATGCAGTGAGCAGTTTAGCACTGCAGCAGTTCATATTACAGTTGCCCCTGCATTGTGTTGATTATTAAAATGGTATCTTAGTTTTAGATACCATTTGTGATTTCATTTTCTAAAGATATGACCAGACGTGCAGTCTATCAATAACATTAGAGCAACAGCACTAGGAACGCCCACAAGGGAATAGCGACTATTACAGCGTCGAAGTAGCTGGCGGTGTGAACCGACTGTGATTATGAATACTCGCCAAGACACGTGTGAATTTAAACGTTAAAGTGAATGAAAGAGAAAGAGAAAGAGAAAGAGAAAGAGAAAGAGAAAGAGAAAGAGAAAGAGAAAGAGAAAGAGAAAGAGAAAGAGAAAGAGAACTGAAGTCGGGATTACATGCTTTCTGTGCACGCGCTTCTGGTGTGTGTCAGACACCTCCGGTACCTCAATGAGTTGTTTTTCAACTTATTGCGCTCAATAACTCTTTTAATGTCAAGCAAGTCACACGTACGTAAAGCCCAGTCTATTCTCTGCTATATACTGTACGTCGACCTAAAACTTTGACTTTTCACAACTTTTTGAAGTAGCTTATTAAAATCATTCAACTATCGTAAGCCTTTTCGATTTGCACATCACAATATGTAGGCTATCTGTGATATTTCGATATATCGTGCAGCCTTTCCATTTTTTTCCCCCTGTGATTTAGGCTAGTTACTCGGATTGAGGAATTTAGTTTCTGAAAAAAAAAAAAAAAAACTTACATTTTTAGCCATGTAATGTTGTTTTACTGTTACTATAGTGCAAAATGAAGTCTGCTGAAGGCATGTTGTCCATCCAATATTAATATGATCTTACAAACAAACAATGCACTCTTAAAATCAGTAATATTTGGTGTATTATTTTGACATTTTAGATAGTAAGAAAAATGGAAACCCTTATTATTCAGCAGGTCAGCAGAGGAATAACATAGGTGATATTATAAAATAATACATCAAGACAAATCATAGTTTAGGTCATTGCATTCACCTTGTCTATTACGTGCCAGATATGCAGGTTTCACTATATTTCCGACTCTTTTTATTTAATTTTGTCAACAAATTTATGAGGAGAGACTAAAAAGGTGTATCAGAAATGAAGTTGAAATATTCAGGTAGCCTACTCTTTTATTTTCTAGCTGATGAGCTAATATCGTCATAACGTTTAGAAGCACGCTGAGTTACTTTGTTGTAAATGTTGTAATGTATGCACACAGGAACGTGTATGCACACGGAATCCAGCTCATAAGGGCTGATTTATTGTTTTTTTTCTCTCTCTCTCTCTCTCTCTCTCTCTCTCTCTCTCTCTCTCTCTCTCTCTCTCTCTCTCGGTTGGTCTTTGGAAAGTATTCTATTGCAAGAAAGAAAGTAAAAAAGTATTTTACCGCAAAATTGCTTCGAGAGTTTTGGCATGTGGCGAACAGGAATGTCTTTAGTTTGACTCTTGCACTTTTCTGGAGCATATATATATATTTGTTTTTGTTTTTTACAAGCTCAATATGTTGTCTTATTTGCTGATAGCAAACTGGCAGGTTATCCAATTGAGTAAGATAACCAGGTTATGAGAATTGCTTTAGTGTTTGGTGCGTGTACATAAATGGATACATTCTTATGATTTTTCTTTTAATTTAATAGTAATTAAAGACTTTGTAGATAAGAATAATTCAGAAGCAAATATAAACACATCTGAACTGAGCAAAAATTAAGGATATTTAATTTCAATATCGCCATATTTTAGAAGCTTTAGAATGAAATATCTACTTTTTACCCACACATGACATGTGAGAAAAAAATATGTATATCATGGCCATGTATTAATAATTAGTTCCCACTACTTACTAATACGTCAGCATGTTTTACTCATTTGTTCCCTCGATTTAAGAAAATTGTGCAGACGATATAATAATTTGTTTTCTCGATTTACTAACTTTGCCACGTTGTAATAATTAGTTCCCTTGTTTAGTTAAATCAAAACGAGGGAACAAAGTAGTTCAACGTGGCCACGATTTACTAAAATGAGGGAATGAATTAATAAATTGTGGGTAGAAATGCTTAATCCGTGGCCAGTGGGAATAAATTCTTAATCGTATTCATGCGGCATTCAAATGTCACTCTGGTGTCATGTTCAACTTGTTTCTGAAGATCCCATGGTAATACTGTATTTTTTTTTTTTTTTTTTTTTAAGAAATCAATACTTTATTCAGCAGGGGTGCATTCAATTAAAAAAAAAGTGACAGTGAAGGCCTTTAAAATGTTACACAATATTTATTTCAAATAAATGCTGTTCTTTTGAACTAGAATCAATTAAATTTAAGAATTTAAGCTCTATAATATTAAGCAATCAACACTGATAATATCAATAAAAGCGATATTGTCGATATTTCTTTAGTGTCAAATCACTGAAGACTGGAGTAAGACTGTGTAACAGGAAAACATGAATAAAATATTTCCAACCCCAAACTTTTTAATGGCAAAAATACTAAAACATAAAAGTTTGCACTCAACCCATGTCTTAAATTATGCACCATTCAAACACGATGATAAAGTTTTGATGGAATCCATAAACTGCCATTAGAATTTCAAAGGTATTGCCCAGAGAAAAATCTGCAGGGATGTTTCTCTTATGAAACCGTCACAGTGGTGTCTTTTCTATAAACAGTTCTCGTTCTCGTGTGTCAATGACTCTATCGGCATTAGTAGTTTGACAAGTAACCGTGCACACTTGCACACGTGTCTCTTCCAACTGCACGCCTTTCTATTACCCTCCCATGCCAGTCGACTGAAAACTGCACTTGATTCTGTCTCATTTTAGAGCACTAACCACACAGGACCCATAATGCCTTGAGTGCTCACATGAACCACATGTCAACTGAGGCTTTTCAGATGCCTCTCTCTCTATCCATGTCATCCTGCCTCTAACAAGTGGTGGAGAGAGGACAAAAATGAGAGGAAAATGGACTGGGGGGAGGAGGGATGGTGGGATGCTCTTCCCGCTCGCTGTCCCGCCGCAGCTCTCATACAGTGAGCGAGTGCTGGCCTCGGGCGGGATAACATGAGAGAGCTCTCTAATCTCCAGCACTGACCTGTGTGCTTTGAATGCAGGAGAGCCCCACCCCTCCATCAATGTCACAGACACAACTAATGAGAACAGGAGGTCGCAGGGTCATTGACTAAGCTGATTTGCCTACTGATAAGCGATGACTGTGACTGTGAGCCTTGGAGATGGGTTGTACCACTGTCTAGGCTTAGATTAGATCCACTGAGCTGGTGTTCAATTTATGTGCTCTCACAGAGTTGAAACTTGGTTGTAACCTTGGTGAGGGTGGGTGCTTGTGGCCTTAACGTGCATTGCCATAACGTATGAAGTATTCTACCCATAAGGATATACTGTATATAGATAATATAATGTATATATTATTAATTATGATGTATAAATTCAAAAACAACATGTTAGTGCTTTGATTGGTCGGCTGGACCAGTGTGTTGTGATTGGTCAACCACTTCCAGTGTGTTTCAGAAATGTCATGCTCCTTACCATAACCATTCTTCACATTCTTTTTACACATTTTTTTTGTGTGTGTGTGTGTGTATGTATGCCTTGGGCGAGAACGTTGTGATGTGTTCATTCCCGGAAGAAAACTTGTTTCATGTAGTTCAAAAACTCCCTTTAGAGTGACTTTATCCTTTGTAGCTTTGCCGACATTTTTCATGCTCAAAGAGCAACATTACACACTAAAAGAAAGTAAAAATATATACATATCAAAGTGCCCCATTATGCTATTTTAAAGTTATTTACCGAGTATTATTCAATCTAATGTATTGCGGTGAATGTGGAAATTGTATCAACAACAGTGCATACATTAGCCAAGCTCTAGCGTGAATGACTGATGTGAATGACTGATGATACATAAATGTTGATAAAACAGATCTTGCTCCATGCTTAATCTTTCCTCAAAGTGGAAGTGAGAACAACAGACAATCTGCATTAATAGACTCAGTTTTAGGTAATAGTGGCCCACAACTGATTAGCAGAAGTATTTCAGTAAGACTGTAATAATGTGAGTTAACCAGTTAGCAGGAGACCTACACAATATAAAACTCAAAACTAAGTATTTTGAACTCCATCTTTCAAGAGTAAGCGGTTTGCGAATCCTGCATTGAACTCCGAGATTTGAGAAGCAGTCGTCAGTAAAATAAAGGGAACACAGCAAAAGATTAGGATTATACTGCTGTGATATCATGGTAAAGATGAATTTTAACCACTAATTCTTCACATGCTCGTCCTTGCAGTTTCAGATTTAAAACTTTGCAGGAGGTTTTCATTCACTTAGAGCTATGTTACATACATGAAAGGTCATTTTCAAAAATCCATAATATGAGCCCTTTAACACATTTGAATCATTTTTTTGAAAGATCCAAAAGACCACAGTGAATAGGCTTGTCCAAACTTTTGACTAGTAGTGGTCGCTTAAATATATTCTGACCAAAAGCCAGTCTGCAAGGATCCATTCCTAGCTACTGTATATAATCTGCAAAAATTATTTATTTATCTAAAAAAATAATGAATCAATTTTTTTTAAGTTGTAATTTGATTGATGATTTTATTTTGCAAATGTACAAGAAAAGGAAACACATTAACATTACCAAAACGGGTGAGCCCTACATGGGCAATTTTGACCAACTTTTTTTATTCATGCATTTCTATGGGACAGCTTCTATACGCAGCATGTATAACATTCACAAGCAAGCAAGCAAGAAAGAAGATGTGGTTTCTTCAGCCTCAGTAATCAGTTTACTGCAAAACAAATCATTTCTTCATTGCTTGTTAAAGATATTGTGTTGTACATAGTGTTTTTGCTGCAATAACGATTTTCCAATTTCCCATTTCCCCCCTGCTCTTTTGCAATTTCTGACAGTAGAATAAGTGACGTTCGACAGATATTGCTCCCAGATGATTTCACAATGCCATTCAAGTAGGTACCCGATTAGAGGCTCTTGGGTAATTTGCATGTGATTATGCCACTGGTTTTATACAGGGAAAGAGCATGGCTGTAATTGTCTAACTTTTATCGTGTAATTACACTGCCATTTGCACTCTGTAATCTAAAATTCTATGGTATGAGTTATTTGGCAGAATTAATCACAGTGGCATGTGTGCCAGCTGGAATATATTTCCTTTTATGCTGAGATTTTCCAGCATCCGCTTGCTGGAACGACCGCACAAAAGATTTCGCTCGCATTCGTCTTTTACGTATCAGGCGGATGTTTCCTTTGTGTGAGAGACATTAGTGAGTGACCTCTAACTCTCGTCCTGTGATGTACAGTGTCATCAGCCTCCACTACGCTGTCCCGGAACGCCGCAGGGGACAAAATAGCGATGAATAATTACCCCGTACCTAAAAACAGGTGTACCCGCTTCCACAGATAGCATCTTATCACCTGGTCAGTCTAGAGGCTTATCTCTTTCTTTTTCAGCTCACCTGAAAGCCCATTCAAGACTTTAATCTCCAGCAGAAATGAAGTGCATATTTAAGCGTGTGGTAGGAGCCTGCGGAGTATGGGTTTCAAGGCAACCGAGGGTTTGTTCTCTACCAGGCAGACGGCAACACTCCCATCTGTTTGGCTCTCAGGGGGTGTGGGAACGAGGCATCTTTCTCATTCAAGATGCACTCTTGATGCCTTTATTTTGGCTGGGCCCTCCTTGTCGGGAGGCTGATAGCAGTATTGGCAGCTCTCAGGAAGACTGGCAGCAGGTGTAATCAATACGACCATCCCGCGTCAGTGGGAGACAGCCGAGCCCAGAGGCGGGCCATCCATCAGCGCTCCAGCAGGCCTCGAGTCCACCTGGATCATACTGCATTGCACAGACTGTGCAGAGGATGTGCATAAATAAAAAGGTTGTTTTAATTAGTTGTTCCTCCTCTGAAGTTTATTCAATTCTTTTTCCTCCCTAAGTGCCATTAAGAGATACTTAAATAATGCATCGTCTGCTCAATCAAAGGCAGACTACGTTATCTTCTATCTGAGGATTTCAAAACATAGCTACCATCTCTGAAATATTAAAACAGCCCCCCTAGCTGCTAACAACAAAAAACACATTTTGGGATTTTTTTTTTTTTTTATTGCATTTTTTTTGTGTGTGGCAGAACACAAGTGGCAATACTTTTTTTAAAACAAATCAGGAAGGGCTACTGGGCCTAATAAATATTAATTACATTATGACACATAATTAATATCCATGAGTCAGGCAGGATAAGTCCACTTTTCAGATCGTTTCTACACTTAAACCAAATTTGAAAAAAAGTGTTTGTTGTATATTTCATTAACTGTTAAAAAAATTTATTTTTAACAGTTAATGAAATGAACGAGTTTGAGCGATAACACTACAGTATGCATAATATCGGTATCTTTAAAGTGTTTTCTGTCCTTGTGAAAAAGAAGTGCACTTTACTGTATTGAATGTGCACTCGTGTACTTCAAAGCTTAAACGCACACACACACACACACACACACACACACACACACACACACACACACACACACACACACACACACACACACACACACACACACACACACACACACACACACACACACACACACACACACACATACTTGTTTTTGTGGTATAGAAGGACACTGATGCCCAAACAAGTTTGGTGGTGGTATATGGGGACACCCCTTTCCCAATGCCCTACAGTGATGATACAAATATCAAAAATTTTGTTTTAATCTGCAGATCACAAATCTGACTTCAAATGTTCTATACACACAACAGAACAGAAAATATTACCATATGATATTTTGGTGGTACACAAGGACATTCCCGCCCATCCTAAAATGTTCCCGCCTATGACATAATTGTGATTTTTGGGGCCCGACTTGATTATGAGGACACTCTTTTTACAATACACTAAATATGTCATTTCAGTGGATTACAGGGACCAATGTGTTTTACTGGTACATGACCACACACACACACAAACCTGACAACACAGTGTATTACCAAGACTAAGGTGATTTAAGAGGACTGGATCTTAAACACAATACACAACTGCATAATCCAACATTATAAGGACGAGTGTGTTTAATGGTACATGCCCACACACAAACACAAACCTGACAACACGGTGTATTACCAAGACTAAGGTGATTTAAGAGTACCGGATCTCAAATACAATACACAAAACAACTTGCAACATTACAGGGACAGAGGTGTTTTAGAAGTGCTTTAATTATGACTTCAATAATATCATCATAAACATTGAGTTTTTTCAGTTTTACCATGTAATACAATCATCACATACCATTTTAAGGGGAAAGTGACATCCACAAACTTAAAAACATGGTCAATAAAACTTGCACAACTGTGTGATCTTTCAGAAAGCATACAGTATCATTACTGTTTTGACATATTAAAATGACAAGCAGATGAACCATTCAAAACTTCGAAAAGATTGACAAAACAGCCCTCGGAAACAGGCACAATTTAAAGACGTCATTAAACAGGCTTTGAAATGTATAAAATGAACTCACTCAACATGCAATAAATGCTGCAACATGTAGAGAAACCGACTTACAAGGGACGGTTTACCTAAAGACAATTCTGTTATTTCCAGAAAATGTAAACAGAATTGTCAAGTTTCAAAGCAGAATTACAGAGATAACAGGAAAAGTATTCAACAAAGTTAGTTTGGGCTGTACATCAGCTCTAGAAGAGTATAGTGTCATTAGAATACAACTATCATTGTAAGTACAAAAGCTCTCATGTGTTTAGAGATTACTAAAGCATGTATTATTCTGTACAGAGAATGAGAGTGAGGCAGAAATTGAAAACCCACGGAAAGGATCCTCAGCGGTCTTACACTGCTGGCATTCAGTCAGTGTGGCCAGTTTTCCTTTGGTTATACACTCACCTAAAGGATTATTAGGAACACCTGTTCAATTTCTCATTAATGCAATTATCTAATCAACCAATCACATGGCAGCTGCTTCAATGCATTTAGGGGTGTGGTCCTGGTCAAGACAATCTCCTGAACTCCAAACTGAATGTCAGAATGGGAAAGAAAGGTGATTTAAGCAATTTTGAGCGTGGCATGGTTGTTGGTGCTAGACGGGCCGGTCTGAGTATTTCACAATCTGCTCAGTTACTGGGATTTTCACGCACAACCATTTCTAGGGTTTACAAAGAATGGTGTGAAAAGGGAAAAGCATCCAGTATGCGGCAGTCCCGTGGGCGAAAATGCCTTGTTGATGCTAGAGGTCAGAGGAGAATGGGCCGACTGATTCAAGCTGATAGAAGAGCAACTTTGACTGAAATAACCACTCGTTACAACCGAAGTATGCAGCAAAGCATTTGTGAAGCCAGAACACGCACAACCTTGAGGCGGATGGGCTACAACAGCAGAAGACCCCACCGGGTACCACTCATCTCCACTACAAATAGGAAAAAGAGGCTACAATTTGCACGAGCTCACCAAAATTGGACAGTTGAAGACTGGAAAAATGTTGCCTGGTCTGATGAGTCTCGATTTCTGTTCAGACATTCAGATGGTAGAGTCAGAATTTGGCGTAAACAGAATGAGAACATGGATCCATCATGCCTTGTTACCACTGTGCAGGCTGGTGGTGGTGGTGTAATGGTGTGGGTGGTGTTTTCTTGGCACACTTTAGGCCCCTTAGTGCCAACTGGGCATCGTTTAAATGCCACGGCCTACCTGAGCATTGTTTCTGACCATGTCCATCCCTTTATGACCACCATGTACCCATCCTCTGATGGCTACTTCCAGCAGGATAATGCACCATGTCACAAAGCTCGAATCATTTTAAATTGGTTTCTTGAACATGACAATGAGTTCACTGTACTAAAATGGCCCCCACAGTCACCAGATCTCAACCCAATAGAGCATCTTTGGGATGTGGTGGAACGGGAGCTTCGTGCCCTGGATGTGCATCCCACAAATCTCCATCAACTGCAAAATGCTATCCTATCAATATGGGCCAACATTTCTAAAGAATGCTTTCAGCACCTTGTTGAATCAATGCCACGTAGAATTAAGGCAGTTCTGAAGGCGAAAGGGGGTCAAACACAGTATTACTATGGTGTTCCTAATAATCCTTTAGGTGAGTGTATGTGCCTTAAAATGTTCAATTACAGTTGTAACTTCAGCATTTGACCAGCACACTTTTTGTCCTTTCCACAAGGTTTTCAATTCCTGCCTCATGTTCATTCTCTGTACAGAAGAATACATGCTTTAGTAAACTCTAACTATATGAGAGCTCATGTACTTACAATGGTAGTCATATTCAGATTTAAACCTCAGGTACCTTGAGGAACTTCAGTGGTTTCTCGATAGGCATCTTCTGAACACCTGTAGGAAATCAGTTATAGACAGATCAGAAACTCAGATGTAACTCAAACCTGCATCTAGAACTTAAAACTGGTTATACATCTGATCTCTAAAAATTACATTTCAAATGACATTCAAAACATTATTCTGGAGATGGAATGTTGTGTTAAACATCTCCTTTTCAAAGTTTTTGACCAACATGAACATGATAAACTTATTGGTTTGGTACTGATTCCATTCATTTTGTTCTAGAAAAATTGTTATTTATAATAATATCTGATTATTGATAACTGATTTTTACAATTAATGGCAAAAGGAATGTTTAGAAATGTAATTTGATATTATCTACTGGCACACTATAGTATGATATATATATACATACACTATGAACAATTCTAAACGCTTTTGTTTTTGCCCCCATTTTTCATGAGCTGAACTAAAAGTTCTAAGACTTTTTCTATGTACACAAAAGGCCTATTTCTCTCAAATATTGTTCACAAATCTGTCTAAATCTGTGTTAGTGAGCACTTCTCCTTTGCCGAGATAATCCATCCACCTCACAGGTGTGGCATATCAAGATACTGATTAGACAGCATGATGATTGCACAGGTGTGCCTTAGGCTGTCCACAATAAAAGGCCACTCTAAAATGTGCAGTTTTGTGTGGTCTCAGGGGGTCTGGAAACAAGTCATTATCTGGTGTGACCATCATTTGCCTCACGCAGTGCAACACATCTCCTTCGCATAGAGTTGATCAGGTTGTTGATTGTGGCCTGTGGAATGTTGGTCCACTCCTCTTCAATGGCTGTGTTGGATATTGGCAGGACCTGGAACACGCTGTCGTATACGCCGATTCAGAGCATCCCAAACATGCTCAATGGGTGACATGTCCGTTAGTATGCTGGCCCTGCAAGAACTGGGATGTTTTCAGCTTCCAGGAATTGTGTACAGATCTTTGCAGAATAGGGCCGTGCATTATCATGCTGCAACATGAGGTGATGGTTGTGGATGAATGGCACAACAATGGGCCTTAGGATCTCATCACGGTATCTCTGTGCATTCAAAGTGCCATCAATAAAATGCACCTGCGTTGGTTGTCTATAACATACGCCTGCACATACCATAACCCCACCATGGGCCACTCGATTCCCAACGTTGACATCAGCAAACCGCTCACCCACATGACGCCATACACGCTGTCTACCATCTGCCCTGTACAGTGAAAACCGGTATTCATCCGTGAAGAGAACACCTCTCCAAAGTGCCAGACGCCATCGAATGTGAGCATTTGCCCACGCAGGTCGTTTACAACGACCAACTGCAGGTCGAGACCCCGATGAGGACGATGAGCATGCAGATGAGCTTCCCTGAGACGGTTTTTGACAGTTTGTGCAGAAATTCTTTGGTTATGCAAACCGATTGTTGCAGCAGCTGTCCGGGTGGCTGGCCTCAACGGTGTTGGAGGTGAAGATGCTGGATATGGAAGTCCTGGGCTGGTGTGGTTACACACGGTCTGCGGTTGTGAGGCCGGTTGGATGTACTGCCAAATTCTCTGAAAAGCCTTTGGAGACGGCTATGGTAGAGAAATGAACATTCAATTCACGGGCAACAGCAGGTGGACATTCCTGCTGTCAGCATGCCAATTGCACGCTCCCTCAAAACTTGCAACATCTGTGGCATTGTGCTGTGTGATAAAACTGCACATTTTAGAGTGGCCTTTTATTGTGGACAGCCTAAGGCACACCTGTGCAATAATCATGCTGTCTAATCAGTATCTTGATATGCCACACCTGTGAGATGGATGGATTAACTCGGCAAAGGAGAAGTGCTCACTAACACAGATTTAGACAGATTTGTGAACAATATTTGAGAGAAACAGGCCTTTTGGGTACATAGAAAAAGTCTTAGAACTTAGATCTATAATTTTGTTCAGTGAATATAACTGGCTTAAAACCATTTTTCTTTGGTGAAAATACTAACGTAAAATTGCACTACAATATATATTGGTTTAAAATAATAATAAACATGTTCATAAACACAAACTTGTTATGCTGGGTACACACCAAAAGATAATCAGGCTGATTTTGGGCTGATTTCCCCCTTCTGAAAATCCTAGCTGTGTCCCGATTATCTTGATGGTTATAGATTATCTTATCAGATTTTCCCTTGGTGTGAGGTGTGTTTAGAGTGTCCGAACCTGATCGGAAGAACGTCAGAGCCGACCTGATCGCGAATCGCAAATATTCAACATGTGGAATATTTACGATCAGAAATCCTGAAATGTGGGGGGAAGCCCGAGGACAAACACGCGCATGCTCTGGAGATTATCACGTGAAAGGAAACCATATCCAATCAGAAAGCGAGATGAAGGAAGACGGAAGCATAAGAAACGCAGTCATGGCGCAGCACAAACTGAAATTGATGTGGACAGCAGAGATGGAGGATCAGCTTGTTGATTTGTGGCGCAAATGTTTACACAACGTGTTGTGTAAAACATTTCCAAACACTATCATCCCAATTGCTTCCTGCATATCGTCCGCCATGCTTATTCTGAGGTCTCTAGAGTGTTAACAGTCGAGACTCTGGTTGCATGGTCTTTAGGGTTGGGTATCTAGAACCGGTTCCAAAATGCCAAAAACCGGGGATTCGATAAGTCGCGCACACTTCGATTCCGCTTATCGATTCCTTACTTTGGTGATGCTCACATGCGCGAGGTGAATGGCAGTGAGCATTTGTTTACAGTTGTATTGATCTGCCAGGACCTGCCTGCCGCACATGCGCTGTACGTTATATTTACGATGGCGGAGCGCAGCAGACTTTCGAAAGTTTGGTTAAGCTTTTCAAAAAAAGATGAAAATACAGCGAATTGTATCACATGCAAGAAAGACAAACTAGAGCCGCATAATTCTGGATAAAATGAGAACCAGTTTTGTTTAAAATAGAGATCATGAATAAATACATCAGACAATTAATACGAGTCGAGTCTATAATTCCTTAAAGTGTTATATATATATATATATATATATATATATATATATATATATGTACAGTATATTGTAAATTAAGATGCATTGTCACAGTTTTACTGGTAATAGCCTAAATGTAACAAGAATAAAAGGTAGAAAAAAGTATTTGCTCTCTTTTTTCTCTCCAATAAATATTGGAATCGAAACCAAGAATCGTTAAGAACCGGATTCGATAAGCAGAATCGGAATCGTTAAAATTTAAACGATACCCAACCCTAACGGTCTTTTCACATCATGGCACACCACACACTATATGAGCAAAACGGTTAAATCTAGGATTTTTTGTCCTCATGTTTGTGGTCCATCACATTTTGAAAATCTTATAAGATGTAAAATCTTTTGGTGTGTACCCATCATTAGTTGACACATACCAACATTACTGGAGACGCCTGCAGCTCCAGCAGGAACATCACCTTCAGAACCGCTTTCATCAGGATCACTGGCATCAGAGTCCGTCATACTGATCTCATCTTAAAGAAAAAGAGACATTTAAAACAAGAACATCTTCAGTTTAACCTGTATTGAGACGTCATTTATGAAACATGACAAATGGCACCGTTTAATAATAATAATCATATTAATAACAACTATAATACTTCACTAAGATCACTATTATTAGAATTATCGCCTAGACAGTGATATACTAATACTGTCAATGAAAAATTAATATTTTATAATGAGTATATTATTTTACAATAAGAGGTTATAATACTTTCTTAATTTCTTCACTTAAGCTGTTATACTGGCAGAAACCTGCAGTTTAAGTGAAAACAGGTTTATAAACGCATCTTATTGAAAAATTGTATTACTACAAAAAATGTGGATATAATGCGAATGTGAAAATAGAGAGTAACTGGTGCTGGTTGCGTTCCCAAATGCATGTTAAACTTATGGCACATGCAGAGATGGAGTTCACTGCATTCATTCCCTGTGAAACGAGGCATGGAAAAAGCCAGATCATGAGCTGATCGAGCGAGCAAAGTGTGCTCTTCAGTTTGAAACACGCAGCACAACAGACTACAGACTTACTTTCTTATCGTCTTTTGCGATTTGATAAGGGCATTGAGCCATATTGTGCTTTTGATTTTAGTATGTTTGAGAGATGCTTTACCAAAGCAATTGCGCAAAACACAAAGACAATTTATGTTATTATGAGGCGTAAAAATATTTTCGGTTCTTTTGGTTCAAACTGTGGAGGGACAGATTAGACTGTGGTCGGTCACTAGAGTAAAGGTAATTAATGGTAACACTATGAATTTTACTCCTCCCAAAAATGCCAAATAATAAACAGGTGACAGCGTATTTTAGGCTATGTGACACGTTATAGTGAGATATGACAGCGCTTCTGCAACACGCATCACTGCAGATGAGTAGCTGAGGATCTCTTCAGCATGCTGATGCACAAAATACAAACTAAAAATAAATTAAAGTAAGTCGCAGATGCTCAACACACAGTCATCTTCATTAAAAGTAGTGAGAATAAATGATTTTACCAGTGCTGATGCTACTCTCTCTCCTATTGATCTTAAAATTAGCTGATGATACAAAAAATGCTGCTCATAGCGGTAGCTTTCGATGACGTGAACACCGTTAAATCTGATATAGCGCGGGAATTGAAGATCGGATTTATGTCCGTTTTGTGAAGACACATTTATGTGGCCAAGTGTAAATGGAATTGTTTTGACAATGAAATGACCAGGTGTAAAACAGCCCCAAAGATGATGTGAAAAAGTTCTTACTAGACTAGCATTTCCTAAAATGATGCAATGCTCTTTTTATTACCATCTCAACACAGTCTTGATCCTCCAATGATGATTGTTCCTTCTCAGGGCTCACCTGAAAGCAAGGCAAAGAAAGAAAAAATAAACATCTATTAGAGACAAAGGATTCAGAGATTCTCCAAATGAAGCAGCACAGATACTTGACTCCATTAACACTGACTGATCACTGTCATAAAACATAAAATTAAAACATTACATTATCAATGATATACTTGAGCAAAAGAAGGCTGATGACACCAAACTAATTCAGGTATGATGGGACATTTCAAACCACTCAGTATTAATACTGATCAAATTAATGAGATGAATAGTGACTTAAGATTTAAAACACTGTGACATAAGTTGTAATCAAGTATAAAGTTAAAACCCTATAAATATATGGTCATAACCAATCAGGGATGCATGAAAATAAATGCTCATTGATGTTATCGTTGTCAATCCGATAAGAAAATTAGGCCGCTATATTAACACTAATAAATAGTGGATTTCTTCCTTCAGCTTCAGATGTGCGCTGTTCACCGTGATGGTTTTGAAATGTTTGAATCACAAATCTGTGAAATCAGCGCATTGTTACAGGGAGAGTTCGCTTGTGGAATTGTAAGTTGTAATATTTTTTATTTTTGTTATATATCTGATTTATCTCATATAGGATGCATTTGGCTGAGTTAATGAGTGCTACAGTAAACACTTCACTGTAGGCCACACCGGTGGTCAGCAAAACATTAATTATGATTGGGACTGTCATATATACATAACACTATAATGAGCAAACTATTGCATTAAAAACGTCGTGAATTCTTTGGGTTTAGTTGCTGTGTTTCAGCGTGTTGTCCTGGGAGGAGCGCATCCACAACAGGAGTTTCACTATGTAATAGTTGATTACTATTAATAATAGCTCAAGTTAATCTGTGCATGATTTTGTGCAAGTATAAGTTGTAATATTGTGTTTATTTTGTATAAATATCTAATTTATCATATATAGGTTGTGTTCCGTTGAGCTAAAACCATCTAACAAAGCCTCAGGTTTAGGGGTGTTCCTTCAGCTCTTTAGGCCATTTCATTTTAAGTTTAATGTTGTCTAATAACATTTTAATTTCATTTGATTTATTATTATTATTATTATTATTAAGGCAATAGATGTTTTGGTAAAACTTCACAATACATATGTTATTGCATTAACTAACATGAACTAACAGAGAAAAACTTTTGTTAATGTGAGTTAATAAAATATGTGAGTTCATGTTAGTTCACAGTGCATTAAATTAACAGATACAACACTGGATCCTAAAATGTCTTGGAAAATGTTGAGATTAACGTTAAGTAAGATAAACATGAAGTAAATCATGTAGAAGTATTGTTCATTCATTGTTAGTTCATGTTAACTAATACTAACAAGATGAAACCTTTTTATAAAGTATTGCCATTTTTTTATAAAGAAAGTTGGAAATATGAATGTAAAATTTATTTTAGAAGCTAAGAAACCTTACACTGGTTCAAACTAGGCCACTACTGTATATGTTTGATTTATGTTGAAGTGTTTGGGACATTGGCTTTAAAGTCGGCATGAAATGGAAGTTGAGATTGTCATTTTTTCCTTGTTGTGATGTATATCCGAGTGAAACTGCTTCTGAAATTAGAAAAAAATGTAGGGCGGGGCTTGATTTCGTCCTTCGGGAATTGATTGGATCGTTGGAGGTTGGGCGTTGCAAACAAAATGGAGGCAGATTTGAATGCCAGTTTACATTCAGTTGTGGAGGATTTCTCTCCACCGGACTCCCCCACCGTTACCCTCACATGAAGGATTTTTTATTGAGGAGCCCAGCGACGAGAACAAGGACAAGCAGCTAAATTTTCAGGCAGGAATCAGACCATATTTATATGAGCCTCCCGCGAAACGAGACAAACACCGATAGCCGCACCCTCATGGGCTCTGGCCGCACCCTTTCGCCATGGCACATGACCAAAAGAGAAGAGAGGTCGTTTTCAAGGGGGGAGGGAAGGGTAATGTATTTGATTAAAGATTATAAGGGTACATGAATTTTGAAAAAATAATGAAGTGCACAGATAAATCATTTATAATAAACACTACAATATTACATATAAAAAGAAGATTTGTCAAATTTGATTTCATGCCGACTTTAAATGATGTGCGTTTCGTTTTTGTAATCAGGCTTTCAAAGTATATCAAATTTTGGATTTAGATTCATCGGCTAATATATCAGATATCGGCTTTCGAATATAAAGAATGATCAGTTATCGGCCCAAATGTTCATATCGCTGTATCCCTAATTTGATTTCCAAAAACAAAAAACAAAACAATACCTTCTGTACATCTCTGGCCTCTGACTGGGACGGGGACGGACTCTTCATTTCGAGAGTGGAGGGTTCAACCTCACTGAGAGTCTACAAAACATAACATTAGACATGAAACAGTGGTGTAAATGTGTGAACACTAGATCTCACAGATGTCTCTGCTTCGTTTGCTCGTTCTCTTCCAGCACAACTCTCACTTACCTTGTCTAGACCCACAGTCAGAGCAGCACAATCACTGCCTGATGACCACTGGCTCTTATGGCTCATCTGAAAATATGAAATTAAGCGTTACATACAGAAACACTTCACCTAAGAGTTTAAAAAAAGCATTATAAATGGAATATATAAAGGATAATGTACAGTCAGTCAGTAATTAATACAAAATAAACTGACAGGATAATAAGGGTCCTGATACACAGCTACCTATCAATAAATATTTGCACATGAAATACTGATTTGAGATAATATACAAGATTACAAAATAGTTAAAGTTTTCAAATCAATATTTAAATGCTACCACAAGGTAATGTTCACGGCTTTTATGCATCACATTACATGTGTTTTCATTACAGTGTGTCAGGTTGTGTGTAGCTTTACACCAGTTTTATGAGGACACCCTTTTATGAGGACATCATAAGAGCATGTTACTGATGTTTGACTTGACAGAAGAATCTCAGTGTGTTGTGTAAGTTTGACAGAATCCTGGTCTATGAGGACACAGTTTTATGAGGACATCATAAGAGCATGTTCCTGATGTTTGACTTTGACTGAGTGTGTTGTGTAAGTTTGACAGAATACTGGTCTATGAGGACACTAGATTTACTGGGACACTGGTAACTAGATACATTTGGACGGCACTGAGTTCAAGTGTGTGTATGTATGAGAGTGATACGAGACATTGCGCCTGTGCTAGATGTACAGTAAGTGATCGTGACTCACTTCTTACACACACAATCATAATTCAGTGACTGATAACTGTGGCAAATAATCTGTTTCTGAGGAAACAGAGTTATTACATTAACTTATTGGATACCTTTAGAGTTGCTGTATCTTGTTCAGGTTTCATCTGATTCTTCAGAGTTATCATCTGAAAAAAAAAGTAGTAAAAATATATAAAAAAGACAAATAAATAATAATTTTAGTATCACTTATTGAAAGCCAAACAGAGGTTGCTATTTTTTACCAACTTCTTCAATGATTATATTTAATCTGACAAGCACAAATAGTTTTCGCTATTGGTATTAGCCACAATGAGCTGTGAATTATGGGTTATCAGTATCGATCCTAATATTCCATATGTGTGTCCCGGTAAATCTAGTGTCCTCATAGACCAGGATTCTGTCAAACTTACACAACACACTGAGATTCTCCAGTCAAGTCAAACATCAGAACATTGCTCTTATGATGTCCTCATAAAACGGTGTCCTCATAAAACAGGTGTAAGACACACACACACTTGACACACTGTAATGAACATGCATGTAATGTGATGCATTAAAGTCATGAACATTAACTTGTAGGGCTGCACAATGTATTGCTTTATCATTCATACCCATCTGTGGTAGTGACATTGCAGTACAGGCCTCTGTGAAGTCAGGCTATGTAAAGACTCTGCCGTGTTATTTTACAGTTGATTACTCAAGTTCTGTACCTAAATGCTGTTAGACTTACCTGGAATATATGAGGCATTGTTTATTTCACATCTTTGTTCATTTTTTTTATCTCTGCTTGCAATTTATTATTTTCTATGCAGATGCAAACCCCTACAAAATCACACCTATCATTCTAGAATGATTAATTATTTCCAAATAGAGCTATTCAAGACATCTGGTGAAATTGCTTTTCATATTGAAAAACTTTTGTTAATGTGAGTTAATAAAATATGTGAGTTCATGTTCGTTCACAGTGCATTAAATTAACAGATACAACACTGGATCCTAAAATGTCTTGGAAAATGTTGAGATTAACGTTAAGATAAACGTTAAGTAAATCCTGTAGAAGTATTGTTCATTCATTGTTAGTACATGTTAACTAATACTAACAAGATGAAACCTTTTTGTAAAGTGTTGTCATTTTTTTATAAAGAAAGTTGGAAATATGAATGTAAAATTCATTTTAAAAGTTAAGGAATCTTACATTAGGCCACTGTACTATTATGTTTGATTTATGTTGAAGTGTTTGGGACATTGGCTTTAAATGATGTGCGTTTCGTTTTTGTAATCAGGCTTTCAAAGTATATCAAATTTTGGATTTAGATTCATCGGCTAATATATCAGATATCGGCTTTCGAATATAAAGAATGATCAGTTATCGGCCCAAATGTTCATATCGCTGTATCCCTAATTTAATTTCCAAAAAAACAATACCTTCTGTACATCTCTGGCTTCTGACTGGGACGGGGACGGACTCTTCATTTCGAGAGTGGAGGGTTCAACCTCACTGAGAGTCTACAAAACATAACATTAGACATGAAACAGTGGTGTAAATGTGTGAACACTAGATCTCACAGATGTCTCTGCTTCGTTTGCTCGTTCTCTTCCAGCACAACTCTCACTTACCTTGTCTAGACCCACAGTCAGAGCAGCACAATCACTGCCTGATGACCACTGGCTCTTATGGCTCATCTGAAAATATGAAATTAAGCGTTACATACAGAAACACTTCACCTAAGAGTTTAAAAAAAGCATTATAAATGGAATATATAAAGGATAATGTACAGTCAGTCAGTAATTAATACAAAATAAACTGACAGGATAATAAGGGTCCTGATACACAGCTACCTATCAATAAATATTTGCACATGAAATACTGATTTGAGATAATATACAAGATTACAAAGTTAAAGTTTTCAAATCAATATTTCAATATTTAAATGCTACCACAAGGTAATGTTCACGGCTTTTATGCATCACATTACATGTGTTTTCATTACAGTGTGTCAGGTTGTGTGTAGCTTTACACCAGTTTTATGAGGACACCCTTTTATGAGGACATCATAAGAGCATGTTACTGATGTTTGACTTGACAGAAGAATCTCAGTGTGTTGTGTAAGTTTGACAGAATCCTGGTCTATGAGGACACAGTTTTATGAGGACATCATAAGAGCATGTTCCTGATGTTTGACTTTGACTGAGTGTGTTGTGTAAGTTTGACAGAATACTGGTCTATGAGGACACTAGATTTACTGGGACACTGGTAACTAGATACATTTGGACGGCACTGAGTTCAAGTGTGTGTATGTATGAGAGTGATACGAGACATTGTGCCTGTGCTAGATGTACAGTAAGTGATCGTGACTCACTTCTTACACACACAATCATAATTCAGGGACTGATAACTGTGGCAAATAATCTGTTTCTGAGGAGCACTGGTCGCATGGCACTGCTTATGCATGGAAACCCTGAACTCACCTTTATAATGATTGCTGAATCTGCCCTGGAGCTCATCTGTGTCTGTAAACGGCATGTCCTCTTCCAGATCTTGATCTTCTCCTTCACTGACTCACTTCAGCCATCATCCCATGTGTCTGCGCGCATAGAAAAAGACTCTCACGACCATTGCATTTCATTTGACATATTATTCAAAAAGCTTGTTTTAAATAAATTGATCAATTATGGTAAACAGCATTCAAGTTATTTTAATACTTTATTATATGATATTTAAGGAATATGTTAATTGATAATAACTATTCATTCATAGATTTCATTCACAATTAATATTATAGGCAATAATAGTGACAGTATTAATAAGACTGAATCAAACAGAGTTCTAATAATATTCAGAGTAGCCTATATTTTATTATAGTCAGGAGTAATAAGAGCACATATTTGTGTCTTAATGTGTTTAAAGCAAGCATAACTGTAGTAATATTAACAGTAGCATATCAGGATACTGTACTGGGTGAAATAGCCTCCCCTTCACATACTGAAACGTTAGTCATGCCAACGCGTTATTATGATGGCTAGACTATTTTATGAGATCAGAAAAGGTAGCAGTTACAAATATAGTGCAATCGAAAACGAGTTTAAAATGACAAGCATCGCTGATTCCCTCATGTCAGTCTGTAAACAGAATCACTAACTTATAGGTCCGCTAGCACGGTTAGCATCACGCGCTAGCTGCTTTCTAACTGTAAAACGAGCAGCGAAGAGCATACAGAACATGCACAAACAAGCCAACCGGACCCACGTGCTATTAGAGAAGCAATTAAACAACATTATAACTTACCTTTTGGATAACAGTTGCCTTCATCAGGTCCACAGATGTCTTCTCAGGTGCAGAGTTTGTCCAGTCCAAACAGGAAATGACGTGACGACGAATGACTACACCTCTGATTACGTTGTACTTATCATAATATAAACGGGATTTTATTTATTTATTTATCATATATTTAATGCACAATTAATAAATTACAGGCAAAAATACTTAAATAATTAGTATTTTGCATTAGTTGCTACACATTTTAAAGCTGATTGAAGCTCCGCCCACTGGCGCCATCTTGTTTTCGCGATCTCCCGCCTACCGGTACCGATCTGACCAATCACTAAAGCTGATTGAAGCTCCGCCCATTGGCGCCATCTTGTTTTCGCGATTTCCCGCCTAGCGGTATCGATCTGACCAATCACAGGCCCCAAATAATACACTTGTGTGAAAGATGCAAATTTTTGATGACGCGGGTGTAATACCAGGACCTGGCTACAGGGGCGCACTCTCGAAATCAGGGATACACTGTGTATGGTAAAATTTCAGGGTTTTGTGGTATGTAAGGACATGGCGCCAAACTTTGAGAGGGAGCGTCTGGAACGTAGTAAATGACATCTACGCTGTCGGATTTATGAGGACATGGCCTCTGTCCTCATAAACCCAAATGTCCCCATAGTGCTGGTGCGTATTCAGGTCAAAAGTCCTCGTAAACCACAAAAACAAACACACACACACACACACACACACACACACACACACACACACACACACACACACATATATGTATAAAACTTGACTTGCAGATAATACAGAATTAATGAAATAAAAGGCCACTTAAGTGTACCTGAACAGAGTACTGTCATGACTATGTTCCTAAACACATTTGAGTACACTTTTAAAAGGTACACTTTGTAATGTTGTCAAAAAAGCACACACATTTTAAATTATTGTTTCTTTTTATTATCTTTTGTTGTGCTTTAAAGAATTACACTTATTCTGAAATGCTGACTAATACACTAGAAAGCTTGTTTCCGTCACAGGATAAAAAAAAAAATAGGTAATTGCCACATTTTTTAATCTCACAATTCTCTCAATTGTGACTTTACATCAGAATTGCATGATATAAACTCGCAATTGCGTGTTATAAAGTCATAATTGCGCGATATAAACTCGCAATTTTGATAAAAAAAAAAAAAAGTCATTATTTTTTTACTCAGAATTGGACTTTAAAACTTGCAATTGCGACTTTATATCACATAATTCTGAGAAAAGATGTCAGAATTGCAAGATGCAAACTTGCACATGCGAGAAAAAAAGTCAGAAGTGCGAATTTATTTCTCACAATTGTGAGTTAATATCTCGCAATTATGAATTTATATTCCGGCACTTTATATTCTAACTTTTGGCATTCTTCAAAATATTTGTTTTGTGTTCAGCTAAAGAAAGAAACTCATACATGAACAACATGGGGGTGAGTAAATGATGACAGAATTTTTATTTTTGGAAAAATATCCCAAAAACATAACATTCAGTTTGCACTCAAATATATTCTTGTAAAGTATACAATTTCCACAAAAAGTATACTTTTTCACAAGAGTCAAACCCATAAACTTGAGGTTGCTAGCACTATACTTTTCCAGTTGAGTTACAGGAACACTGTCACCAGAGCCGATCAGCCCTATACGCACTCTATGCAAGATGCGTAGGGCCCCGCAAATTACTCAAGGCCCCGCTTGCCCCTCGTGTCAAAGCGCGTCAATCAAAGTTAACAACATCGATGAGAAAATTAAGCGGAACTATCCTTCTGGTCACGAAAAGAGAGAAAAAGAAAAGAAAAGAAAAAACACAATGAGAGTGAATTGCGGGAACAGCAATCAGGTAGACTTGTATTCTCCAAATTTGATGTCAGCAAAGAACAGTAAGGTTAAGTTGATGTGCATCTCTCTCTCTAGTCTGTCTGTCTAACCCAGTGCATCTTTTGGTCTGTATGTGTCTTGCTTGCTAATGCCGGACACTTCCAGGGCTGTGTTCTGGGACTTTGTGCCTAAAAAAAAAAAAAAGAGTGAAATGCAACTCTTTATTACGTTTGATAAACGACAACAGGCAACGGTGTTTGTTTATAAACTGCAGCTCGGAAAAGATAACCACGTTGCGCGTTAACATGCGTTCATATGCGCATGCACGAAATGAAACGCGCACTTTCCAGCAAAACATCTGTGGGGACCAGTACAATATATGGACGTGATGGCACTCCTCATTATAGGCGCACATCCTTTTAAAACAAGACAATGATTATCTAGTCTCCAAGTCAGTTTAGTTACAACTCTGCAATTAAGCAAGATGGAAAGCAATGTATTGACATTGACTATTGCTTTATAGGCTATATTACAATTAAAATGTTGATTGGCTGGACATACAGGTCAATATGGATGCATATCCCTCAGTAAATAATAACCATCAAGTATCAAGTATTGCTTTTATCATTTAAAACACAGTGAGATGCTATGGCAAACCATTTTAGCCTTTATTCATTCACAGGATGCATTTTTGATATCAGTAATTAAATTTGTACTATTTCAAATGTGAATTCTTGATATTAAGAATGTATTTTTCTAGTAACAATATCTATTTCTGATATCAGGAATTACATTTTCATTAGTACTAGTTAAAGGAGGGAGGACTGTAGTGGGTGCACTGGGGTGTCTGGTGTGACTGTGTGGCAATGGCAAATGATTTACATGGCTCATGGGTCAGGTAGGAGGGCCCCTTAACAGAATTTTGTTAGGGCCCCAGGGAGGTCAGGATCAGCTCTGACTGTCACACTGTAATGTCAGCTTTTCAGTCTTTTAACGGACAGACTGTCCATTCGGCAAAAGCATGGATCTGTAAAGAGTTTTGCACCCTTCCTCTCCTCTTGTGTATGCTTATTAGAAGCCCACTGTTGCCTGGCAAATATGTGTTGTGTGCTGAATTTAAAAGACTGTGTCAGCACAACATTTAAATGAAGTGAATATAACTTTATTAGTTAAGTGGCAAAAGTTACATAATGATTAATGAAGCCCATTTTCCTATAAGTAATACAGTGCCAACGCTTATTTTTCTGAGCATTATTTTTGTTTGTGTGGGAGACGCTATTCAGAGGACAGGTTGTTCACTTACCCACTGAGTTTAAGAATGCAAGAATCGCTAAGCATCTAGGCCAGGAGCAGCTGGAGATAGTGTGACGGGAGATAAGCGGAGCGTGAAGTAAAAGAGAGTTTGCAGAAGGTGAATTCTAAAATGTTAAAGAGGCCAGCATTAGTCACCCTGTGCTGATTCTCCATGTAGGGCCACTGCTGGTGCATGTAGAGATAACTGAGTCACGCTTCTCTCCAAGAACCATCGGGAGGAAGCGCATGGCACAGAACAGCACGCTGCGTCTCTCTGTCGGCGTGCCGGAGAAAGGGCAGAGAGCCAGGCCGTGCGCTGAGGTGACATTTGTAGTAAGCATTCCTAAACAGCAGCACAGCACCATTACTAGCAGCGGGTTCGCTTTCAAATGAGTCAGTCATGCTCCCTCACTGACTCCCCCTGTTGCTAATGACCGGCACAACCTCACACCTACCTGACCATACAGCCGTGACATGTGGATCCGGGAGCATCATCATCATCATCTCGCTGTGAGTTTGTTGTTTTGAAACAAGCTCCTCAGCAGATATCCAATAAAGCCAAGAGAGCTGCTGGATAATTGTGATTTTAGCACAACGCGAACCTGGGGCCGGTTTCACAAAGCTATTTTAAACCGGTCTATAGTGTTAGACAAGTCTAAAATTTGCTCATAGACTAGTCTAATGCAAGCTAGACTGTTTAACAAAAATAAAGACTGACTTAATTTAGACCAAAAACATTAGACACCTTACCCCGAGGCTAACTTAGGTCTAAGACTCTATGTTACATTGGCAACCAGCAGTAACAATCAGTTACATTACAAACTGCCAAAAGAAAAGGGAAAATGGCTCATAATTTAAACATTTCTTCTTGTTACTACATTCCCAAGTAAAATGTCCTTGTAACTGTTAGGGCCGTTACATAGTCAACGCGAGCAACGATCGACGCGTTCCCTTTCATACGCAAGCGTCACGGGCGATGCGTGAAATTCAATACACCGTGATTGCTCAAACAGGGGGTAGTAGAGTCGTAGTGGAGTCATATCTGAATGCCTGTCTATTTTGCTTCAAACGCTCGCTTTATACGCGCGTCCTATTCGCCTTGGACGCGCGAATGGATTTAAAATGTTCAAGCGTCGAACTAGACGCGATAGACGCGAATTTGACGCTCTATTCGCGTTTAGTGTGAACGCTGCATAATAGCAGGCTGCGATGTCAAGATTGCAATGCTGGAATGTGTGTGTGTGTCAGAGAGAGATGGCACGGGCGCGATCGAACAGTGGAAACATAAAAACATACTCCGTCATTTATACTCCTCCAACAAACACATATTTTCCGCTGGGGTAAACTGAACTGAGCGGTTGAATGCGCTTACTCGATCCGCCATGTTTTTTGTTTTGAAAAGTGTCTTATTTTACCCAGAATGCATTGCAGTGTAGTCCTACTTAAGATAGTCAGAGTCTTAAGTGCTTTGTGCAACGGTCTGATTTAGATGTCTATCTGAAGTCAGACTTTCTACTATATCTAATGTTGTGTTCACACCAAACGCGAATTTAATTATTTATGCGAGTAGATTACATACAAAGTCAATGCAAAGACGCGAATAGACGCAAATTCATGCCGGGCGGCGCGAATGACGCGAATTGGGCGACGCGTTTGCCTGCGAAAGCTCGATAATCGCTGACAATCGCGTCTTCCGCGCAAGTTGAAAAATTTCAACTCGAGCGGAAAATTCGCGTGAAGACAGTGAAATTCACCGAGTTGAGTGCGCCTCTGGATGGTGCTGTGAACCCAGACACATTGGCGTTTGGCTTTCCTCCGTATTTGGGACTTCCACAACAAGTACAGAGCAGCAATCATGTATCTCAGACACGACGGAAAACTTATGGCAGAAAGAAATTGTGTTGTTGTTGATGATGATGATACACTCCTTATCGCGGAATGTTTTTATTCGCGAGTGACGCGAAAAACAAGAAAAACATCCCGCGAGAAATCTAGAGTGATGCGAATTTACACTTCGCGTTTGGTGTGAACACACCATTAGCCATAGTCAAAGTCTATCTTTGTGAAACCGGCCCCTGAGTGGCTAGAAACACAGACTTAAAAATCACTTGATGGTTATGTTTTAAAGAGGTCTATATGCTCACCAAGGCTGCATTTATTTGGTCAAAAATACAGTACAAATAGTTATAAAATAGTATATAGTATAAATAAAATGGAAATAAGTTAAAATAACTGTATATTTTAAAATGTAATTTATTCCTGTGACGCAAAGCTGGATTTTCAGCATCATTACTCCAGTCTTCTATGTCACATGGTCCTTCAGAAATCAGTCTAATATGATGATTTGATGCTTAGGAAACAATCATGATTATTATCAACATTGACTTTTTTTTTTTTTTTGGAAACCTTGATATATAGGCCTATACACTGCTCAGACAAAAAAGTCTCTGTTGGCAACAGTTCTTGTAACCCTAATTGATGGAGTGTGTAGCTTTTCATTTCTTAAACAACCATGTAGGAAGACACATCATGGCCATATTCCAGAATGACAATGTTAAGATTCATTCAACATCAGAAACAAATGTGATGTTATTTCCATCAAGAGGTGCATACATTTTTTTATCAAGATCTTGTATTGTCAATGCAAGAGTCCAGCACTCTGTAAAGTGTCCTCCAGCACATCTCAAAGACTTTAAATGAATTTAAGGTCTGGACTCAGAGGAGCCAATTCATGTGTGAAAATTATTCTTCAAGCTCCCTCCCAACCATTCTTTCACAATCTAAGCCTGATGAATCACTGTCATCCTGGAATATGGCCATGATGTGTCTTCCCACATGGTTGTTTAAGAAATGAAAAGCTACACACTCCATCAATTAGTGTTAAAAGAATAGTTGCCAAACATATAACATGCTAGAAACATAAATAATCACTGCAAAAAAAAAAAAAAAAAAAAAAAAAGCATTTGGCCGGGCAGTGTATGTTTTTTCAGGATTATTTGATGGCTAGAAAGTTCAAAAGAAAAGCATTTTTTTTTTTTTTTTTTTTTTTTTTTTTTTTACAATTTAAAACTATTTACTGTCAATTCTGATAAATGTAATATGTCCTTTATAATCAAATTATTAATTTCTTAAAAATAAAACACAGAAACTTTTAGTTTAGTTTAGTTTAGGTTAGTGTATATTGCTAAGTGTTTATCACAGATACCTTTTAAACTTAATAGACAGTATATATTTTCCTAACAAAGTAAATGTCTTTACAATATCACACTGAATATTTTTCTTAAAGGGGGGGTGAAACACTCAGTTTCAGTCAATCTCATGTTAATCTTGAGTACCTATAAAGTAGTACTGCACCCTTCATATCTCCAAAAAGTCTTTAGTTTTATTATATTTATAAAAGAAAGATAGGCTGTACCGAGTCTTTCCGGAAAAAAACGAGCGGCTGGAGGCGTGCTGTGTGGGCGGAGCTAAAGAATCACGAGCGCTGTTCACTGTTTACTTGCTGTGCTTACGCGCCGATAGCTAACAACACACAGACATTTGAAGCAGTTTTACTCACCGCACGACGTGAACCTTTATCGTTGGGACTGCTCCATCCTTAAGCATTAGACGATCTGCAAATCCGGCAAATACTTCCCTAAAGCCGAGCACAGCGCTTTGATGGGCGTACTGCTTTCGCTCTCTCGCTCTGGTCTACGAGTGCGCGCGCGCCCTTCCGGGAGAAGTGCACTTAGGACCCGTATAAGGAAATTCCGCCCCATCTGACGTCACACAGGCCCATACTCGAAAAAAAACTTTCTGAAACTTGTGACAAACCGGAAGGAGTATTTTTGCCACAGAAATACTCCTTCAAACGTACAACTTTATTTTTGAAACTTTGTCCATGTTTAGCATGGTAATCCAACTCTTTAACAGTGTAAAAAACTCAGTATGCATGAAATAGCATTTCACTCCCCCTTTAAGCAGCATAAATGGAGATTTATCCTGTACAAGAATCTCTATAGATGGTGTCTCAATCAGCTCCCTAGGTGGTGAATCAGTATATCGCGTACACAAATTTGGGCACTGGTAAGGATAGTAAGGACTCTGTCTCACTACACATTGGGACACTGATGGCTCTATTTCCGGCGACATGGCATCCTCATTGTACAACATCACTACTGGTGTTTATGAACAACAGCAGAGCTGATATCTTTCTGACATTATTTTTTTAAATACATCATGATAAATGCTGTGCTTGTTACATATACGTGCAACAATTCAGCTGTAAATAAATTATAAATGTTAGCTAGATTATGTTCATTACCTGTCTAGCGATGTATGTTTCTGCTGAAATATAATTAAATAATGGTTTGGATAAATAAAAACATCTATTCCTTGTCATTATGTGTGGTTTATTGCTCACTTGATTTATTATGTGTTTCAGAACTTCCATTAAGGGAAGATAGTGAGCAGCATTGATGCTGCTTGGTTTTCACGGTGCATTGTGGGACTTTTTAGGGAGTGAACGTTTCAGTGCACTGGAATGATTTTGCATTTGGGGCAGCCCTTAAAATAGCCGACACCCTGACTACTGAACTAAGGAGCTGATTGAGACGCACCCCCAGTCTAACAGTAGGCTGTTTCCAGTTGTAAGCGATCTATCAACTTGCTGCATTCATATAGAATGTGTGGCCACAGGTGTGTGTGTTCATTTCCATTATACAACAGATTTGAAAACAGCCCATCAATTCAAAAGTTCAAACTGGATCCATCTTTTTTATCACAGGGACATTTCCAAAGGAACCGCAACCGCACGCCAACCAAAACCCGCTAAATTCCGCCAAACCAATCACCATTACCTCTCTCTAGACGAGACTTGGAATGTCAACGCTAATGCGCAAGTGTTGTGCGGGTGTCATAATAGTGAATTAATGCGGCGCTCCATAAAGAGCGTGCTCCGCAGGCCGCCCGCTGTGACTGCGGTAATCAAGGTTTGTGAGTATGTAGAAAGCAGTTATTAGCTTGAGTAAACAGTGAGCAAGCTGTCCTGATCCCCACTGTGCTCATAGTGCCACCACTGCCACGAGGAGGGCTGATGGCAGCCTATTCACAAGCTCATCTCAAACCCTTTCCACCCGATAACAGCGTCTCTGCGCCAGTCCCTTCCCCTCCATTCTGTTTCATCCACAACACATAAGACTCTCGGATTCTCCTATGAGAATTCGGTTACAGATGTGTCACCCGACACTGCCGTTTTCTCCGTCCTAATAGATGACTGGCTTAGAATATTCTGTCAGTTTTTCACCAAACCGCAAAAGGTCAGTGTTATCCAATCTCCGCTTGTGCCCGTCTCCATTTACCATAATCATTCTGAATATGAGAAATATAAAAGCTGTCTGGCCAGAGACACAAGACAGTTCTTTATTCAGCACGCAAGGTGAAGATTTTCTCTCTGTGTTCGGTCAGATTAATAAAAGCACAGTTTCGAGTGCCCGGGAATACTAATTAGCTGCTGTTTATTTTACCTTTCTTCGACAATCAATAATCAGACAAAAGCGATGGAAGGCTCAAATCGCTCTGATAACAGTTCAAAATTAAATTGGATGGAGTTCATTACAGATTCCAGAGGCGTTGTGCGCAATATTCAATATTGGATACTTTTTATTTAATCTCTTTATGTTTTGTTCCGAGTTCCTGTGTGGAAGCCAGACAAGTCAAGAGTTCAAAGACAATTAATTAAGTCTCTAACAATGGGGCATGTCATATGTTTCCTCATAGCATCACGAGAAGATCTGCTGAATTTGATTCACTCCTTTCTGCAGACATTTTCAGGCGTTCACTCTCGTTTCCACCACAGCTTGTGCCCAGTGTCTTTATGTGCTAATCAGGAAAAATCCTTATACTCACCCGTTTGCCAGCATCCAGGCTTAAATCCCATGACTACAGTGGCACAGGCTGTAATTTCGGAGGTGGTGGTTGCCAGAGACTGCTGAAAGGAAACTTGGGCTGTTTGCAATGCAGCTTTATGATTATTTTTCCTGTATTTTTTATTTTTTATTGTTTTTCATAATCACCAAGGATTGTTGTTGCTAACAGAGAATGACCTGTTAACAATTGGATTGGCTTAGTGTAATCACAGCAAAAACATTACTGTTATGATTATAAAATATGGTGTCTGAACCGTAGGTCAGCCTCGTTTCCAAGATAAAAGCTCATGGGATGCAGCATTGATGTTAATTGTGACATCAAACACTTTGGAGCTCACACTTTCTCTTAGTTTGATTTTCAAACTCTTTCCAGTGTTAATTAAGATCAGTGACAGATGGCAAATCACATTTTGGAATGAATGACTCTTTAGATATGAAGGTAACACATATTAACCCTTTCGCACGTACGATCACACCGGTGTGATCAGTCTAGGCTGGTCCCTGGAGCATACGATCACACCGGCAGGGCTTAAAGTATTCCGGCACCATGCCGGATCTCCGGCGTGCGGCCGTGAGGGGAAAAAAAATTGGGAACTTGCATGCGGTTCAATATTTTCGAGTCAATTGATTTCACCTACCAATCATATGAGAGGATCGCTGCTCTAACTAACGTTACAAGCCTATCAGAAGCAGAGCAGGGCGGGTCCTGGCAACACAGTGTGATTGAGATCCATACGTTAGCGTCGTCGGTGAAAGCATGGAGCGCAAGTTCATAAAGCCCGGGGATGATGTCTTACCCACGGGTATAATTTCCTATGCGGACGGGGGGGTATGTCCCCCCACTTTCAAATTCGTTTGTTGTGATTTTTAACCGCACGCCGTCATTGCCACAGAGGAGCAGGACCGAGCCTGTAAAATTAGTTCACTGAAAGTTCTAATGCGCAGGTATAGCGGTTGCGACCATAGACTATAAAAAAATAGATTGCGACACAGTTAGTGATGAAACGCGAGAAACAACAACAGGCTAATGTCATTATGGATGAAAAGAAAGAAAGGAGATGTTAGTTGGTTGATTCAGAAAATTAGCTCAGGTCAGGATAATGGGTAACTTCAGACTGTGTTAGATAAATATTAAATGTAGAACATTCTGTGTAGCTTACTTCAAACCGCAGTATTTTCTGTCAGCAATGTATGAAAAGTGCTGTCAACGCATGCGATTCATTTTTGTCCAGCTTTAACGTTTTAAAATATTTAACGCAATTGACCTTTCAGTGAATGTCCTGACACGTACGACGCACAGAAAGATGCGCGCCAGTATCGAGTTCTCTTTCGCGCTTGAACGAACAATAACACACACATTTATGCCAGAATGTCCTCTTTGTCGAGTATCATCACAAGAACAGTCTTAAATGAGTTAAATAAAATCTTAAATGGTAGAGAGAATGAGATGTGAGATCCTGTCAACAGCGGCAGATCTTAAAGTGACAGGAGCCATTAATTCTGTCTGTCAGTAAAGTTGACCTAAAGAACAGAGGGAGCAGAGAAAATTACTCACTGCTCTTGACTAAAGAACGCTTGTAGCTTTGATAAGGATTAATTTATATTTAATTTATAATTTATGCAGTGCGGACTGTTTTATAACCTTATTCAATTTCTGTATGGTACAGATAAATATGACATATGATGTATTATGGGTTTAATGACGATTGTCTTAAGTTCACTTAAATTAAAAGTTTTTATTTTTTTGAAGACTAACGTTTAAAATTTTTGGGGAAATCATTTTCATGAGATATCAGTAGCTATAATATTAGTGATACTGGCTTTCATTCATAAAAAGATGCCATTAAGATACAGCTGTAATACTTGAAAATAAGTACCCCCCCCCCCCCCCCAAAAAAAAAAAGTTCAGGCTCAGGAATTTTTTTCACTTTAACCCCTGCACCGGTGTGATTAGAACGGTCAGTGCATCACGTGATCAACTGCTAAATTCAAATGTGCTTTCGCGAGTTGGCTGGCGCTGAGCCAGAGACAGGCGCGTTCAGAGCTGTCATATATCACAACTTTTCAGTGTTTTCAACCACATAATGTTTATTTTAGGTTTCAGACATATAAATTCACTTAAGTACTAAAAAAACAATACATTTAGAGTTTGTAAAATACACACTTATGTCTATGGAAGACGCAATAATAATAATTTCCATTATAATTATGTTTTATTCAGATACACATTGTGTAAGTAACTTTAAAGTTTACTCTATTCTTCTCCCAGTTAACCAGCCACTTACTTTTATGTATTTCAGGAGAAGTGGATGAATTCACGTGTTGTAAATAAATCCAACAGATCCGATTCTCTGAACTGCGTCTGCGGCACAAACTAACATGGCGGCGCCCATCGCACATACAACTCAACTAACGCGATCGTTATAAAGGTGTTTAAACAACAAAACACTTCCACTTGCATATATTTGACAATCGGAATATCAGATTTTTCATCCAATAGCTAACAAATTTGTGAATATTTTGAATTAAAAAGGAAAACTGACATAAAAGCAGATCATCATTCATTCAGCGTTGTTGTTGCTGCGGTATGTCACGTGACAAGCAATGACGCGTCACCATGGAAACCATAAAGTGACAAATTCTAAATAGAGCTGGTAAGTCCCGCCCCTTCCGTAAAACCCCGCTGGACCTCTAGGTTGAAAAATCGTCAATGCAAGTGAATGGGAGAAAATAATTATTTTCTGGTCCTGTTTGAATTGTGCCATGAATGTGAACATATGTTGTCTGTGAATTTTTTATATAACTTTTCATGTTACGAGTTTGACAGTATATGGTATGATTCTTCGGCTAGCAGTTGTGGAAAAGACATAACAAGAAAGACTACATGTCGCCTATGTGACGTCACCTCATAAAGTTGACTTACCCGTGGTTTTCGCCAACCTCAACGATTTTGTCCTCTCCCTGAAAGAAGGCGGTGAAGTGCACCAAAGACACAGCCATGTTTAGCGGGATCCGTGAGCTAGTGTCCGTGTGCGAGTGGTGGTGACGTTTCAAACGCGTCGAGAGTTGTAGTCCACAAAGTGCTCTCACACAAAGTCTAACCGTATCAAACTTCTACCCGCTAAATTGTAGCATTCTTTACACGAAAGGTTATATAAAAAATTCACAGACAACATATGTTCACATTCATGGCACAATTCAAACGGGACCAGAAAATAATTATTTTCTCCCATTCACTTGCATTGACGGTTTTTCAACTTTGAGGTCCAGGGGGGTTTAGCGGAAGGGGCGGGACTTACCAGCTCTATAATGGTCACCTTGAAAAACTCACGCTGGGGGGTCAGCCAGAATATTTTAAACTTACGTGTGAAAGGGTTCATAGGAGACTGGGGATACCTGTTACGCTTGAAAGACGTCAGTACACTCCGTTTTTCAAGTTCAAATCCTTCAAAGTTAATCTACTAACTCTCCTGACTGCTTTGTCGGACAAAAATGGATGATTCGGCAGATGGCAGATTATGATTGGTCAGATCGCCTGTCAATCAAATTCCCTGCGAAGGGTCAAATATGAATTTCAAATTCTGTCTCCTGTTATTTGATTTTTTCCTTGCAATTTTGTTCCATTTTACCTTGCTATCTGTTCAAGCTTTTTGCATGTTGAATTGCACACCATGCAAATAACATTAATTTGGCTTGACTGGTATTTTACATACGCTGAATATGTATAATGAATGTTAATACAGTTAAAATCCTGTCAGAAGATGTTACCAATTACGGTAATTATATGCACATGGCGCTCATTAAATAATGTGAAGCATAAGGCATAACTGAAGCACAAATTAGAAGCTCTCAATACCTTTCAATGTGGCCCATAAAAATGTCTTTTTTATGTGAGATTCTGTAATTTTCATAATTATGTTGCAGCACTTGCAGCAATTCTGCATGTGTAAATATTGTCTCTAGCTCTCTCAGCCTCTTAATCTCTTTATCTCATGTGACACGTGGAAAGAGCAGATGTTTGTGATTGATTGAACTGTTGAATGATCGTCTAGAGTCAAATACCGGCAGCCAGAGATTTAAGCGTTTAATAAAGTGTATTCTGTCACCGCGTCAGTCATTCAGGTTTCAGATTGGCACTAGCTACACAAATGAATGCGTTAGCACTGACACGGGAAGCATGCACCATATTTATAGCTTGATTTATGCTTAAAGATATCAGTGCTTGTGACATGGACATTTCAAATTCAATTCTAAATTTGTCACACCGAACCAATCTCCCTCGAAAATCAACTCGCACGAGGTGAAGAGATTCTCGCTTGGCTTAAAAAAATACTAGCGCCTCCATTATCCACAGAATGTCCGAAGACCATTCTTACAAGGTTTGACACAAGTGCATCACCTGTCAAGCTACATTGATTTAGCCAGTGACTCAGCTGAAATATAAGAAAACAGAGACATTGGTTGGCTTAAGTACTACTGGCCGCTTCATAGTGCTCCTACTAACTCCTCAAGCGCTCTAAATGTGGCAAAGCCATTTGCTCAGCTTATAAAATGCTTGGCTGCCTCTATCCTCCTCCCTTTTACTTTAGCGAACATATTGGAATCCACAGTGCGTGTAAACCGTTAAATGCAGGGAACTTGGAGCATGTCTGAGCATGTCAGAAACCAGAAGGGCAAACTTAATTTTAGCTGGAAAGATTTCTTTTTTTCCTCCCGTACAATGTACAGTATGTGTTTCCACAACAGTCTATGTTTCTATTATAGCTGTCAAAGATTTATGGTATGTTACCTTGAGCTGACTCGACTCCTTTATTTTATCCATGACAGCTTGCAGTCAGGGCACTAAAATTGATTTGTGCTCATACAAGAACAGGTATTGAATCGGCCCAGCCGGAAATGTTTATAACGCTTGATGACATTTGAGAAAATTAAGGATGTGGTCAGTAATTTGTAAGTAAACTAACGGCAGCTCCATTAATCCTTAAAAAAGTGCATAAATAGTAAAACATTGTGGAGCACAAACCATCTGTGACAACTTATTAGAAGAATTAATCATCATGTTATAGCTGTCAAGCGTTTGGATTTTACATGTACTTGAATCCTTAGAGTCATGAGACTGTTTTATGCCGGCTGTAACAGATGTTGTCAATAGTCATGAGAGATAATAACAGTTTGTGATGGTTATAATAGTGCTGTCATACAGCTGACCTTTGATCAATGTTATGTGAGATGTCATAACAGCCTGACATCACATCAATCAAACCCATAGTTATGTGGGCTGTCCTGCAAGCTCTGTAAATGTCTATGTTTGGTCCATTTTCACAGTTATATTCAGCGAATGTGCAAAAGCAACATGTATTTGCATTATAGTAAAATAGCATATTATTAGTATGATTTACCGTTTCTTACTATTTTTCCATTTCTTACTTATAATAGGCATACCGTAGTGATTCAGGATAAGACAAAAACAGGGTTTGGAAGATGGATTCATAATGTTTTTGCTCATTATAAAAATGTGGTACATTTAAAAAAAAAAAAAAAAAAACAGTAACATAGTTCACCTTTAAAATCTTTATTGATATTTGAGAACATTTGCTTGAGAATGCTGTTATTGGATGTTTGGGAAGGAAAAGTGAAAATCTGAAAATGCTCCCAGTTTTCTGAATGAAATCCCACTGTTTAGTCTTCAGGGGTGTAAAACATCCTAAGAAATGATATCTTAAAAAAAAGTGAATGTAAAAAATAATAATAAAAAAATCACATTTAATTGTACCTAGGTATTTAAAAGTACAATCAAAATTGTATATTATGTTACAAAAGTGTAACCTGTTTTGTAGTCATTGTTAATTTGTTGTTAAATTAGTTACAAGTATGATTTGTTTTTTTAGTTTTTTAAGCACATCCAGCACCACACATTACCTAAAATAATTCTTACTGTAAGTAGCATTACGAAACAAGCCTTTTCCTTTGTATTTTGTCTTTATGTTTTTTGTCTTTGACATGTATGTCCTTTAAATTCAAAGATGAAATGTTATTGAATGAAATTGCACATAATTTTGGTGGTAATGCTTTACAATACAAAAGTCTAATTTGTTAACATTAGTTAATGCATTGACTAACATGAACTAGTAATGGACAGTATGTTACAGTACTGCCTGTATTAACCTTTCTTAATAATAATAATAATGAATTGCATGTACAGTATATAGAGCTTTTATCTGCATATAAGCACTTTACATAGGAGGGGTAAGCTCCTCAACCACCACCAATGTGCAGCATCCACCTGGATGATGTGACGGCAGCCATATTGCGCCAGAACGCCCACCACACACAAGCTTAATGGTGGACGTTAGTTAATACAGATGTTCAGGTTCAGGTTAGTTCAGAGTGCATTGACCTACTTAGATTAAGACTAACTAAGATTGATTAATGCTGTTGTATTTAATCAGTATTGTTCATTGTTAGCTCATGTTAACTAATGCAGTTTACTAATGTTAACAAATGAAACCTTATTGCAAAGTGTTAAGGCCCGTTTACACCAAGGACAGCAACTATAATTATAACGATAAAGATATAGTTCTAAAAATCATTCTAAATATAAAAAAATAATAAACAGAGTTCACACCAAAACTATAACAATAACTTCACAAAGAAATGATATCATTGGACTCACTATTTATTTATTTTTTCAAATGATGAGCGATAAAAAGCATTTAGAATCCACCAGACTTTAAAGAGCTTGAGCATTTAAAGCAGCAAAAAAACTGGAGCACGCACTTAGAATAATCAGACTACTATTGTCCGCTAGTTTGGATGCAAAAAAGAAATTCTGAAACTCTATATGGCGCAGGCTATAGGTCCTTAACTCAATCTGCTTGCAATCACATCATTCCTATAGGGCACAGCTGATTGGTTCCTACTATATCAGTAGCCAATGAACTTGTTGCTCAACCCTCAACCCTTTCAGAAACCCTCCCCCTTCCCCAGCTCCACCTGTATAGATCTGCTATGGGTAATTCATGTACGCTATTTTGTACAGCAGCAGCATGTCTTACTTGCTCACAGAAGCGTGTTGTGTATTTATTGACAGTTTATTTGACAAAATAATCAAAAATACAGCATGTGAAAATTGTCCTTTTCTTGAAAAAATAACATGTGAGTTTTCTATTTTTCTGTCTGTGGAAAAAAAAAATTGATTAATATTTGTGTTAGTAATTTCATTGACAATATAAGCACTAATGAAATATTTTCTGAAGTACTGTACACCCTCGGTTGTCTCATATATACCTGTGTCTCAGTCCTTTTGGCCTCTAAAGAGGTTTATCTGCGACAGCTCTCGCTGTAGCTCCTGTTAATGTCAGATTATTTACAGTGTGCCGGGGGAAGCCCTGCCTCACTCTGGTAAACGTATGTCTTTCAAGTCTTTCTTCTGCACCATTGTGCTCTAAATCAAATGAGCTCTGTTTTCTTTAGTCTGCACATCTCCTGAGAGACATTTTGTTTCAAGGTTCAGAGAAATCGCACAGTTTAGTCTGGGTTTGAGGGTATTGTTTACTGCCTTCACAGCAGTCCTCAGAAATACTTCTGATAACTTATGGAACAATAGGCTTTGTTGTTGTTGTTGTTGTTTAGTTACTTGCTTTTTCTTGCTGCAGTTGTGCTTTACTTAGCCACATCTTGTCTTTTTTCAAGTATGGTTCCTTGTCACTTTTTTGTTCTCGGTCAGGTTGTCTGCTTAAGGTGTTGTCTTTGATACTGATCTTTGAGAGCCAGCGATAACCTTTCAACATGCTTCTCCATGTCCGCTTGTGTGCTTGATGAAAAGCGGAGAGCGGCCGTAGAGTGGAGAGGGATGAAAGTGCTCCTTATGCCCTTCCAGTGACATTATCTCAAGTGAGACACAATGAGAGTGGACGAGTGTGGGGTGCGCAATGCACATCTCTGAAAAACTGCAGATAACCTTGATCAAGGAGACAACATGGACCATGCAAGTGAGTTATTCATCATTAGCACTCAACAATAGTAAGGCCTTGTGGTAGTACAGACAGAATCCATCTTAATGGCTGCGGACAGCATTTGCGGCACGTCAAAATCCCTTCGGTTTAGTTTTTAAAAGTATTTTTTTTATTACTTTTTTTTATATAAATATAAAATATTTAAATATGAAAATGAATTAAAACATGTATTAATAGTAAATATTAATACATATAAAACATTTAAAATGTAAAACTTATTTTTATGAAAATTGTTACCTGAAACGTGCTTGGGCTACCATTCTTCAAATAAATGCCAGCTTGTTTGATATTTTGTCATCTAATTCACATGCCTACACAAGCCAATCTGATTGGCTGAACGTATGGACGCCCTGACATAGTGTAACGCATCATAAATAGATGCCAGAAATGTGCATCAACAGCTTCTTTGTCTTCAGAAGCCATATGTTTTTTGAGCATGTGTCTACTTCAATCTTGTGTGTGAAATAACTCAGGAGTTATGTTTGTAAACATGTTAGTGTTGAGATATAGAAAATGTGTGACGGCATGATGCAGCATCGAAATTCCACTTCGAAGGGAAACGTCTTGGGTTACTTGACTGTAACCCTGTTCCCTGAAAAAGCGGGAACGAGATGCTGCGCTGCTCAGCGCTATGGGAACAACTTTGTGTGTGACTGGCTGTGAAGCATGTGTGCAAACATGGCAATGAACTCGGCCTTGAACCCCTGACTATGACGTCATTGGAATGTGTGCTCGTCAGAGGCTACAAATAGATGTGCAACAGGAGCACCTTCAGGGCAGTTTCTTGTTCCCGCTTTTTCAGGGAACAGGGTTACAGTCAAGTTTTCCCTTTCAAAAGCTTCTATCTTTGCTGCGCTGCTCAGCGCTATGGGAATGAGAATACCCATGCCACCGCACTAGAGATGTCTGGACCCCTCATGGTTGTGTAGTGTGTGCTCACAAGCACGTGAAAGGTCTCGGACATGAACTTGGGATGTTGACTCAAGGACTTGTGAGCCTGGAGTAGCATGAGCATCCAAACTATAGAATCTTATAAATGTATGCGGAGAGGACCAGCCTGCCGCATCACATACTTGCTGCAAGGGGGGACCCCTTTGCCAGAGCTTGGGAAGAAGCAATCCCCCCTGGTGAATGAGACCTAACACCTAGAGGTGAAGCATGACCGCTCTCCTCATAGGCTAGAGCAGTGTTTCCCAACCCTGTTCCTAGAGGCACACCAACACTACACATTTTCCAACTATTCCTAATCAATCACACCTGAATCAACTCATCAGCTCATTAGTTGAGACTCCAAGACCAGAAATATATGGGTCAGATAAGGGAGACATCCAAAATGTGCACTCTTGGTGTGCCTCCAGGAGCAGGGTTTGGAAACACAGTTTCCAGTGTGACACTGTTTGCTCGGTGGAGGCCGCCCCCCTGTTTTGGTCTTAAGAGCACGGACTGGAAACAGTCCGTGAAGTTTTTCCTGCTCCTGCGTTGTGAATGGCCGAGGACAGAAGGCTTCAAGAGTGACCGGATGTACGGTAGAGAATGGAACCTTAGGCAGATAGTCAGGGTGAGGATGCAAAATAGCTTTTCCCGGAGGCAAAGTCTGTCTAAGAAGAATGGCGAGGTCGACAGAGCCTGCAAGTCCCCAATATTTTTTGTGAAGTTATAGCCATGAGGAAAACTAAATTTAGGGTCAGAAGCTGACTCTAGTGGTTCAAAGGTGGTCTCAACCAGACCCTTGAAGACTATGCCTAAGTCCTAAGAGGGGATCTTTGCTCTAACAAGAGGCCTCAGTCACCTGGCCCCACGGATGAAGCGGGTGAGCAGATGGCGGCCACATAAACCCTGAGAGTGGTGGGGCATGTTACCTGACGAAACTCCAGCACTGAAACAATCTGGCAGTGGACTGGGTCTGCATGGTTTGCAGTACACCACCTTTCAAAGACACCTCATTGAGTGGCATAAATCCTTCTCGTGGAGGGAGTCCTAGCAATGAGAATGTGGTACTGCCCCCACAGACCTGGGCACAAAGACATCAGGACTTCTTCTCCATTGAGACGATAATCCTGATCTCAGGTCTTTTTTGAGGCTGCTGAGCGCGACAAGCCACGCTCTGTTGTTGTGCCTCTTTTCTCTGAGAAGGGTCATCTGTAGTCGCGCAGAGAGCCAGATCTGTGGTTCGGCGAAGCTCAGAGAAAGCCTCTCCGTCGATGAACCTTACAGTGGGGTCCACAAATCTGAGATCACATCTTTGATTTTTTTAGATGAATCTGGAAATAAACAGCAAAAAAAAATAAAAAAAAATAATAATAATCAATTAAATAATTATGATAATGTAATTTGTAATAAATTAGAAAATATAAAAGAAGCTGTTTCACGGTTGGTCTCAGACTTTTGAAACATATACTATATAAGTGTGTGTGTGTGTGTGTGTGTGTGTGTGTGTGTGTGTGTGTGTGTGTGTGTGTGTGTGTGTGTGTGTCAAATATGGCTTCCTTTGACAAACCCTTAAAACATACACCTTGGCTTCCCATGTTTCCGTTCCATTACATCTGTTCTTGGGAAGACATTAGCTTTGTGTAGGAGCTCCCATCTTAGTTCCTTCTCACCCGGGGCATATTGCTTATATGATGGAATACAATGTATCCATAAAGGCGCAGCAGAGTTCATTCACGGATGTGTTCAGTTATGTCAGGATGCCCTGTGTGTAGATGGTCCATGTCCTTTAACAGCTGAAACAGCGTAATGAATAAGTAAAAAGCTTCATGCATGGTTTATCTTTTCTCTGCACAGAAATTATAAGTGGAAGTGCTGGGAGAGGTCTAGCGTAAATTCAGTCTTGTCTCTGAGAGATATGTTTGCTCTGAGACACTCCTAAAGTCCTTCCAGTAATGGCCTGTTAAGATCCTGGCACACTTTGTCCAGCAGGTTTGCTTTTCCCTGCAGGGATTAGTTATGAATTCATATGGCAGTTTAGAAAAGGGCTAGCTCTCTGAAACCAACACTGACTGTGATGGAAGTACTTGCGTTGTCAATTGATTAAGAATTTGAATCAAATGTATCACGTGATTTGGCTATTAATTCATCTAACTGATTGCATTCAGTATACAAACATTCAGTGAAACATTAAGATAATTCAAAAACATTATTGTGTTATTGCAATAGTTATTATAGTTATTACAATAGTTATTGCAATAAGTTGTTTTTTTTTTTCTTCAATAACATCATCTGCACTGTTTTTGTTTTGTTTTATGCATTTTGTTGTGTTTTTTGTTCGTCTGTTTGTTATTTTTTTTGTCAGTGCAAATGTGCCAGATTTGACTTGTGTCGAGGCTCTCTTTTTAAAGTGTTTTTTTTTTTAAGATGCCACACTAAGTTACGTAATATTGTTCAACTTTTAAATATGTCTAGAAGCTTCACAGTTTAAGCTTGAATAGCTTAGGTGGTGTGAAAATAACTTATTAAAGAATTAATGCACAGGTCTGGGGGCATAGTACATTGTTAATATTTTTCATCACATTTATGTTGTCATTATTATTTTACACATTAAAATGGAAGCAAAGAAAAGAAAGCAAAAAAAACAAAAACAAAAAAAAAACCATAATGAAGCCACGAGAATACTGTGTGGCTTGCAGTTTCTGCAAATAATTATGGTGCGATGTAGAGGAAACCCTTGACATCTGTAAGATTTCATTATCAGCTTTTCTGAGATGAAAATGGAATTACTCTCCACCTCTAAAACTGTTCACCTGAGTCTGTAATTTGATGAGTTTCGCTAGAGTTGCATTTCCAGGCAGAGGCTCTGTTATGTGAAGGGGAGTTTGTGCTCTGTCAAAACTTCATCAGTACAAGGTGAGCAAGACAATATGGTTAGACAGATTGTGCAGACACCTCTCACCAGGCCTCGTCACATCTCGTTTACGGCACAGCGGTGGTGCTTCAGTCGGGAGGACAAAGTGTTGTCGTGGGTGTTCAGGCTACATTCAGTGCTGAGGTTCAGAAAAGGGCGTGCGAAACGACAGCTTCAAAATTGACTAGTTGACTAATAAGTCTTAAAGGTGCATTTTCTCTAAAAAAGTTTAACATACTGTGTAAACAAATGAATAGTACTGTTTAAAATGATGTCCACACACATGAGACGAAGACTGCAGTCAAATCAGTTTGCCCAGTAAAACATGTTTATCCCTCTATTATATATGCTATGATGGTTTTGAGGTCACCTGCACTTTTCTTTACGTTCTTGCATTCAGAAACAGCTGGACAGAGTACAGTGCTTTTAAATGTCACACTATTTTTAACTTGACACAGCGTCTTAAACACGGCACGTATGGTGGGACGCTTAAAACCGCTAAAAGGAATCTGTCTGAAGGTGTGTGCCTGTAGCAGCAGTGCTTTAAACTGGATTTGTTTAAAAACACACCTTTTCCCAAGAGTATTTTACCATGCAACTGTCTAAATCACAGCAAGCTGCATAGTGATATATATATAGATAGATAGATAGATAGATAGATAGATAGATAGATAGATAGATAGATAGATAGATAGATAGATAGATAGATAGATAGATAGATAGATAGATAGATAGATAGATAGATAGATAGATAGATAGATAGATAGATAGATAGATAGATAGATAGATAGATAGATAGATAGATAGATAGATAGATAGATAGATAGATAGATAGATACATACATACATACATACATACATACATACATACATACATACATACATACATACATACATACATACATACATACATTACACATCGCTTGAAAGGCCACAGTGTTTTATCATGCAAATTTGTCATTACAGTCACATATCTGTGGTTGGGATGTCAGCTGATTGCCTGGGTGTGAGTGTTCAGATAATGATGCCATGAGTAATGAGACCAGGTTTGATGAGACGCCGTCGCTCCAATAGCAACGTCTAGGCAGGCTATACACACGTACACACAAATCTGACATACACCTGCATCTTCTGTTTTGATGTTTCTGCAAATGTTTTAGGAAATACAATTTTTGGAGAGATTTTTTATTTTATTTTAAAATGCTCCACGACACATGTGTGTTATATTACTGTGTGTTGCACTACCCAGCTAAACAGTTGCCATGCTCTGTCCATTCTCCGGTGGCGCTCAGCTGGATTGCAGAACACTTTGTGATTTGCACAAGTGTCTGCAGTAATGGGTGTCCCTCCCAGCCAGCTCCCAGCAGATGGTTGTGATTGGCATGACAAACACTACAGGGCTCTGGCTCTCAATTACAGCTTAAACCCAGTCTCTCTGTGAGGCAGACACATCGATGAACTTTGTTGTCACACTAGAATATATAAGGAGCGTTTTGACGTTCAATCAAAGCTAATTATTTAATTAAATAAACACATACATTATGATAATATATATAGCACTGGGATATGCCAAGGCCATTGCTTTGTTCCCTAAATTCCCTAAAGATAGATAATGTTATTCCGAAACACCAGAATAACTAACAAGTCAGAGAAAAATATGACAAATTTCCTGGCTGTGTAGCACCAACCGCTCTGCAAATACTTCCTAATAATTTCAGAGCATTAGAGTAGCAAGTGTCTAAAGTTTCTTTTTGACAAGATCCCTGACAGCTTCAGTCTGACCTGAATGGTTTGTGTGGTTCATTTTAGTGCAGATGGTTTTGTGAATATGTCAGAGTGCCATTCAGACATGTTATTACAGGATGGAGCTCTTAAATGTTATTTTGGACTCGACAGAAACCTTCAGTGTGTTAGTAAGTTCAGAAAAGCACTTCCACGTCTCATTTCACATGCAAAGAGAGTGTTTACATCAAAGTCTTAAAGGCACATCAGCAAAAAAAAAACACACACAAAAAAACGCTGTTTACTTTGTAAGGGTCAGTGAGGGGGTGGGAAGAGTATGGAAAAACATAAGTGGACCTTAGGGGAAAATAAATAAATAAATGATCTGAGAACTTCAATATAACCAGATTTGCTCTGCACTAAAGCTCTAGGTGACTAATGCAACCCATCTAAGTGTTAGGATGCCATGCAAATCTGTTTTATCCACAATCATTTTGTGTATTGTTTTGAGGGTCTCTGAGGACAGACCTCTAGAGATTTAATTGGCATTCAGAGAACTCTGTATTTCCATTAATTTTTAAAGCCATCGTCATACTCTGCTTTTAACGGCAGAGGGGACGTTGCATGCTGATTTTGTTCGATTTTCCAGCACAAAGTGTGGCGAAACATGTGACCTACTTTAAAGCTCGGAAAGCGGATGGCGGAGGAGGAATGGACTCTGTTTGACCACCTTCTCTGAATCCTACTTTGTCGCCGTCTCTCTCTTGCGATGTCAAAAAAAATCCCCATTCACCTGTACCCCTCCTTCCACTACTCCCTCTCTGCAATGCCACATACAAACCGGGCGGGTTTTAAACATCGATGGAGCCTGTCGTGAAGCCCATGCGGGGAGAGCGTAAGTGACCCCGGTTGATGTAGAGCATCTATGGGATACATGAGACGTGTTCTAGAGTGTGCTCTGCTTGTACAAACAACAAAATGACTGTCTTTTTCCCTCCTTTCTATATCATGCAATGTTGATTTCTATATCCCTTTGCCAGTTCCAGATGTGCCTTTGATCACCGTGTCTATTTTTGTTTTCTTTTGTTGCCATGAAAGAGAGAGCACAGCGAAGGCGGTTTTGCTACATCTGAGCTCCCGGGCGCAGAGATACATCCCTTATTTCTCGAGAAATTCAGATGGCGAAGAGCTTTGAACGACTTACAAATGGGTTCTCATTTGCCTGTTAGTCTTGATTGATCCCGTGTGATTTGGCATTGACTTGTTGAAATCAAACATCAGCCTTTATTTGCAGTGATGAAGAGGATGAGCTTGTGAAACACTCACCTCATTTAAGGCATCCATTTTAGTCACAGCATGTCAAAGCACCATAGATTTTCTTTTGGCACCCCCTTTTTCCTGATTACTGTGTTTATGTAACTGGCATGCTGCACAACGTCATGCTTTTTATCTTCTGCGAGCTTCGGCAAATGCCGCTTTTATATATCCAAGGAGACGTTTAGTCATACCTCATTTAGACTGAGAAAACTCATCACGCTCAATTAGGTACTCTGTGTTTTTCTTGTCATACCTTTTAATAATAATTATAGAGTTTTATGCTCAAATCAAATAATTACTGCAGAATATGTGTGTGTTAACTGTAAAGACATCTTTTATTTTGTTGATGGCAAGGCCGCTGATTTGGTTTGATTGTTGGTAGTCTTTACAGGTACATACAGACATGCACACAGGCGCTTAATTGCGGTCTTTATGCATTCAAGGTTTTCTTGGCTAGCATATAAGTGGCTTGTAATGTCTAATGTCTCAGAAACTGCAATGTGGAACAAGGGTGTAGATTTGGTTTGAACATTGGGGGGGTTGAAGTTTGGGTCTGCATATTTTTCATGTGATCATGGTATAAATATCGGGGGGGTTGTAATGCATAGATTTAAATATTGGGGGGGTTATCTCCCCCCCAACCCCCCCACAAACTACGCCCCTGATGTGGAAGGATTTGAACTTTGTATTTCCAATAAGCTGTTTTGATTTCCTGACATGATTGTTTTTTTTTTCTAACATGTTTAAATACAAATTAATTTCATTAAATTACTGTAAAAACAGCTTAGAGTTACACTGTATTGGGAATTGTTAAGAAAAGCAACAACAACAACAAAAAGGCAACATAATGCATTAAGATTTTTTTTAGTACAGTCAAAATACAAACTATTGTAATAAATGTAATGCAACAATCTGCATCAATCTTTTTGAGTTATGGCAACTTTGAATGAATTATGTATAAACAACAAACTACATTGAGTTAGAGGAACTTAATAATTTGTAACATAAACACTAATTTTTAAATTGGTTACTCAAAAAAATTATATATTAAAATCCACAGCTAGTATAGCACTTGTCACATGCTCTACATATTTAGTATGTGCATTTAATGAACAAGTAAGATATTACTTGTAACTGATATTAGTGTAGTCATTGCTTACACTGTAAAAAATGTCTAAACTCCCCAACTCAAAATGTTCTAGTGACTGGTCACATGTAAATTTTTCAATTATGAAATTATGTAAATTTAATTGTATCACTTGTTGCAATAGTCTGTTAACATTGGCTCAATGAGAAATAATACTTTGAACCAACTGGAGAAAAAAAAAAAAAAAGTTTACCAAACCATGTTATTGGCCCAATTATATATTTTAAATTGTAGTGTCATTCTCTTTTTGTTTTACCTAAACTAAAAATGTATACTGGTAAATTTATATTAGTAAAACAACTTTACCGTATTGTTTATTCCCCAGGATTCTGATAAGATACATGAAGCTGATGAATTGCACCTTACATTAACAAATCACAATTATTTGAAAAACATCAATTATCTGCAAAAACATAAAAAAATACCATAAAATGTAAGTAACTGGGAGTGTACTCACCCGGTGTTTAGAGAAATTTCACTAAAATTTTAGTATTTAGGTACTCTGAGTTCATGAAACTGCAGCTTAACAGTTTAAACATTAAACATCTACAAATATTTGCTAAAGTGCAAAAATGTCAAAAACACCATAAAATGCAAGTAACTGGAGAGGGTTGCTTTAAATGTTCAGAGTAACTTCACTTGAATTTTTGTATTCTCACAAGAGGTACTTTGAGCTCAAGAAACTTCATCTTATAAACATTACACATCTAAAACATTTACAAATATTTTATAAGACTGCAAAAGTCAGACACACAAAAAAAGGAAAAACGGGAAGTACTTCAGGGTTACTTAACCCAGTGTTTAGTGTAATTTCATCTGAATTTTAGTATTCTCACAGGAGGTACTTTGAACTCATGATGTCCTCTTAAATGGTGAAGAAATGTCCATTGAGAGCAGATGTCCCAGTTGTCACTAGAAAATGTGGCATTCTCCTTAATGTCAGTCTTTGGATGTACCCTCCACAGATGTGTTTTTAAAGCCCCATTCTTTTGAAAATACAAACACATTCTGGGTGTAAACAGGAAAGGAAATTGCATTAACTGACCAATGGTAAGTTCTGTAGTGCTTGAAAAGGATGTCTTGGTGATGTGATGAAAACTTGCAGAAGCAGAACTGCAATGACTTCTTATGATGAAAACCTGCAAAATAAATAAATGACAAAGCCTTACATCAAATAGCTGCCGACAACTGACAGGACAGAAGCTTTTTACATAACACTGTCAAATTTGATTAATTTATGTCTTTAAATCACATGCAGCAATATTTTTAACCTTAAAACATCTTAATGTATTTTAAATTCATGAGGATGTCTAGTGGCGGATGTCTAGTTCATTGGCGGCAGCAAATAAATTGGAAGACTTGCATATTCACGTAAAATAGCTTATTTCTGCATTGATAATAAGGTGGATACATTAGTGGATTACAGCAAACAAATTTGGTCCTCGTTCATATAATTCATTAATTTAGTCAATTAATTAATAATGTCAATGTAATATCATCAAATACTACTAAGTTTTGAAGTAACATTAGCATTAACCCAAACACCACAGCATTGTTATTGTATTTGGCCTGAAATAACAACATTTATTATATAAATTAAAAATGTTTTGAAATTTTCAGTTTATAGTTCTGTATTAATAACAATAATAATCTAAATTTCCTAATTTAGAGGCTCCATATCTAATCTTGCCTAGAGTACTAATTAAGCCAGAACCAACTGACACATGTTTTAGCGCTCTCATGGCGGCTCTCAACAAAGCAACTTAACACAAATTACATATCATATATAAATATAACATATAAATTACATATCAACTCTTCACTGTGAAAGTCGTAGTGGTTCCGTTTTCTAAATGATACCCGGTGAGTCAGACCTAACGATGCTGGGTTACTTTGAGAAAAAAAAAAAAAGTTCTAACAGAAAGCTATACCTATTGTCTCATCCATTTAATATAATCATAATAAAGTTCGATAAAATTATTTAGTTCAATAAATAGTAACTGAGAGATTAGTATGGGCTAAATTAGGTTATAAAATGCTATCATGAAACCAGCAAAGGAGTGAATTTACTGTTATTCTGCAAAATATAATGTTATGCATGTAAAATATAGCCTACTGAGTCCTGAAGTAAAACATTCGGAGAATCGTTCTAATTCGTTTAGCGAATGCTTATCGGGCGCGGTAATGTAATACCCATGTTTTTCGATTTTATGTTGAAATTGTGCACTCAAATTAACGTACACAAAACTTGATAAACTAAATTACTTTAATGCTAGAAAATCTATGATGTTCTCAGCATCGACTTCTCACTCTCCCGCACATATACATTTGAATCCACTATATCAACGGTTTCTCTCAGGCGCATGCGTATACGCTTTTTTTTGTAAGGCTTGTTCGGCAAACACAGATTTTTCATTTCTACTTGATGGATTGGCTGAACACAATTTCTGTCAGGACCACTACCGTCAAATACGATTGACAATTAGCATACAGTTTGGATTGGCGGTATGGTTACGTTCTGGGCGAGAACTCCCTGCGCATCCATACAGCCTAGCATGGATAAGAGCAGGGAGAGCAGCAATAACCCCCCTTGGGGTAAACAGAACAGAACCAACATGAAAGTTTGCAAATATATTTAATTCAAGATTTTAAAGTACAACATAATTCGAGAATTTATTCTGATTCAAGGGGAATCAGAATGCCAAATCCTGACTGACGAGAGGAGGAGCTGGGAATGGAGGAGGGTAATTAGCTCCTGAGAAACGCGATAGCTGCTGATACTGAAGGAGTATACGGTGATAGGCGTCGTATTCCTATAGATGTGGATCAACTGAGAGTCAGCTGATGCGAGCTTGACTAACGTGACCTGCCAGAACTAACGCTACACTTGATTTAATATGTTCAGTGAATATATTTATTTTTTTATTTGACCTTCAGACCTTAAGCTAAAATTACCGCAATGCATCTTTTTGTTTGGGGATAATTAATTGGAAGCAGTTTGTTGAGTCAATATTTAATTGTCAGTTTCCAATTTTTTTTTTAAATATATATGTTTTACAGTGTGTAGAGTCAATGTAATGTTTACCTTCATGTCATCTACTCTGCTGCACAAACTTCAACATAACACACACTCTTTGTAAGCAATTTCTGAGAAACACTATTGATATTTGAAATCAGCCCAAACAAACACACCCCTTCCTTCACTGCTCCACCCCCAGAGTGGATGTCTCTTTATCATAGCTAAAGTGAAGCAAAATAATGCTTCGATGACACTCAAAACTGCCCTGTTACTAAATCTAACATTACACAAACAGCATATCTTGGTTCTATGAAACAGCAAAGCCAATGTTACTCATGTATGGAGCAGAAACAACTCAACCTCTTTGTCCGTTTTCAGGCCTTCCCGCTTAGCTCTTTCCAGCTCTGGAAAGCTTTTCTAATATTAACACGGGTCCTAAAGCTCTTGCCTGATCTTTCTACAGACTTTCTTTAAATCTCCTTCTTGCTCATTCTCTCTCCTCCTCCATCATGAGTAGACCCGCCTCCTACTGCTGATTGGCTACAAGTTTTGCTTGCTTTGTTTTGCTCTTTCCGATCCACTTTTAACAGTGTTTCTTAGAAATCACTTACTGCACCTTTAAATGTCAAACATAACAGCATTAAACACTAACAGGTCTTTCCATTGACTAAAAATTAATAAATAAATTAACACTTAATTTCAACATTTATTTTCCTCATCCAGTGTTCTGGGAACTAGAAATCCACATTTTTTTTATCAAGTTATCAAGACAATTTCATTAACTTACTACAACTTTAAAAAAAAAACAATTAACAAAAATTTGAGTTTAAATTACACAAAATATTAAGTTAATGTAATTATCAACATTATTGTGTAATAAGATCTCAACAAAATACTGTTTGCAATTTAAAAGGTTTATTTAAATCCACACATTTGTAAAGTTATCAAGACAATTTCATGAATTTACTACAACTTAAGGCGAGACACTACAGGTGAATAGGGTAAAATTTTTAAATAATAGATATCACCATGAAACTTCCTCAGTTGATTACTTTCACAAGTATATAAAAAAATGTATTACAAGTTTTAGAAATTTGTATGTTTAAGTATGCAAATTAGGCATTATCTCATTAAATATGCACGATTTTGCATATATTTTCGGTAGATAGATCTGAACATATGATAAAGCCAGGTGAAAAATTATTTTTTCATTTTATTTACACACAAGATGAAAATAAAAAACTCAGAGGGATTTCAGGATATATACTTTCATTACCTATAAAATCAAAATATACTGTCCATAACCATAAAAAATAGATTTTCACCATATTTTTTTGATTAAAATGTCACATAAATCAGGCCAGGAATGATTTATTAACAAATCCCTCTGAAAATATCTTCAGAATACTGCTAAGTGTATAACTGGAAAGTTTGGTGTACATAGGTGCTACATAGGCTGAGATGTTTCTACTGGAGAATGACAAAAACTCATTTTGAGAAAATGGCAGTTAAAGATTTAAATAGCTCTAAATGAGAAATCGTGTTAACTTTAAATCCCCCTTTGGACATTCACGATTGGTTACTGATAGAAAGGAAATGCCCATATTTGGGTTGCATAGCGTTGTGCAGGAGACTCAGAGCTTCACAGTGATACCGGTCACGACAGACTTCAGTAAACAGACGGAGCTCGGCGTGTCGCGTTGTAATGCTAACTTCCTGGTAAATTCGGGAGAAACTTACAGCCGCAAGTAAACAAAATGTAATAAAATAAACATCTTAATGTATATTTTCAGCGTTTTCTTTATAGCAGCTTGAAAGAACACATATTGAAGGAGTAAACTAGCCCAAAATCTCAAAATTGACCACTGCATGAAAATCGATGTTTTTGCCTGCCGTGTCTCGCCTTAAAACAAAAAATCAATTAATGCAATAATTTGAGTTTAAATTACACAAAATATTAAGTTAATGTAATTAGCAACATTATCATGTAATAAGATCTCAACAAAATAATGTTTGCAATTTAAAAGGTTTATTTAAATCAGCAAATTATCATTTTCTAACAGGTCTCCTGAATTTTACTTTTTAAAATATAAAACGACAAAACAGATCCTTTTACAGACAACACACACACGTTGCAGTAATTATTTGATATGACAAAGCAGTTTACTTCATATCCTGTAACAGTAGCTGCATGATTATTAATGTTGCAATGCATGCTGGGAACTCACAAAATTCACAATACTTGGTATTGAGAAACACCCTTGTTTTGGATTGCATAAATCGTCTCTTCTTTTTCCTGTTGAGGTGGTTAGCAAACAGCATTGCATTACCACACACGTCCCCTTCTGGATTTGAGTGTGGATCGCCTGTGACTGACTGTATTCGTAGTCTGACTGTAAATTCCATATCAACCTTGAACAGTTGAACAATACAAGGATAAACATGAAACTGTATGAAAAAAAAAATAATTGAATGAAACAAAGTATTTAAAGTCAAGTCAAGTCAAGTCAACTTTATTTATATAGCGCTTTTCACAATACAGATTGTATCAAAGCAGCTTCACAGTATTAAATAAAATAGTACATCAGTGTATGTTTCTGGTGTAAAACATCCACGTTTGGTAATGCAGATCAATAGCACTGTTGAATCGATTAATCAAATTAAGTATCCCCAACTGAGCAAGCCAAAGGCAACAGTGGCAAGGAACCGAAAAACTCCATTAGGTGACCTAATGGAGAAAAAAAAACCTTGGGAGAACCCAGGCTCAGTCGGGGGCCAGTTCTCCTCTGGCGTTTATGAAGTAGAGACCGGATTTAACTGTAAGATTAAAATATTATATGAATGCCTGGCTGAAGAGATGCGTCTTTAATCTAGTTTTAAACTGGGAGAGCGAATCTGAGCAACGAACAGTATCAGGAAGGCTATTCCAGAGTTTTGGTGCTAAATGTGAAAATGCTCTCCCTCCTTTGGTGGATCTGGATATCCTAGGTATGACCAGAAGCCTCGAATTTAGTGATCTTAAAGAGCGCGATGGATTATAGGGCGATAGAAGATCCGTTAAATAAACTGGAGCTAAGCCGTTTAGGGCTTTATAAGTCAGTAGCAATACCTTGTAATTAATACGGAACTTTATAGGTAACCAATGTAGTGATGATAAAATTGGTGTTATATGGTCAAACTTTCTTGATCTAGTAAGAACTCTAGCGGCGGCATTTTGGACTAACTGTAGCTTGTTTATTGAGGATGCAGGACAACCAGCTAATAAAGCATTACAGTAATCTAGTCTCGAGGTCATGAATGCATGAACTAGCTTTTCTGCATCAGAAACAGATAGCATGTTACGTAATTTAGCAATATTTCTAAGGTGAAAAAAGGCTGTTTTTGTAACATATGAAATATGATTTTCAAAAGACAAGTTACAATCTAATATAACACCCAGGTCTTTTACTGTAGAGGATAAAGTAACAGGACACCCTACTATGTTAAAGTTGTATTGAAGGAGGTTTTGTGGGCGGTTTTTTGAACCGATAAGTATTACCTCTGTCTTATCTGGATTTAATAAAAGAAAATTGTGCGTCATCCAATCTTTTATATCTTTAACACACTCTGTCAATTTGGATAATTTAGCGTTTTCATCCGGCCGTGATGAAATATATAGTTGAGTGTCGTCAGCATAACAATGGAAACTAATTCCATGTTTCCTTATAATATTTCCAAGTGGCAGCATATATATTGAGAATAATAGAGGGCCTAACACAGATCCTTGCGGCACTCCATAGTTTACTGGAGTTATGATCGATTTTTCTCCGTTTAAATAGACAAAATGGTAGCGGTCAGATAGGTATGATCTGAACCAGCTTAATGCTTGTCCTTGAACACCGGTATAGTTTTGTAGCCGATCTAAGAGTATTGTGTGATCTATAGTATCGAACGCAGCACTAAGATCAAGTAAAACTAGTATTGAGATACAGCCTTGGTCAGAAGCTAAGAGTAAATCATTTGTGATTTTAACGAGCGCAGTTTCAGTGCTATGATGCGGCCTGAACCCAGACTGAAACTTTTCATAGGTGTCATTTTCTTGCAAGAAAGAGCCCAGTTGGGCAGACACAACTTTTTCTAATATTTTGGACATAAAAGGAAGATTTGAAATGGGTCTATAATTTGCTAGGTTATTTGGGTCTAATTGTGGTTTCTTAATTAGTGGTTTTATAACTGCCAATTTAAATGTTCTTGGAACATGACCTAAAGATAAAGACGAGTTAATAATATTGAGGAGAGGCTCTTCCACTATAGGTAACACTTCTTTCAATAGTTTAGTTGGTATGGGATCTAATAAACATGTTGTTGTTTTAGAGGAAATGATAAATTTATTTAACTCTTTTTGTTCTATAGTTGTAAAGCACTGTAATTGTTCTTGCGGGGTGATAATCGAGGCTGAATTATAAGGCGCGATTGAAGATTGAACGTTTACAATTGTGGATCTTATGTTTTCTATTTTCTCAGTGAAAAAATTCATGAAATCATTACTACTAAACTGTAACGGAATATTTTGTTCAGGTGACGCTTGTTTATTTGTTAGTCTAGCCACGGTGTTAAATAAGAACCTAGGATTGTTTTGGTTATTTTCTATTAGTTTGCGGAGATGCTCAGCCCTGGCCGCTTTTAGGGCCTTTTTATAGCGTGACATACTGTCTTTCCATGCGATTCTAAAAACCTCTAAATTAGTTTGTTTCCATTTACGCTCTAAATTACGGGTTTCTCTCTTTAGAACACGAGTAGTATTGTTGTACCATGGTGCTTTAATTTTCTCTCTGACCTTTTTTAGTCTCATAGGTGCAACAATATCCCATTTTCCAGAGAGAACGGTGCTCATAGTGCTGGTTAGTTCGTCTAGTTCATCTGTTTGTTTAGGTTCAGGCAGCAGCTGAGACAGATCCGATAAGCAATTTGAAAAATTATCTATGGTGGATGGAAGGATTGTTCTGCCTAATCGATAACGCGGCGCAGCATGATATATTACCGGGGTACGTAATATGCAAGTTACCATGTAATGGTCAGTTACATCATCACTTTGCGGAATGATATCTATATCGGTTGGATCGGTTCCATGTGATATAATTAAATCGAGTGTATGATTAAAACGATGAGTCGGTCCGGTAACGTTTTGCTTAACCCCAAAGGAGTTTAATAAGTCTATAAACGCAGCCCCTAACGTATCATTTTGATTATCTACGTGTATGTTAAAATCTCCAACAATTAATATTTTATCGACATTGACCAATAGATCTGAGAGAAAATTTGCAAATTCTTTTAGGAAATCAGCGTAAGGCCCTGGTGGTCTATATACGGTAGCCAAGGCTAAAGATAATAGGGATGTTTTTCTATCATCTAAGAGCGTAACATTTAGTACAAGTACTTCAAATGAAATAAACTTATAACCCGTTTTCTGAGTAACATTGAGAATATCTCTATAGATAGTTGCAATACCGCCGCCACGACCAATCAGACGGGGCTCGTGCTTATAGGAGTATCCTGATGGAGTAGACTCATTTAGACCGAAATAATCATTTGGTTTAAGCCAGGTTTCAGTAAGGCAAAGTACATCTATGCTATTATCTGTGACTATTTCATTTACAATAACTGCCTTAGGTGTGAGTGATCTAATGTTTAAAAGACCTAGCTTTAGAAATTGTTTTTGTTTACTAATAGCAACATTTTCTGTTTTAATAACAATTAGATTTTTCCTAGATCCTGCAGTAGATTTATTATTTGATCGCACTAAACGAGGAATAGACACAGTTTCTATGCAATGTTCTACACTAGTATTTATATCTGTTAATTTGGTGCAGCAGAGACTATGATTTGGACTTTTGGTTACTAGTCAAAAGGTATTTAACGTTTTGGAGATGTTATCTGACAGAAGATCCGATCCGAATCTGTTTGGGTGTAAGCCATCAGCATGGTATAGCCTAGGACGCTCCCAAAACAGATTCCAATTATTTACAAAGAGCAGTTTCTGCTCATTGCACCATGACGTTAACCATTCATTTAGCGCGAATAATCTACTAAACTTGTCATGTCCTAGACGGTACGTGGGAAGCGGTCCTGACACAATGATCGTTATATCAGGCGATGTGCTGCGTACCGTATCGATCAGATTCCTGAAGTCTTTCTTCAGAACTTCCGTCTGGCGCAGCCTGATGTCGTTCACTCCCGCGTGCAATACCAAACGCGCTCGTTATCGTTCAGAATCTCGGGAACGCGAGCAGCGATTTCAGAAACACGAGCACCAGGAAAGCAGTGACTGTGCACCTTATTTTTACCTGATGTAGCATGGACGTGCCGAACAATGGAATCACCGATGATCACAGCATCGCGTTCTGTTTCGCGAAGAGCGGAGAAGCGGTTTTGTGTGGATAACTCGAAAACCGGGAGGGTCGGAGAGGGTCTTGGTCTAGACCTGACTCGCGTCTTCCGCTGCGGAAATATCCAGGCTTCGTGGTGGCGTGTTGGAGCCGGAGTGAACGAGACCATGGCTGATCGCGACCTTGGCGCTCGGAACCGATGCCGAGTAACGCACGGAGTAGACGAGGTTGGAGTCAGCCGGTTAGTAACATTAATCTCTGATTTGTGAGCATCAGCGCGTGATGTTCCCTTTCGAAAGCTACAATCGATGCTGCGCTGCTCAGCGCATTGGGAACATATTTTATCGTGACCAGCTGTGAATATTGTGTATAACACGTCAATGAAATTGACCCGGAGGTAATATAGCCTCGGTCGGTGACGTCATCGGCGCGCCCCCGCGACACAAGGCTATAAGTAGATGAGCCACAGGTGCATCGTCAGGTCTTTTGTCTTCAGACCATTACTGTGCATGTGTGAACGTCAAAACTCTCTCTCTACCTTTTATCTGCTATAGATCTTTGCTAGGAGTTAGTTTATTCAGGCAGTGTGCAGAAAATTTCTCATTTCTCAAGCCTTTTTCTCTCTCGTACATCAAAGAGTTTAAAAAAAGAGGAGAAATGAGCCAACAAAACATTAGTGTTGTGTTCTTCCATGTTCCCATCCCATGTCAGAACTGGATACACACACTTACTGCTTTGTTTGTTTGGGGAAAGAACATGCTGCCCTTGCATTTGAGCATGGTGATTGCGAGCACTGTGGAATGTTCACAGTTAAAGTGCTTCGCGTTCGCGTTGCTTATTTCAAAGGGGGTAGCGCCCATAATGATTGTGGGGCTCGCGTGCGATCTGGCTGAGAAGCGAGAGACGGTGCTTCCCTATCGCTCGCTCTCTCTCCAGATCGCGATGTCTTTTGCCTGACTACCGAAGCGTGCCTCGGCGCTTCTTCGGCTCGGGCAGAGAACATGAGTTTAACATTAAACATTAAGTGTTTGCCGCCTCCGAGCGTTTCTCCCGTGATGATAAAAGGAGATCGCTCGTGGCGATCGCTCGTGCAGTGGCCAGATTGATCTGATCACAACAAAAAGAGATAAACAATAAAGATTGTAAATATTTATGTCTTGTGTCCTCGACATCGAGCCATTCTACTATCGCGGGTGCGAGGGCACGCGATTATATGATATTGCCTCAGTTTGGAGAGACGCTCGCGGGCTATCTCTCCCCTGGGATCACATTATCAGATGCATTTTCAGCGGTTAGGCTGGTACTGCGTTGTACACCATGGCCGTGTTAAAGGCATACCAGGTTGATCTTATGAAAGATTTAAACACAGCCTATCATCCAGACCGTGTTTGCTTGTCTGTTTGGGATGTTTATTGCTGAGGAACTGTGATATTTATATTTATATATATAATATTTATATAATATAATTATATATATATATATATATATATATATATATATATATGTATGTATTATATAATATTGTCTGGCTGTTCTCTGGCCACATTTAATTCTGAGGAATTAAAGCTGCCTCCGAACACATCTCTCGTTATGTTAAAACGTTTGAGAGGTTCTCGAGGTGATGACTTGTGTGATGGTCGGATTACAGCTAGACTGCCCTCCTTGAGGATCTCCATGACGTTAACTCGGTCATGGGAAAACCTTATTCTTTGTGCATCTTTGTGCCCTTGACGTATTAAGACTATCATGGGTGCGGGGGTGTGTGGTTATACGATGATGGGCCAGTCTGAAGAGACCTTTTCTTCTCTTCTTTTTGCTCATCATCATTTTAGGAGGGTTCAAAAGCAGAGTGTAACGAGTTGCGCTCCCCCTCGTGAAAACTGGGGACCGGCTCGTTGTACTCAGCAGCTGTATAATAGACCTAAGACAAAATCCTGAGGGTTGTTTTGTCCCAGGTCTGTGGGGGTGTGCCCCTACGGGACAAGACATGTAAGTCAAACAGCTCCTACCTGACACCCTCACGAAACTACTGTACTTCCTCGCCACCTCTGGTGATTCGGGGAGCAGCGGTTTCCAGCGAAATGTTAGATGTTCTGTTGCTTTTCTGCTGTCATCCAGGACACAGAACATCTAATATCCCCTCAAAAGGAAGTGTTAAGTTGATACCACTCTCAGAGAGTCTGGCAGCATGGAAACTTCTGCCAGGTTTTTTCTACTTGGGTATTAAGTACAGTACAAATAGGATAGAATCCAATTTATTAATCGTCCTCCGCGTTTCAACGGCGTGGTATTCACTTCCGTGAGACCGGAACTGGCGCATGTACTGTCACAAGAGCTGCAAACTCTTCTGAGCAAAGAGGCCATAGAATATGTTCCTCTTCCAGAGAGAGAGTCAGGCTATTACAGCAGATACTTCCTGGTCCCCAAGAAGGATGGGGGGTTGCATCCAATCTTCGATCTTTGAGGCTTAAACCGTACAGTTAAAGCACTCAAGTTCAAGATGTTAACTGTAAAAACGATTGTGTCGTAAATTCAACATCACGTTTGGTTCGTCATGATCGATCTGAGGGACGTATATTTTCATATAGAATATTGCCACAACACAGGAGGTTCCCAAGTTTGCTTTTGGGGGCAAAGCTTACCAATTTTGGGTCCTTCCATTTGACTTAGCCATGTTATCTCTAGAGGGCTGAGGTCAACGCCAAGGGCGTTCTCTCTCCCACCCTGAGGGTAACATGTTTGGGGTTAAATAGACTCTGTCACCATCGGGCATAATTTTCTCCCGCTTGTGTCAGGACCAATTTTACCACCCTATGCAACATCTAGCTAGGTCAGGACATTACATAGGTCTCATGGCAGCTGCGTCCACAATGATTTCTCTGGGCCTTTTGCGCATGAGACCATGTCAGTTGTGGCTCATAATAGGGGATTTCAATCCCCAAGGGCAAATAAAGGCAAGAAACACTCGCTGAGTGCTTCGTGTCCTTTCTAAAATCCATGTTTATGGTGAGTCACGCGCTGAACGCTTCGTGCACTTTCTAAAATCCATGTTTATGGTAAGGGTTACGCGCTGCGGCTTCGTTCCCTTTCTATGTGGTTCAGACCCTGGTTCCTTGCTTTGGGTCCCACTTTAGGTGTGTCTTGCTGTCGCAGAAGGCTAACGGCAGACGCCTCCCTGATGGGCTGGGGAGCGGTCTTAAGTGGTCGTCCAGCTCAAGGGGAATGGGAGGGTCATCAGCTCAATTGGCACATCAACTGCCTCAAGATGATGACTGTATTTCTGGCCCTGAAATACTTTCTCCCTCAGTTGAGAGACCGTCATGTCCTAGTGCAGCACAGCGCAGTCTCTTACATAAATTACCAGGGAGGTTTGTGCTCACGCAATCTGATCAGAATAGCGAGGCAGATCTTTCTCTGGGCCCAGGAAAAGTTCCTGTCACTCAGGGCAGATAACATTTCAGGGCACCTGAATGTGGGAGCGGATTTACTGTTCAGACAGAAACTACCGATAGGGGAATGGAAACTCCACCCAGAAGTAGTCAAACAGATTTGGACCAGATTTTACGAAGTGGTGTTGGACCTCTTCGCCTCTTATCAGAAAGCGCAATGTCCCCTCTACTTCTCTCTGAATCACCCAGCCCCTGGGTCTGGATGCGATGGCGCACACATGGCCCAGAATGTGCCTGTATGCGTTTCCTCCAGTTTCTCTGCTCCCAGGAGTTCTAGCCAGAGTTTGGTTCTCCGAGATAATATCTCTCCTCAACGGCTCGCTATGGACGATTCCGGAGAGGAGGGACTTTCTGTTTCAGACGGAGGCCGCGATATTCCATCCCAGGCCCAACCTCTGGAACCTTCATGTTTGGCCCCTGATGGGTACCAACTGAGGGACACTGGGCTTTCGCCTGCCGTTATTGAGACCATTCTAAGTGCTAGGGATTCCTCCACTAGAAAGAGTTATGCCAACAAATGGAGTGTCTTTGAAAGGTGTTGTACATAATGCAGATCCGGTCAACTGCCAGATTGCTTCAGTTCTGGATTTTCTGCAGGGAAAATTAACAACAGGCACATGCCCCGCCACTCTCAAGGTTTATTTGGCCGCTCTTTTGGCTTGCCATGCCTTGGTTTACGGGGTGCCACTCGGGAGACATCCTCTGCTCGCTTGTTTCATTCGTGGGGCCAGACGACTGAGGCCTCCCGTAAAAACCAATATCCCATCATGGGACATAGCAGTAGTCCTAGAAGGGTCTGGTTGAGACACCTTTTGAAACTCTAGAATCAGCATCTGAAAACTTCTGACTCTAAAGATGTTTTTTTCTTATGGCAATAACTTCTTTGAAAGAATTGGGGATATGCAGGCTCTGTCGATTTTGCCACCCTGCTTAGACTTTGCCCCAGGAATGGTGAAAGTGATTTTGCATCCTCATCCTGATTACCTGTCTAAGGTGCCTTTTTCGGCTATACATCCTGTCACGCTTGAGGCCCTCTGCTCTCCGCCGTTCACGACGCCGGAACAGGAGAGATCTCATAGACTATGTCCAGTCCGTGATCTTCAGGCCTACGTCCACCGCACTAGCTAGTAGCGTAAGTCAGAGCGACTTTTCGTCTGTTATGGGGGCCGCAACTGATGACTGCCGCCACTAAGTGGACCATGTCACATTGGGTCAGGGATGCTATTGCTCTTGTCTATGAGGCGCGCGGTCAAGCTTCGCCAATGGCTTTAAGGGCTCACTCCACCAGAGGGGTCGCCTCCTCTGCTGCCTTGGCAAGAGGTGCCCCTTGCAGTTTATTTGTGATGCGGCAGGCTGGTCCTCTCCGCACACATTCATAAGATTTTGTAGTTTGGATGTTCATGCCACTCCGGGCTCTCATGTCCTTGAGTCGACATCGCAAGCTAATGTCTAGACCTTCTAACGTTCTTGTGAAACACACCTGCACAACTGTGGGAGTCCAGACATGTTCAAGCACGGCGGCGTGGGTATTCTCGTTCCCAATGCGCTGAGCAGCGCAGCATCGATTGTAGCTTTCGAAAGGGAACGTCTCCGGTTACTTAACTGTAACCTTGTTCCCTGAGAAAGCGGAACGAGATGCTGCGCTACTTTGCCGTGCTGAAGATGTCCCAGGACTGCTCTTCAGACAAAATATCCTGACGATGCACCTGTGGCTCATCTACTTATAGCCTCGTGTCGCGGGGGCGCGCCGATGACGTCACCGACCGAGGCTATATTACCTCCGGGTCAATTTCATTGACGTGTTATACACAATATTCACAGCTGGTCACGATAAAATATGTTCCCAATGCGCTGAGCAGTGCAGCATCTCGTTCCGCTTTCTCAGGGAACAAGGTTACAGTTAAGTAACCGGAGACGTTTCAAGAGCTAAACGCCGGTCTCTCAGCTCGGCCTGTCTCACTAAAAGGTCGTGGATCTGTTTCTCAACAGCTTCCAGCTCAGACTGTACCGCGTGCAGCTCAAATGTGTCCTCACCTGCACCAAAAGGTAGACTACTTGCATCTGATATATTCGCCATTTTAACAGATGGACAGTAAGTTAGCAACGACACTACCAGTGATGCTATCAATTAATACTAATTTCTGACAAGCGTCTTAGATATAATCCGTCTTTTAAGTGGTACGGGTGTAGAGTAGACGCACGATAGGTGAAAAATGTTTGTAAGTGAGTGTTGAGAAGACGCGTTCAGCCGTGATCCCCGGGAGTAACCTATAAGAGTATCCAGCGTAGAATCACTAACAGGCTTGAGACACGTCTGCTCAACAGTCCGCGTTGTAACTATGAGGTTTGAGCAGTAGTGCTTCTCAGTGAGGAAAAGTAGAAAATGTTTGTTGTAAGTAAGTTTAAAGAGTAAAATCAAGAATTATAAATCAAATCGATAGAGCTCCAAAGACAACAACGCGTTCAGACGCCATTTAAAGGGAGAAGGTTACGTTACATTTTAACATTAGACGTTAAATTTTGATGTTAAATCCATCAGTTTTATATAGAATTGTTCTGTAGTCTACAAGTTACATCAGAAATAACTAATTAAATTACAGAAAAAATAAGAGTTATCCCTTACTTTACTTTTTTCAATGGAAAACGTAAATTTCAGAGAAAATTACTTTTTTATTTTTGCTGGTTCACCTGATATTTTTAGTGCCTGTGGTTTCCGATGCAACACAGAGCACGTAAAGTACTGATGCGAGCACCATCCGTTCACTCCAGAATAAAAAGAAGCAACAATCTGCATGCTAGACAAAGTCCCTAAGAACTGATTTTTTTTATGAAGGACAATATTTTCTTTTAAAGAAAGAAAACATAACACACTATTACATTTAGAACTGAGTTCACAATAAATATTGGTAGGGATTATTTGTAGTCTCTTAAATTTAAAAGGAACATGTCCCTACCATCCAAAACCAAACCTCTGGAACATGCATGCAAATACACTTTCAATCCTTTGTTGGCCAAAACTCCCTGTTCTAGCTGTACAAATACGCTCTAAAATATCAAAGTGCTCAGGAAACTCCATTATTCTCCCAAATACCCCGAATTTGGGGGCATTTGAAGGGATTAATGGGACATGTAGAACTCTGCAGAGGCCTGCCAACTCCAGATGTTACTGCAGCTGTGATTGATGTTTACTGCCTCATCGTCGGTGGGTGGTTTTTATTTTTAATTTCGCTCTATGTGTGAAGAAGATCTATCACGGAAAGCTGAACGCTATTGACATATATAATTTTCCCTGTATATCATTGGCATAAGCTGTGATTCTTTTGTTATTTTATTTTGCAATTAGAGCAAAGCGTTCAATACAAAGTGCAATGCAGGCAGATCTACAGCTCCACAATGCTATGTGAGCTGAATTCATTTTCTTCATTGAAATGGGAGCAGTCAGTGTAGACAAGATAGCAACCGGGTTTTCAAATCCAGCTGAAAAAAATCCTGACTGGACCGCGATTTTCATGACAGGAGAGTGTTCTATTATTTAATATGGCTGCCAAACGATCATAGATCCACGGTTTAAACCTCGCAAACATGGTTTCCAAAGAGGATTACAGCCGTTCCAGTTGGATTCTGAAGCAAAAATACAAGCAATAACCAGCTCTACTGAATGTTGAACTTGCTATAATCCTCGACCACACTGCTGATAAAAGATTATACATAAGTAATCCTTGTATTCAGTGCCAAAATCAAAGGAAGAAATAAACACACTATTAAGACACAAGATGAAAAGAAGAAATGCCCATGTGACACGTACGCACCAAATTACTTTTCTACTTGCTCATCATTCGTCATTTCTCTTTGACAGTCATTATTTGTGGAGACTGGTAAATCACATATTTTTAAGAAGACCAGTGCAGTCATTCCAGGAATCGCAGAGCACTGTAAAAACAAAATGATGCTAGCTCAAGTTAATAATTTACTTGATTACTGCAGTTCTTTGAACACAAGTAAAGCATCAGTACAGCTTTTCTTGTTAGATTTACTGTAGGGTAAAATAAGGAAGTAGCCTCCCTTAAGAACAATGTGCATTTAATTTTAATTTGTAAAATTCTGTTCTTGGATTCATGTTTAGCATGTACAGGATGATAGATCAGTAAATAAAACAACTACTAATTTAGCACATAATGTAACACAAATTACAGAATGTACAAATTACATTTGATCTCACTCTTAGTTATATGAATCTAAAATCTCTCATGACACACAAAAAACTTTGATATTCAACATAATACAATGTCACAGATCACTGTTTTCCAGAGACACACAATTAGATCAATTAACCTCAAAAATGTTTAGACTGCCTAAATCACACAAATGTCAGATGAAGGGACACAATAAAGAATGAATAAAATGCCTATATTTTGATTTACATTTTGATTTAATTTTTTGGCCTACACTGAAACAAAATGTTTTGTGGTTGAGATTCTCTTGCATGCTCTGGGGGCGTGAATACTTTATACTTTCATTGTTGATATTTCTATTGTTAACCTTACCATGTTGTATGTACTAGGTGTGGCGGTGTGTGGAAATTTTACTTCAAAAGTGCTGATGTCTATAGTTGCAGTCTCTTTAGTTGCAGTCAGATCTCAAAAAACTAAAACAAACAAAAAAAGGTCATTGTTGTCAATAGTGTAGTGATGTATGAAGAACAGCTCCCGCAGAATTCACTTTAAAACCAAGCAGTTTTTTGTTGGTCAGTGTGGAGAAAATTGAACCCGTTGTGAAATCTTTGAAAGGAAACCTCTTGCCCTTACACCAAATTGGATTTTGTGGATTTCAATTGAAATGAATGGATTCTGTCTGCGAAAATTCACTGGACAACCATTTTATTTATTTATTTATTTATATATAATTGATATTAACTATAAATGTGACCTCACCTTAAAGATGGACTCCTAGTCTGACCAGCTGAAAGTGCCCTCTGAAATCAGCCAAAGACCAGCAAACTTGGCTGGTTTCATTTTTATATATTTTTTGTCAGGAGGGATACTATTCAAAAACTTGATCAACAACAACGTTTAGTAATAATTTTCCCTGTTTAAAGTGATGCAATTTATATATCATTGGTTACACTTTATTTCGACGGTCCACTTTAGACATTCTACTAATCATAAGTAACTTGTCAACTAACTCTCAGCATTAGTAGTATTAGTAGACTGTTATAGACAATTAGGTTAGGTGTTAGGTTTTAGGCAAGCAGAACTAATTGACTTGTACAGTAGGTGCAAAGTTACTTATAGTCAGTAGAATGTCTGTTGTGAAGCATCAAAATAAAGAGTTAGCAGATATTAAGCATACAGTCTACTAATACTCTAATGAGAGTTAGTTAACATGTAGTTGCAAAGTTACTTATAGTTAGTAGAATGTCTAAAGTGGACCATCGAAATGAAGCGTAACCAAGACTTTTATTGGAGTAAAGTGAATTGAACTCAAAAACAGTCATGCAATCTGTATCCTTCATTTCTCTTTCTACGAACACCTCGTTTTTTTTTTTTTTTTTTGACAGCGAGTCTTCACATGATAGAACGCAAACGATCCAGAAGCTGTTGACATCTCTTTCCTGTTGTTGTTGTGAATGTGCAATACAATGAGTTAAAAGGGAACCACAAATAATCAGTTATCTCTCAGCCAGCATCAGCTTGGCAAAATAAGCAAAACAAACCCATATTACATGCTGGGCTAATTAGGCCCCAACTTGCGTTATTTATTTACAATGCTCAGACAGACATTACACTCCCCTGCTGCCAACCCTTTGTGGCCAATCGGAGCAGAGCCGAGGGGGACAGCGTCTTCAACACGGCCTCTGCTCCCAGCCTGTTATCAGCCATGTGTGAAAACAGAGGAACGCTTGTCAAAAAAAGTGCTCCTCAATTCCTGTAAGCGTTTCGCCTTTTGACACATTAGTCATTTGGTTTGTGCAGCCCAGATAAAGCATCCAAACGAGGCAGAGGAGATAAGTAATCTCATTTACATTTGTTGCTCTCCTTAAAGCATAAACAGCCAGATGCTCTATTTATGAGATGGCAACAATTAGCAAGTAAAAACTCACATATAAAATCCCATTAATATTCAAGGCTGAGAGGATGCTAGTTGGACGTAGTTTGCGCTGCAGTTTGTCGTAATAATATTGCGGCGAAATTAATTTACCATCTACCTTTTTATATAGGTGAGGGGATGTGAAATCCACAACCGTTTTGTTAGCTGCGTGTCAATGTTTGCAGTATCTGTCTTGTTGTTGTTGTTGTTTTATACTAGAGCTTAAATCTATTTTGTTCCCAGGCAATTCAATTTGCCAGGTTTGGGTTTTGGTGATTTTTTTTATTTAGTTAGAAGCCCAGAGAATTCACTTTCTCCTGTCCCCGTCTGCATCAAAGGTCTCTAATGAGAAGCTTTTGTCAGCATTCATTGCTACAGCCTCTAAACTGCCACGTTGAAATTGGAGAACAATGCCACTGTAATCATTTGTACTGCGGAGACAAATGCAGAAATTAAGTCGCCTGATTGACACTTGGTGTGCTCTCCATTTTGACATTGTAACTGTTGATCATCTGAAGACCTCAATGTGTTTTCTCATGGATTTGCTGGTCATGTGACTCCACATTATTAGTTTACTCCAATATACCAGCCGCGATTTGTGCCAGTACCGAGGATTCTCTGATATCTGCCTCCCTCATCGTTACCGTGGAAACCGCGGCGAGCCGATGAAAGTTTGCTGCAAACGTGTCTCCCACATAGGTCTGTCGCTTCGGCTCAAAATGAGACATGGAATTACAAAATAACACGCCTATATTGTGCTTTCCAGATATTTGTTGATGCCGGCCTGCACTTGTCAAAGGAAGTGTCATTGTGCCGCTTCGCCTTTCATCACGCGCCGTGCCACTATCATTATAAAGCACATTTTTCATTTTACCATGCTGTTTCATTCCTCTTCCCGCAGATTAAGTGATAAGAGTTTAAAAGTGGTTTTGACATGAAGATGATGCCTGCAAGAAGTAAATAAGCGACACGGCTCGGCGTACTTCACACTGTGTCTGAAAGCAGGATTGGGGTGGGGTGGAAGCTCCTTCCGGAGATAAAAAGAATGAGACTGTGTTCCACCTGGGAATTATTTTGTGATGTCATATTAAAATGTATGACATGTTAGCCAGGAAATTAGTAGGTGCAAATGATTACATGTTTAGAGAGAATGCAAGAGGACAGAGTCATGCACGCGGGCGGGTCCCAGATGGGTAAACCCGCTGATATTTCATGTAACAGTTGGAATAATATTTACATGGTCATTTGCGGTGCAGGTATGGGTCGTTTTATTCAAAATATTCTACCTGATATTCTGATTCTCAAATACGTGTAAGTGAATGTGTTTTGTCGTTTTTTTATGTCCTTTATAATGATCATGTTATCTGATCTATGATGCGCGATGGGCACCGCCATGTTAGTTTGTGCCACAATTCAGAGAATCGGATCGGTTAAAGGTTGTATCAGTGATTTCAGGCCCAAAAAGAAAAAAGAAAAATGATGAAAAACCGCGTCTCTGTAGGCAGCCTAGGCTCTGAGATCTGCACACAAAAACAATTGGTTTCACCAACCACTCAAAACCAAAACAAATAGTGTTCCAACCAATCACCGACAGGGGGAGGGTGTTGTGAGGTTTTGAGCCAGCTTTTTCTTCAGCTCCGACTTCGCGTGCAGCCGTGCACGAGCACAAAACCTCACAACACCCTCCCCCTGTCAGTGATTGGTTGGAACACTATTTGTTTTGGTTTTGAGTGGTTGGTGAAACCAATTGTTTTTGTGTGCAGATTTCAGAGCCTAGGCTGCCTACAGAGACGCGTTTTTTTGACGGCATGCTTATGGGGCAGGCAGCTAGCGGATCATTAGGAAAGATTAGATGAATGTGATCTTTTTTTTGGGGGGCCTGAAATCACTGATACAACCTTTAAAGTTAAACTACGGAATGTGAATCTGATATGAATAAAACACGTCGTCAATATATAATGGAAAGGATTGTTATTGCTGCTTCCATAGACATGTGTTTGTATTTTTGTGTGTATTAAAATAAAAGAAATTAAAATAAAAGACAAAAATTAACATATTGTTTTGCTAGTACGTAGGTGCGTTTAAATGTCTGAAACCTAAAATAAACCTCATGTGGTTGAAAACACTGAATAGTTGTGATATAATGACAAGCGCTGATCGCTGAACCGTTCATGCTTAGCGCCATACAACACGCAAAAGCACATTTGAATTCAGTGTTGCTAACTATTTTCAAAGTAAAATTAGCTACAGCCCACCCAAAAAAGTCACTAAATGATGTCATGCGTCAATTCGAAAATCTGTGACGTCATCACGTCGTACTTGCCAAATGTCTGTTTTCTCTCCTCATCCGTGCTTATAATTAATATTTTATTAATCATTTATATAATATAGCTGAATGTCCAATAAAGTTGTTCTCAGCCACTCACTGAACAGAGGTGTGACAGCAGAAGGGAAAGCAAGACTCGCAGGAAAGTACTGGCGACATTTGGAAAGTTACTGAGGTTTGACCAAAGTAAAAAAAAAAGTCGGCAAGTTGACAACACTGTTTGAATTTAGCAGTTGATCACGTGATGCACTGAATGTTCTAATAACAGATAATGGGTCGGGTGTTCCGTTAAGTACTGCGGGTGCAGGTTTACCAAACAGGACCTGTGCAGGACTCTGATATTATATCTCAAAATGTGTTACTTTACACATCCCAAAATTAGATTTTTTTTTTAAAGTTTGATTTCGATTGTTTTGATGCATTAATGGTGTAAAACTCCATATTTCTCAATCTTGCTCCCAGGAGCCTCCCAGCACTGTGCTATTGGGACGTGTCCCTCATCTAATCACCTGATTCAACTCATCAGCTCATTAGAAGCTCCTAGACCTGATTTTGGTGTCAGATTAGCGAGACACCTAAAATGTGCAGAGCTGGGGGGGCTCCCAGAAGCAGGATTGAGAAGCACTGATCTAAGTCAATTTATTTTCTATAGCGTTGTATAATTGGAGCTGGTCCAGGCCAAGTTTAAACTGCAGTCTCTATAAACACTTCATTTCGGTGACTAAAATTGAAGAGTCGGGATAGCAGAGGCCGGTAGTTTGAGAAGTGGCACGGCTGTTTGGGCATTATGCAGAGTGAATCAGATTTTAAGCAACTGTAATTGATTAACCGTTCATGCATTTACTTGCTCAAAGCAGGAAAATTGAATTCTGACCTCCATAATGTGGCTTTTCAAATAACCAAAGCTATAAGAGATTTTTAATGTATTGGGTATTTGGTGTGTTCGGGTGAGGTGGTTTGGGGTATGTGGTGTGCTCAGAATGCCATGTTTACAGTTTAGATTTTGCCATTTTATACCTTTTTGCTGCTGGATATTTATCATAAAATTAGTAACATACAATTATTTAGTAGTAGTATACATTATGCATATTTTGATTAGCATGTATGCATCCAGAATGGCCATTGAAGGAAACGCATGCCATCAGAATTTTAGTAGTGAATGAATAAAGTTTGGTCAGTACGTTTAGTTTGGAGTCTGATTGATTGATTGATTGATTGATTGATTGATTGATTGATTGATTGATTGATTGATTGATTGATTGATTGAAAAGCAATTAATAAAAATTCAGCAAAAATGGTAAGATTTCAAATAATGCTGTTCTTTTGAACTTCCTATTCATCAAAGAAAAAAACATTTATCACGGATTCTATATATCTATCTATATATATATATATATATATATATATATATATATATATATATATATATATATATATTACTGTTGGAAGCTGTAGTATGCTGAACCTTTGCAGGTTGTATCTGACTCTTTATTGCATTGTTTTTGACTATATATTATAAGAGTCTCACCGGATTACAATAAAAAGGAACCATTTACATGGTCAAATGCATCGTTTTGGGAGAGAAAGAAAATCATCCATATTTGATGATATTGTTTGTTTGTCTCATCCGTTGTTCTCCTGAGTCCCATTCCCACTCAACCAGCATTCAACTGGCACCACTTCCAATGTTAAGTGCATTTTTCATGGGGCAATCTGTGAGATTCTCTTCACGTGAGCGAATTCTGCTTCCTACCACTGCTCCCCCTGGATGCTCCATTTTCCACCCAGAATATTTGCTTTGTTACAAAACAATCACGCTGGAATTTTGTGGACGTGAGAGAAAGGAAAACTGATCAATGTGGCGTGTATGGGTCAATTTCTCTAGCGTGTTCTGCAAGGGTTCAGAAAGGTTATGCCTGCGAAATCAGAAAGGCCACGTATCACAGGTTGAGAGCATGGCGGGTCGTGATGGTCAACTGGCCCAGAAGGTCAGCGGTTCATCCCCCTGTCCGTGACTCGTGTTCACTGTAATTCTATCAAGTACTCCGGCGAAAAAACCCAGCGATCTTTCAGGCTGAAAAGGTTACACGCATTGATTCCCCCAAAATGATGTCATGTTCCTCGTCTCTGGTCTTCTCTCGCTCCTCTGTGTTCGTGAGGCTGCCTCATCGGCCCGACCGCTAATTGCTCCAAAATGAAAGTGCCCTGATAACCTGATGCTTCCCCTATCAATCTTTGTCGTATTTATCTTTAATTGGTCTTGCAAAGGTTTTTTAGCTCTGATCTGTCCCATTTTTCCATATGACATTTGCTTGCCTTGACTGGCATTTTATTCACTTTCTCCAGACACAAATTTCGCTAGTTCGTCATATCAATGTGCCCATCAGAACTCATGCCTACGCGGGTAATAGCCTTCTTTTCCGACGTCCCCCATTTCTGTGCAACCTTTTGAAATGCCTGCACTTTTGATTGAATGACGGTCATTTTCAACAGACATTAGGCAAAGATAACATGGTACTGAAATGATAAAAGCAAACCAATACGTTTCTTTTCAAGCCAGGGAGTCATCTGTAGTCTGAGCAACAATAGTGATTCAAGCGATGTCGCGACAAAGCAGATTTTGTCACAAAGGAAAGAACACGAACACGTACATGTATATTTCTCTTCACTTCCACCATCGAGATCATTTAATGCCCTTCCATAATAACCACTGATAGACACAGATCGTTCGCGCTCGCCATAATTACCCTCTGTACATTTGACCTTTACGTCATGTCTGTCGAAATAACAGTTCGTAATGACATCCGGCATGTTTCGAGGACCTCAGAGGCCTGTTATTGTCCTGACGCCGGAGAATTATCAAACCGAAAAACAGCAAAACATGTTTTGAGTTGGATAATGAAAACAGCAAGTGCTTCTGAAAAGTATCTGAATTTTTCGTCAGCACGCCTGTTAATTACCCCGTTTCCCCAGGGTTTTTGCTCATGGTTTGGTATGAAAAGGCTCATTAACGCCGTGCTCTTCTCATTGGGTTGATTTTGTCAGGCAAATCCCAGCACCTTCCTCTTCCTGCCAATTGGTAGTGCTCACCGGCATTCATATTATCTTCAGCCTCTGCAGTCCTTCAATCATGCCTTCAGACACCAGGCCACACACACTGAAGTCTCTGTGTGTCGGTGCACTGTTGAGGTGCAAGTGCCAATAGTCAAGATTATAGCTCATATCAGTCTGATAATTAGCTGCAGACAATTTTTTCAGCTAACTAAGACTGGATTGACGCTTAAAGGCATTGCCCATCCAAATATTACATTTATGTCATAATTTTCTCACCCTCATGTCATTCCAAAACTGTGGGCTGTATATAAAAAATATATATTTTTTTTTATAATTTTAGACACTTTTATCTACCTATACAATAAAAATAAGAGTGGACTCCACTTTCAAACTCCACACATTCCTGACAACTCCATAAAGCACAATTTATGCACTATTCTAAAGCCATAATAGTTTTGTGTGAGAAATGGCCTGAAATTTAAACTTCACTAAAAGATTTGATTTGAAAGCCACATGTTTTCAGTGAATAGTGACTTGAACTTGCAGTCAGTTCACACAGAGCTACTCTGCCGTTCAAATGTTTGATGGATATGATTTCTAATGCTTTTGAAAGAAATCTTTTGAAAGAACCACAATAATATTGTGACATATCATTATAATTTAAATAACCATTTTCTGTTTGAATATATTTCAAAAAGATGATTTGCTGCTCAAGAAACATTTCTGATTCGACTTTGAAATAAGAGTGGACTCCACTGGACAGTCACTATGTCCAGTGTTCACTATTCACTGAAAACATGTGGCTTTCAAATCAAATCTTTTAGTGAAGTTTAAATGTCAGTACATTTCTCACACAAAACTATCATTATGGCTTTAGAATAGTGCATAAATTGTGCTTTTATGGAGTTGTCAGGAATTTGTGGAGTTTGAAAGTGGAGTCCACTCTTATTTTTATTGTATAGATAGATAAAAGTGTCTAGAAAATTATTAAATCAAAGAAAATATATATCATTGAAATATAAAACTTTTTAAACTTTATTTATTTTGACTTTTAAACAACCAGCTTGAAATTATAATGTTCTATCTGACATTTGTCAAAATTGAGTTATTCACATATTCTTATTCTGCGATAACTTATTTTCATTGTGATGTTTTTTTTTTTTTTTTTTTTTTTATGTTGTGTAACTTTTTGAGACTTTTTATTTAGAAAACAAAAAGGTTCAATCTACAAAGTTGAATGGAATGAGAAAACTTTGAAGCTTAATATCTCAAAACTGCTCAGAATGATGGAACTTTAGAATTTCCAAGGTGGCGATTTTAACGCATCATTGATGGGAAATAAATATTTATAAAAATCTTTTTTGGAGCTTAATTGACCCAGTTTGGTTTCATTAAATAGTAAAAAGCAGCCTGAATTTAAATAATAATAATAATAATAATAATAATAATAATAATAATAATAACTTTTTGTGTTCTTAAAAATTGGTGAATTATTTCGTTATTCCTTGCAAGCTGCACAAATGCCTGATCTCTTCGATCACAACACCGTCTAGTTTCATTATGTTCATATCACTGCTCTTCATTTCAGCCACCTAATGTGTTTGTAATTTGTGTTTTAATTAATATCCTTTTAACCTCTGCACTAAATTGTCAGGCTGCTCTCCAGGATCCTAGTCTGGCAGTTTTGCGGTGGCGTTATCATTTGAGAAGTCTCAGGGCTTTCAGACTGAGCTCATCCCATCTGAGAGTAGGTGTCTCACTGCTGACTGCTGAAATGGATGTCTGATGCTGGTCACCCTCCTTCATAAAGCCACAGTTCACTAAAAAATATAATAATTTACTCTCCCTATGAGTTTCAAACCTGTATGACTCTTTCTTTCCTGGAACATAAGGTTTCTATGCAATTATACTAAAATAAGACTGAGGCTTTCAAGCTTCAAAAAGGATGCAAAGGCATTATAAACTTCATCTAATGTCACTATTAAATTACTTAAATTTCAGTCCTTACACAAAGCTATTCAATGGCTTCAAAAGAATTGAATTAAAGCAATATATGAGTTGTATGGGCCACTTTTCTGATACGTTTGCAGTGATTTTGTGTCCTGTTTGATGTTTGAAAGCCTCATACAGCTTTAGAACGGCATGAGGTTGAGTTAAAGATGACAGAATTCTCATTTTTGGGTGAAGTATCCCCTTTAAAACACATGGAAAATGCAGATTGTGTGCGGAGCGATAGAGGGACCTGCAGCCGTGTCACTCCGTCATCATCAGTGGCTCTGACAGACTGACAGAAGCTGATTTTGTCTGACTCAGCTCACAGAGAGAGGCCATCACACCGACACATTGAATCCCCCTTCAAATATGTTATTTTACACAGGGGGTTCGACTCTGATTTGTTGAGACATTAATTGAAGTGCATGGGGTGAACCTTGCACTTTTATTTGGACCAAAAACACTGTATAGGGGTGCCATTCACTTATTTTCTATGTTTTCTTTTTTAGGGTGTATTAGTGTCAGTCCTGCACAAATGGTGCTCTATATGGGACGAGACATCATGCAAGAAAAATACGCTTTTGAACGACATGGTGTCTAGTAAGTCTAAAACAGAATAATTGTAACATTTCAAACCTAACATTTTTTTTCTGTAAACAATGCAAAATGCCAGCTGAACTTGATAACCACATGGTGATCAATGGCTTTCATTGGAAATATGCAGATTTGACATTTCCATGGAGGGAAAAAGTGAGTTTGGGTGAGTAGATGATGACAGAATTTAGTTTGAACCAAAAGGTCTGTAGAGAGTATGTGAACTTCCCAAATTTAATTAGAAATTAAATTCAATGATTCAATAATTCAACAAAATGTTTTTAAATTTAGCAAAATTAAACTGATTGATTGATTGATTGATTGATTACTTTTAGGATGTGCATTTTAGTTTTAATATGTCTGTAATCATCACATTTATTTATTTATTTTAGGGAGTTCATTTTAGTTTGAATGTGTCTGATGCTACACTGAAATCACTACCTTTGTTTGTCTTTAGGAAGTTATTATTAAAAATCTCATTTTGAATGTTTATCCCTAGAATTACAGCACTTAGAATGTCTTTTTTTTTTCATAAGAAAGAGGAACATGCACTGATTTTTAGCGCAATTTTCCACCGTACAAAATTGCGCTTGTTAACTCATGATTTCTGTTCTGTGCGTCTGTGCGCACCAATCTTGCACTTCTATCTACTCCTCAACCAGACCACCTAGAGACTTCGGGTTTTCGGCATTATGTTAAGGAAGGTCTAATCTCGGGAAGCACAAAAAAAAAAATCCAGGAAAAGATTTACTATCTCTTAGTGTTGTGATCCCATGAGGTGAGAAAATTGCGCTAAAACACTCACAGAGTTTTTATTACTTGTTTTTATATATATTACATAATACATAATATATATATATATATATATATATATATATATATATATATATATATTTTTTTTTTTTTTTTTTATGTATTTATTCATTTACTCACTCACAATTTTAGAAATTATCAGTTCGAATTTTTGTTGAAAATCTCAGTTTGAATGGGTCTGACACTTCTGCAAAATGCACTGCAATCTCCCTCCTTTGGCACAATTGAATATTTACAATACCACTTAGACGAGATTTGGTGCAGAAAATGCATCCCTGAGCTTCGAGTGACTTAACATTGTGAGCAAGGAATTGTTTCCCAACCTGTCCCTGTGATTACGTTTGTGGGATGAAGAATTAAAGCAGGAATATTGAGCCCTGCACCCTGACGAAGCCTTGACCGCTGCCAGTCTCTCTTGAGTGGCATGTTTGAGAAAACACCAGGACTTTGAAATTACCAGAGATGAGATGTTCTAAATTAGTGTTTCAGTCCATGGTTCACATCTCAGGTAGTAATTTCAAATCAATCAAGCCCTGGTGCTGAAGGGAGAAGAAAGGCACTTTCACTACAGCATACCCTTGGATTATATCCTTTCACTCACTCACTCTTTTCTGGCTCGAGTGTGCGTGGGTGCTCCCGCTCTCGGCTTGTCACCGGCTGCACATTAAGGCAGTGTGGGACTTGAGGGCTGTCAGGCAGGGACAGTAGTCACATCTTTATTAATAATGAAAGACATATTCAGCACCCCCCCCCCACCTCCCCACGACCGAGGCTGAATCTCACTGGCCTCGTAATATCTTCAAGAACAACAGTCAGAGCAGCCGTGGCGTATGTACCTCTGAAACTGCTGTTATTTGAAGACTCAGTATAAGGACGCTGGAAATGAGTGGGAGATGCGTGAGGCGACCAGTTCAAACGTCACTCGGTAAAGTGTTGTTATTGTTAACTGAAATTACACTATTGAAAATAATTTTGGTAATTGGAATAAAGCAGAAATAAAAGGAAATATAAATATTTGATTAGAAATCTAGAATAGATTTTAGATTTCCATTTCAACAACATGAAATAAAGTTAAAATTGAAGTGCTAAAATTACTAAAACTCAAGGTAAAGTGAAATAAAGCTACTTTTTTTATCTATTAAAATGATAAAACCACATTACAAACCGAAATTAAAATGAAAACTGAAAATATGACTAAATCCTGTAATAGTTTATAATAGACCAACATATATAGACCCATAAGAAAAAAACTTTTCGCCAACAGGATTAAAAAAAATAATAATTCAACATCAATGATCTGAAAACAAATCTGCAATCAGAAGTCTAGAAGTCTCATTTTCCATCAAGTTCCTCCAAGTTATTCATACCAAACGTGGCCTCATCTGGCTCAATATGTATCCAAGACATTTTTTAAAAGAAAGTTAAGTAAAAGTTAAGTAAAAGTTAATTAGGTCACCACTAGGTCTTCTGAGCTATGAAAGAGCAACCTCTGAGCAATAAAATTTTCCTCTGCGCAGAGCCGCTGAGTTTTGAGGTAATTGTATAATGAGCATGGTGAGCTTCTCTGGTTTATCTTGGTTTAAACCAGCTGTAAGGAATGAAAAAAAGGGAATACTGTGTGAGATGCTTGCATCAATTGCTTCCAGAAATAATGAACCTTTTAGGGGGCAATAATCACTACAGATTAGCTCCAAGCCAACAGAAAATCCATTAATAATGTGTCCGTCATCAGCTAGGTTTTTCTTTTTTCGTAGTCGAGAGCTTTCCTCTCGCTGCGTTCAGTACGCGCTCAGCAAGCGTCCAAGGCTCTGCATGGCTCATATATGCTTCACCTTACTCTACAGGTAAACAAACAAACAAACAAAGATGACACATTTTCACCATGTGTTTAGGTTTGTGAGAATCATGAAAGGCAGATTTTCTGAATAGATCCTTTTGTATCTTTCAAGGATGAGCATGTAGAATAATTAAAAGAAGTTAACAACACTTACGAATGCTGCCCACCAGCAAATGTGTGTAATGCCCTGGAAATGTGTTTTTGATTCACGCATAATTGCATCATTGCATTTAAATAGCTATTAATCAGCATGACTTTCCAAAATAGCACAAATTGATGAATCCAGTTTTGACTGTCATTTCAAACACCTTCAGCTTGTGGGAATTATTTTGGCTTCTTTTTAACACATTTTAATGGACCGAGAAAAAGCACATTAAAAAGGACACAGTTCTGTAAATAATTTGATTATGTGTCAAACATATGAATATTGCATATAGGCTTAAGACTAATTCATTCATTCAGGATAAATTGTGCTGAACACTAATTTGTACTGAATATACAACATATTTTAATTATGATAAATATTTGAATGCTCAGTAGGTACATGTCACGGTCTGAATGATCAACGGTTTTCAGACCTGTAGATCATTTGCTTTGTTCCGAAAAACAGGGACTTCATTTGTGACAATGTCGCATTTTCTTCCTGGTTTGGTTCGCTTTAAAGGTGCATTGCGCAAGTCTCTGAGTTTTTGCAGAACTATGCCCCCTTCTGGCGACACGCAAAACTGCAACCAGAGTTGTGCATGCGGTTACGTGGAGTTTGCGTTGGGGTTTGGGATGAACTAGAAGCCGGTCTCTTTGAATCCATCTTCTACTTTTGCCAAAGTTGCTTGAGTTGTCTTCGCTGATGCGGATAATGGCGGCGAATACACAAACCTGCCAGACATAGCCAGGTGAGCGTGAACGCGCATGACGTCACGCCCAGTCGATTCCGTCCCGAATCCCTCTTATTTATTTTGCTGTACAGGATTATAGAGGCAATCGCAGAGATCATAGAAGGGCTCATTCAGCCCATCAGGCAATTGTTTAAGCATGTATGGGTTAGAAAAACGGGTATTTTTAACATGAAAAGTCGC